>NW_028277098.1:1818181-2121212 GCF_059951505.1 Python bivittatus
ATTGCAGTCGTAACTTGAGGACTACCTGTAGTCTGCTCTGAGTCACCTATCTAGAAGGAGAAAGGATGGCATAGAAAGGAGCAGTCAGCACTTCTAACAGTAGGAGAGGCAGCCCAACTGCCTCTCCTCCTGTTAGCCTTGTGAGGTAGTCCAGGCAAGAAGCACACTCACTCTAGCCCTAACTTTATTGTAACATTACATTAACAGAATCTTACAAGTCTGAAAGTACATCCCCCCCCCCCGGACAGTGCAAGAAACTAGGGAGGATCCCTTCTGAGATATTTGCCATGCCCCCATTCCTTCTGCAGGCTCAGCTGCCTCTTGTCTGACCATTGCCTAGTCTGCAGCTCTTCCTCCTTTCTCCCAAGGTCATTCCCACATACCATTACATCTATAGAGATATATTGGGAATATTTTTAAATTTTTTTCTCTGCTGCTCCTAGCTGGTTTCAACCCATATTCAAATTCAGTCCTTCTTTCGCTGGCTTCTATCATCATAGCAGATTTGGCCCTATTCTGTCCACTTTTTGGAGAGGCATCCTGCTGATGGACAGTTAGGCAGACAGAGTCCTGAGCCTCTTTATTTATTTATTGTGATAGAGAGATAGAGAGATAGAGAGATAGAGATAGAGAGATACATTTCAATATTTTGTTGGGTTGAAACACAAAGAAGGATTATTTGTATTAAAGATAGAAAGGGAGAAGACTCCTTTGTCAGTGGCATCCTGATTTCAGAATGCTGTCCAACAGAGGCATACCTGATACCGCCAGTGCATTTTTTTCAGCACTTGATTAAAAATTGGATTTGCACTGGCATTTTAAGGATTATCTCTTTTAAAGATTTTAAAACTGTCTTTTCTAGTCATCTGCGCATACTGTCTTTGTGGTTAAGTTGCTGATGTATTAGACCAGGACCTGAAACAGCAAGAAACAGAAGCTCCATCAAAATTAATTGAAAAACTGTCACTAAATGGTTCATCTGCCCAGAAAAGTGGTGGTCAACCTGTTCTACCGAGGAGCACACTGCCCCTCAAAGGTAAAATCTGCAATCTGCATGTGCTGCTCTTAGACTGAGCTTTCTCATAAGAGGCTCAAAGAGCCACTGTAGCACAGAGCACCCTATAGAGGATCCAGCACTGACCTGTCCTAAACGTATAGCTTGATAACAGTTATCCAGGCTCTGTTGATGTCCAGATTACTTCACTGTAATGTAGTATATGTAGGATTGCTTTTGAAGACTGCTCAGATGCTGTACTTAATTGAAAGCAGGGCTGCTGAGCTGCTGAGACAGAATGATGGAATGCATTTTATTTCCAACTACAATTCAATATGCTAGTACTTTTAATATCTGTGGAGCTTGGGACTCAGATTCTGAGGGCTGCCTCCACCCATTTGAAGTTGCTTATATACTTTTTTTTGGCCTTTAAGTCAGTCCTGACTCCTGGTGACTACATGGATAAGTCCATGCAGTTTTCTAGGCAATAGTTTTGGAAGTGGTTTGCCATTTCTTTCTTCCTAGGCCTGAGAGAGAGGGGTTGGCCCTAGGGTCCCTCAGTTGGCTCCTGTGCCTAAGGCAGTTTTCTCACTCCTAGTCTGGCACTTAATCACTAGACCAAATTGATTCTCTGCTCATACACTTAGATGGCTCTAATCTGCCTGTCCTGTGTTTGTGTACCAAGTGAAGAGAAAGTTCCGATGTCCCAGTTAAGAATACTGTCCTCAGGGAGGGTTCCTGATAATGATTTTTATGTCCAGGTTGGACATAAAAATGATTTTTATGTCTTTTTACTTCCTTGCACATTTAATTTTAATATATAGTAGAAATAGTTCCTGCTGCTTTTAACTCACTGTTGGAATATTTGTTGTTGAACTTTTTATTTGTTTTATACTGCTGCTCATAAGCTAATGTTTGTAAGCCATTCTTAAAGGAGGTATATCCATTCAAAAACCAACGAAGCATAATGAAGACAGATCCACAAGTGGAAATGTTTTCACTGAGTGGCCTCACCCCAATCCCTCTCTCTGATCTGTTGTAAAGATAAAGGTAGGTAGAATTTGTGTACCAAAGCCTCTTGCAAAAAGTACTGTTGTTATGAATCCATCTTGTGCTCTCAGTAAGATCATTTAAACCCATGGTTGTCTTAGGTGAAAGCCAAGAGTGTGGTGATACCTTTTTAAAAACTGGGCCTCAGCAGTGATATTACTTCCAGTGGGTTGAGCCATCTAGACTCTCCATATGATCTGGAGCTTGGTCATGAAGGGCCTGCCCCCATGGAGCTCTCTGTGCACACCCCCCTTGGGTGATGGGCAGCCTGGCTGGGAGTCACTATAGGGCAGGAGACCAGGAGGGGCACACACTTCCCTACTGAATGTATACTGAGAAAGGGTTGGGTTGAAAGAGGCTCTTCTTGGATTGTTTTTAAGAGTAGAAGTAATATAAGCAGGCACAGTTTTTTCCCCAATATGATAACATCACCTTTAAGATTGCCCTCTCCTGCATGGCTTTTAAATGTACCCTAGACATACCCTTCATTTGTACATATGGTCATTCTAAAAAAGAGGACAAAGGGACTGTTCATAATACGTGAACAGTTAAAAGTAATTCCTTAAGTAAGACTTAAACATGAGCCTTGGATCCATTTGGCTTGATTTTCTGTTTTTTCCCCTTTTGCAAATAAAATGATAGAATATAGCTAGCTATTACAAGGATCCTGGAAGGTCGGTATGGGAGAAGTAGTGCCACAAGAGATGCAGGTTTGGACCCTTCTTCTCAAGCTACTACATGTCTCATCCTCTGGCTTCCATTCTCTTTGAAACCTTCTCACCTTCTCTGGTACCCTTCCATCAAAAGCTTCACACACTTGTCACCAAAATGTTTTGGCAGAAACATCATCTGAAGCTTTTGACAGCCTTGCAACGACTCCCCCAATTATCCTAATGGAACATTATGTTCCTCTTTGGGAACTCCTACATGAATAAAAAGGGTCATTAATGGCATCTACTCAGAGCCTGGAAATTATTAGTCAATGCTGAGACATTGTTTTAACTGCTGGCAACTGCATTCCCACCCCCACTGCAAAGTCTTAAGCAAGTATTTGACAAGTTCTCTGGAGGCCTCCGAGTAACATTTCTCCGTCTGTGTTCCTTCCTCTTTAGCATTTATTCCCTAACAAAACCAGCAAGAGCATTACTGCTTGTCTCTTAGAAAGCCACAGGAATATCTTAGGGACAAGGACCACTGCCAGCTAAGAAAAGGGTCCCTTAAATCTAGAGTTTATTAGGACCTGAAGTAACCCCCCCCAGATGAGATCTATAATTCAGTCTTTTGGAAATGACCAGGCTACTCTTTCTTACGGATGTTTTGCCATCTCCACCACCATTTTAAATGTTCTATTACCAGCTCAGTTAGTTCTTGGTTGGAAGTACAGGAGATAGTAGTTGAAAAAAGAGAATATTGAATTGCATGGGATTTTGCATAGCACACATCCATGCAAACCATAGGTACACATATTCAGCCCCCGGGATGCTGCTTCTGATTATGTTCTATTCTTCTGCTAATTTTTGTATTCTGTTCCCCTCCTTCTCAAGGCCATCCTTGCAAAAAAACCAAACTTAATTTCAGTAATACTAATTTATCTTTAATTAAAGACACCTCCGCACAATGGTTTTGCATTAATTCAAAATCAGTGCTAGATCTGTCTGATCAGATTATAGCTTGGAAATTATTTATTTAAAACTAGACAAAGCTGATCTTTCCCTTTGCAATGCTGGAACTTGTGAGGAGTCTATTCCCTCATTATGTGCTATCTTGCCTCTTTCTGTCTCCTGGACTCATGTGAGCCATTCTGTTCCAAGGCAGTTGCTGCAAAAAAAAAACAAAAAACAAAAAACAGCTGGATGCTTTGCCAGTGATTGGTCTCCTGCTGAAGAGAGGGGGAAAGGGCAGAACTCTAGTCAGTTCACTCTCCCTGGCCATCCCTGTACATGGAAAGAGGTCAGGGATTTGCAAACAGTCAAAACAGTCTGGATCAACTCAGCTGAATGGTGAAGTAGAATTCCAGGATCCTGTGTAGATTGTTTAGATCTTATTTCCCTGTCTTCCCCCTGGCCCCATGGATACCGATCTTTGGGAAAGCATCTAGTTCTCAAGCTGCCAAGATAGCTGCCTTCTGAAGTTTTTATACACATCGTAAGAATGATATCAACGTAGTTTGGGAGTTACCTTTTTCCTTTTATTTTTTTCAAATTACTATCCCTCACACAGATTTCCACCACGTGGATACTGGTTGAGGGGACTACAGCAAATGTTATTTCTTTCTCTTTTTTTGTATGGAGTGGAGAAGAGAATGTTTGTTTCTCATGAACTCTTGGCAGCACAGGAGGTGGATATTGATTAAATGACATTTTTTGTTGGTTAGAAGGAGAATGCACTAATTGATACATGTAGGGCGATCTCAACATGTTCTTCGAGTTTCAGTGCTGGCACAGTAAAGGCTATTCCAGTTCAGTTTCAAAATACTCTGGAAGACTAGGAGTGAAAATGGTGATGGTAGGTGCCAAAAATCATATTGTGAGAAGTATTTCTTATATCTAATGTTGGTTACTATTCCCAAAATTTCCTGTTACCAAACTTCATTAAGGCAGGTCTCATGGCCTAAGTCAAATCTGTAGCCATGACTCTAGCAAGAGGTCATAAATGTGTGCAGTTGTGTTATTGTAATAATAAACAAATATACTACAGCAAGGTACATGGTATAATTTGATAGGATTAGTTTGACTGAAATCCTATGCATAGCTATATGAAAGTAATCATAATTAAACTCAATGATGCTTATTTTTCACTACAAACATTTAACTTGTGAAATACATTGCATTGTAAGAAAAGGTCTTTATCCAACTAAAATTAAAGTTTTAGCTTTTAGTGCTAAAGCACTATAAGCAGTGGTACGAAGAAAGGTTATCATTCAAATTTATAGTGTAAAGTTGTAGTCCTATCTCAAAAAAGGGGAAGAAGTATCTGGGTCTTGATCTTTTTTTTTTAATCATTTTCTGTTTCCCTCTACGCTAAGTCTGTCATAAGGTAAAGATAAAGTCTCCTTCTAAAAGAGCTCAACTCCATGGACACATCCATAAACTGTTATTGGCAAAAATATGGAAGTGGGTTGCTATTGTCTTTTTCTATGATGTATTTTTTTGTTTTTCAAATTCTCCATCTAGCCTACAGTTCTGAGATTTCCTAGGGATTTGTCATCCGTGTACTAACCAGGTCCCACATTGCTTAGGTGTTTGAAATCAGCCCAGGCTGCTTAAGGGCTGCTACAAGCTTTACTAAATCTTAAAAGCCTTGGTATCATTCATTTACCAAAGCAAGGAGAGCCCTTAAATTAGTCCAGCAAGTGACATCACTTCTGTTTTCCAAAAATGTCCAAGAATTGCAATTCCCCATGTTCTTCTCCTACTATATTCCTGACTCTTCCCCAAAGGACTCCCTCCTTTTTCTCCTAAGAATTATGATCTGTGAAACCTTTGCTTCCATTCTTCATGTTCTGGGATCTTAATTTGCATCTTCACATGGCAGACATATGAGCAGGAAGATCCTTGTCTCTAATCAAACTAGAGCTCTTCAAGAGTCTCGTTTGCAGGAGCGCACTCTTTGCATCATTCTTCCAGCTGTATAGGCAAAAGCATTTTGCCTTTTGAAGAGTGGTAGAAGGAGCAGTCCAGGCTGCTAAATGGGTGCCGTTCACACTTAAACCTGCAGAGTATTGACTACTAAGAGACATGTACGAAAAACCCACAGGTGAAAGGGCAATGCAGTTACTCTAAAATGAAAACTGCAAAGAAAGAAATAGATTCTTCTTTTCAAAAGTTCCTTGGAGGGAAGTGTTTTCAGGCCCATTTTGATTTATGACCTGCTATAGGATATTGAGACATTATTTACAATCAATATATGCTCCAGCAAGACTCCCTCTGGAGCCATAGACCTGCCCAGCAGAGTAGAGGTTGCTCCATACAACACCATGGAAGTTATAGCAACATCATACAGGAGCCAGCAATAAATGCTGACCAGGCTGTATATCTTGAAGCAAGCAGGCCCAGCTGCACAGGGCTTTGGATGGTTAATACAGTGCTAAGCCAACCGCTCAGTCACGCTGCTCGGTTTCCTAGAGAAATGTGGGTAATACTTGCTGAGGATACATCTAGGCAAAAACTGTCCTTCACTCCAATTGCACACAAACAGGATAGGGGTGCTCTTCTATAGCACATGCCCCCTTTGTTGTTGCTGCGTGGCAAAACCTGCCCCATAGCCTATACAGTCCATCTGTGGCTTCGTAAGCACCCCCTCAGCTGTGTGACGCAGTTGTGGGGATTCACATAAGCCTTACCATGAGATAAAGTGATATTGTCTCCTCTAGTACCGGATATTGGTTGTTTGAAAAGACAGCTATTCTCCTGTTTTTCGTTGTTTTAAGGCCACTTTGCTACCTTAGGTTCTAAGACAGTTGTCTTTAGCGCTGACTATTACACACCCTGACTCTTTGTGCAATAGCTCAGAGGTGGCCATAGGAACATGGAATCATAGATTTAGGCCAAGCCCAGCAGGCTTTTTTTTTTTTTTTAGGTAAATCTTGAGAATCCCTTTGAGTCGTAGAAGATCAAATCTTGAAGTCCTAGAGATAGTACAGGATAAAAGAAGGCTCTTAAAGACCACCAAACAGAGAAAACCAAGATATTTAGGGCATATACTCAGACAAATTTCTATACAAAAGACCCTTCTAGAAGGAACGGTGGAAGGAAAAAGAAGCGGGAAACAATAAAGAGACACTTGGAATGGCAACAACATAAGTGGACTGGTCTATGAAGAATGTACAAGAGGGGCACAGAGGCAGAAACAGTGGAGACTTATGGTTGTCAGGCTCCTGGGAGGAGAAAATGCTTGAACTAAACATTTAATAGCTACCTTCTTCTATCATATTAAGGATTACAATCTGATGGCAATATTTGGAGGGATACTTTAGGCTGCAAATAACAATTGGAGAATTGTATGAGGCCCAGGAGCCTTAGGGATAAACCCCTGACCTAGACAAAGGTATGATGTACAGTGGGAACCCTGATGGAGAGCTACCAACCAAGCCTTCTTCAGTCTGGAGCCCTGCAGATGATGCCATTCCCATACTGCTTTACAGGAAGTGCATGACTATCTAGAGCACTGGTTCTCAACGGGGCGGTACCGCCCCCCGGGGGGCGGTGGGAGGATGCTGAGGGGCGGTGAACTTGTTTTGGGTGGTAGGGGGGCAGTGGACATGTTTTGGGCGGTAGAGGGGCAATGAGCATGTTTTGGCATTCGAACTTAATTTTAAAACTCCCCCCAAAATTTATTAAATCGATTATACGGTTTACACCATTTGTACCAGCAATAAAACAAACTTACCTGACGGCTGCCCTCACGCACTTCTAAGAATGGTGAGACGAATTTGTATTCTAGGTAGGCTGACCTTGAAGAACTCGACACTACGATTCTTCTCCGATCCCAACCAGCACAACGCATGCGTCAGCTGTTTTCCCGCGCGATTAATCGCAGCGCGTGCGTCAGCTGTCTTCCCGCGTAATTAATTGCAGTGCGTGCGTTGAGTGTCCTTTCAATAAGAATGTTTGATTTGACCCGTGTTTCTTGAGTTGCTTTTCATTCGCTTCATTTCTGTTTTTTCCCCTCAGTTTCGATTTACTTTCATTGTTTATTTGGCCAGTCAGCTAGGTAAGTGCGCTTATTAGTTCTTTATCGTGGTCGTGAATTATTAATTTTGAGAAATAGTTATCTTTCCCAAACGTTCAGAAACTGGCTCTGAACCATCCCACTGACATAATCAAGCATGTTTCATTGATATTACTCTTTTAGCGTATTTTTTTGCTGGTTTTTTAATTATCTAATTAAGAATAAAGAATTTTTAAACATTAAAAAAGCATTTGCAAAAAAAATAAAATAAAATAAAATAAAAAATAAAAAAATTTTTAAAAAGAGCATAAAAAAAAATAAACGTATTTACAGCATTTTGAAATAAACGTATTTACATAAAAGAGCATTTAAGCATTTTTTTTGCATTAGTCATTTTAATTTTAATAAAAGGAATGCAATTACCTTCCAGGGCAAAAGTATCGAGTTAAATCGAACAAATTTGGTGTTTAAGTCTACTGAAAAAAATTACTTAAAATTTTTGCCTTTTATAATTCAGTAACTCCCCCCCCCCGCCCCAAATTACAGGATCTTCACAAAGGGTGGCGTTGAAAAATTTTCCGCTCCTTAGGGGGGCGGCAGATTCAAAAAGGTTGAGAATCACTGATCTAGAGCAACTCAATGGGACAACTAATAATGATAATAATTCCAACTTGAACTGAGCTTTATTCATTTGTCCTCATCCAGTCCATCACTGCACCCAGACATTGATTCAGAACATTTAGTATCTTTATTGGACATAATGAAAAATGGACTGAGAGTTGGAGCAAGCTCCATTTTGATGACACTTCTGTCCATACTTCTGACTTATCTTCACATAGCAGATTCATATAGATCTTAAACAGTATGGTGGATAAATCTCAGCCTTGTGACCTTCTGTATCACATTTTTCAATAAGTTAAGCAAAACATAACCACCAAAAAACTACCTCTGCCAGTACCTTATGGAAATAACTATTGAAGTAGAAGTCAAATTATTGAAGGTAGTGCTTCTAATTCCCATCTCAGCATATACAGAAGCATTCAATGATCAGTAGTATTTATAGTCACTGAGAGGTCCAAGGAAATTATAAGGATTACATTTTTCTTATCTTTCTTTCAACAGTGGTTAGGGTTAGGGTTAGGGTTAGTTCCATAACCAGAGTTAAAACAGATCTAGATCAGCCTCTTTCAGGAGCGTTTAAAGCAATCCACATGGCTGTTGAGGGTCTGGGATGCAGTAGTGTATGTATACATTCTGTGACATCAGAAAAGCTCAGCCAATGACACAAGGAACTGTTGACTAGCAATATTCACCAAGTATGAGATACTTTTCAATCTGACAGGATAAAAACAACATTTTCGACTACATAATTTACATTGCTGCCATAGCAACACCTGCAGGAATAGACATCTGTAACCATCTGGATTCTCGTTTCCTATATTTGAACCCACAATTATAATGCTTGAATAAATCTACATAGTCTAAATCTTTAATGAAGGGGTCTGCAGAAAATTATTTCTTTTAAATAGGTTAATTTGAAATATGAAAAACTGACGATGTATGGGGTTTAAATATCACTTATTACTAGATGGTGAACTATTTTTCTCATCAAATTGGGTACATCAAACATTGCAATATGCAATTTGCATTTCTTGTGAATTGATGGACGGCTTTACAAATTGATTAAATAAATAAACAAATAAATAAATAAATAAAACATAGAGAAATAATTCAGAGCATGGAAGCCATTCATCTGTGAAAATACAGTTTCAATACTATTCTACTTCCTCTGCCGCTTCAAGGTAACCCTGTTCACTTCTCAGTGATCCATGACAAAACAATGCAGGGATTGGTGCATTGGTTGGGCAATGTGCATAGGGGCAGTCAGGCAGGGAATTTTTTTGGCACTCCTTATACATGTCTAGATAAATGCATGTGCCTGCTTATTAAGTCCTGTGCATGGATAAGAATGAAAGTCATGAACAATTGATGGACAGCTCAACATCACCCAGCACAAAACGTCTGTGCCCAAATTCTCAGAGTAGAGCTGCATGGTGGTTTTCTCTGGATAATACTTGATTCCAGTGCTACGGAGCCACCAGTTAAAGCAGCCCCTCCCACCGCTGAGCTTTGTTCACTTAAGGAAAACATGTGAAGCAAGGCTCCCAGCACAGCTTGAAAGGATGACAGAGGTTTAACTCAGGGAAAGCATACCATCTGATTTGGCACAGTTCATCAATCAGTTGAAATATTGAAATAAATATTTTCCTTGTAACTATCAGGGATTCTAATCATATATTCAATCTTAGATTTTATCACTTGCCATTAGATTCAGACTGAGAATGATACCATTTTTCCACTTTAGTTCTTCAACAGCAGAATTGCGGGGGGGGGGGGGTGGCAGCAGGAGAAATCTAGATTGGAGAAATTATACGGAAAGAAAGGGTTAAATGCCCCCTTGCCACAGTACTTCTGCTCTAGTTAAATTGTAAAGTCTGCACAGTAAAATAGAATAGTGACAGTAAATCTAATCACAGGGCTTCTGTGTCACATTTGTTTCAGCTCTAAATGTTTTGAAATCCTTCTTGACTATTCAATACATGGGATGAATTCATTTTTTTACATTCTGGGCACAGTCCACAAGGCATTTCTCCTTCCCCAAGGAATGGTTGCACAGGAAATCTTCCTGTTGGCTTACAGTTTCTTTCAGGGCCTTCCTCTGGGACTTCTGCATTCTTTGGCATCCTTCAATCTGTGTGGGCCAAGATGGAGTCACACGAGGACATTTAAAACCTGGGCAAAACTGGGCAGTTATTCAAAGGATGGTTTTTAATGACAGGAAGAGCAAGAGGTGCAGGAACTGTTAATGGAAAACTTGGTAATCTTGACTTCCCTGCCTGCCAGGCCACTTTCCACAAAGAACTGGCTTTATTTATTTATATTTCAAATTTGTCACCGTCCGTCTCTGTGGAATGACTCTTGGTTTTCTTGGAGTGCTTCTTGGACTTCCAGAAAAGGGAGCACAGTAGTAGACTTTACTTTCTAAATCCCACTCTATTTTAAAAAGACATTCTCCTACCTGCCTTACCTCCTATCTCTCATCGAAAGCCTATCTTGGTAATCAAGTTCAGAGTTCATGGAGAACCCAGAGTTCTTAGAATGCAGGAGCAAAACATTGACAGTCAATAATAAACATCTTGATTAGATAGAAATTACTTGCTGATATTTGGGTCTCTTGATCTCCCCAGAAAAACATTTAGTACTAGTCCTATATTGGTCTGTAATGTTTTGAAATGCACAAAGTCACATAAAAGCAAAATTCCTAGCTTTTTATATGGAAGTCAACCTTATCAGCCCCACCTGCAAGAAATGCTACAATCTAGCTGTAGGTTTACTACTGGCAAGAACTAACCATTGCAATTCAACATAACCTAAAGGATCATTTTATATGTGCAAGGATGCTGATGTGCTATCAGGGCAGTTTGCAGGCAGAGGGAGGTATTGGCCTGATCTTCTCTGTTGCATCTCTGCTCAGATAAATGAGCAAAGATGATACTGCAACTTATTGGGCTGATGTTACCTTTTTGCAGAATGAGACAAGTATCTCAAAGCAGCTGATTTTCTCTGTCACCAAATTCACAGTGATTGAATGTAATTTTTTGCTTTTAGAAAGGGAGAGATGATTTGACAGAGCTTGCCTACTGTGCACCTGGATGGTTGGGATGGTAGTGAAGGAAATGGAATTTACTGCTCCATTGAGAGCGTAAAGCTTTAGACCAGTCCCAGCTCTAAAGTGAGGATCCAAGAGGGCCCCGGCTAGTCTCATCCAACTGCTGTTTCAGGCTTGGTTCCTTGGTTTCTAATTTAATGTAAAGTAAAATGAATGCGCATTTGAGAAAAGGTTTGTAACAGCACCATTTTTATTTTGATGATGAAACAGCCAATTGGGTGAGGAAAGGCAACCACCCCTTCCAACAACCAGCAATCTCTACTTCTACCCAGATGTCCATCCCTGTCCCCATCTTTAGATAGATGTGTGTCTCTCTGTGTGTTGGGGTGGGGTGGGGATGGACATTCTTCCTTCCTGCAACACCTCCTCTTCCACATGTCACCACTTCTAGGCATGGACCAGTTGTGCAAGAGAAAGGAGTAGCTTCTCCACCCTCTCCCTCTTACTTGCCTTCTTTGGATCTATGCTGCCCAGAGAGGAGACCCAAGAGGATCTCATTGCCTGCTCTCTGTGTCTCCTTCAGGGTTGTTCACAGAAGCAGCAGAGACCTCGTCTGCCCACACTTCTGACTGATTTTCTGCTGAACATCACAGCACAATAACCTGCCGGCTAACTGCACTTTGCCCTTTTCCTTTGGGCAATGCAGCAGGAAGGATTAGGCTTCGAGAGCAAGACGAAGGAGACACCCTTAATCTAATAAATCCATCACTGAGAATATGGATAGACTCACATGCTGTACCTGGCTTAATAATTTTACATATTGTATATATTTTTCCATGTAAGCATACATAGTTGTTTCAATAGACCTGCTGGCTTCTGCCTCGTGTAGTCATAGAAGCCAACACAAGATTGCAAATTTAATTTGCATTGATTCTCTGTCTCTAGTACACCAACATGAAGACAATTTCATTTGGCCAAATATTGCCATTTATGAGGAACATACACATATATACCTATTGCTAATAGAATCTGACATTATGCTACACATTTTGAACTAGTCTGATATAGAGTCGGCTTCCCATTTTTTACTAATAATGTAAAAATAGATCTGGATTTAGATGCAGCATAACATTCGTTACTGTATGTGTAATAATACATGGCATATATTTCTATATGCATTTGGATCTATGCCGCATAAATGATATTGAATGCTGTCCAGAGTCTGACCAGAAGCCAGAAGTATCTAGTCTTCGCTGCTGAAAGAGCTTCAGCATGAGGAAAGATTTTGAATATTTTCAGTCATGCCATTATCTAAGCCATGCAAATGCAAAGTTAAATATAAACAGATTCATTTTGCAATGTCTGTCCCTTTCATATAAAGCTGAACACATAGAAAAGAGGATTTGGAAGAGACCTTATATTCATTGAGTTCAACCCCTTGCTCTGTGCAGGAACCCACTGAAACATCCCCAACAGATGGCCATAGAGCCCTATGTGAAAACCCCCAATAAGGGAGACTCCACTGATTAACACCATCAGGAAATTTCTCCCTAGTGTTCAGCATGAATCTTAACAGCCTTTTTGGTATGTGTAGGCTGCTATCACTTTTTAGCCTTCTCTTGTGCAAGTGAATCATCATCATCATCATTGTCATCATCATTGTCATCATCATCATCATCATCATCATCATCATCATCATCATCATCATCATCATCATCTTGACTATTTTGTACAATTCAAGGCAGTGTACATAATGCTCCTGCCTCCTATTTTCTCCAAAACAACAACCTTCTGTGAGGTGGGTTGGGCTGAGAGAGAGGGACTGGCCCAAAGTCACCCAGCCAGCTTTCATGCTTAAGGCGGAACTAAAACTCACCATTTCCCATTTCTTAATCCCTATACCTAACTGGCTCTCAAATATGCCCAGCTCCTTTAACAGTTCTTCACAGGGCTTGCTTTCCAGACTCCTTATCCTCCTGGTGTCTCTCCTCTGCACCAGCTCCAGTTTTTTCATGTCCCATTTAAAGTGCAATGCCCAGAACTGGACACAGTATTCCAAGTGGCACAGAATATAATGGAATTACTACCTCCTGTAAACTGTAGGCAATGCTTCTGTTAATGCCACCCAAGATTGCATTGACCTTTTTAGTTCCTGCATCACATTGCTTGATCAAGGTTAGATAATAGTCCACTTAGATCTCAGAACCTCACATGCACTGATGACAAACCAGGTTTCTCCAGTCTGGTATCTATGCATTTCATTTTCCCTACCCAGATGCAGGACCTTATTCTTCTCACAGTTGAACAGCATTGGATTTGGTCCAAAGTCAAGCTTATTGAGCATATTTTAAATTGGGAGTTTGTCCTCTAAGGCATAAATTAATTCTCCTCATTTGAGGCCCTGGGACACCCCACTTAATATTCTCTTCCAGGACAATGCAGAACCGTTGATGAGCTATCATTTATGATACTCTTGTTGCTGTCTTGGTAAGGGCATGACTATATTTTATCCAGTTACATGGATAGGAAATACTGGAATAGTCACTGATGAAACTGACCAGCCAATGACCACTGACAAATCACTTCTGTCACTGCTGTCCACTCAAGGATTTCTCCCCACTACATCTTTGTGTATGCAGGTCTTGAAGCTGATGGCCACCCCACCATCAAAAAACAAGAAAAATAATTTCCTAATGATTGCTTCCTTTTCCTCCCCCTGTGATCCACCTACCTATCTACTGTCAATATAGCACAAGTTCTTTGGAAAACAGTTGAATGCTCTCAAGTGTGTGTTTTTCTCAAGTAGGGGGGAGTATAATTGACTAAGGGTCTGAGTAAATGATATTCTTGAACATGATGTCCTACAGTGACCACAGGAAGACAAAGGGATTATAAAATGTGTACATGTTGGAGTGATGCTGGAAATGGGGAGGATTTCTAAGGAAAAAACAGATTTTCTGTAGCATGGAAACAAACAGAGCAGGCCACCCAGTGACTTAAAACTAGATGATATTGGCATCATCCAGTCAACCAATAAATGGTGCAATGTATAAATAGAGCACTGGACTGCAGGGTACAACAGTTATCCAGAAGTTCTTTTTGCCTATTGCAACATTTACAGGTAGTCCTCGCTTAGTGACCACAATTGGGACTAGCACCTCCACCACTAAGTCCTCCAGTTGCTAAGCAAAATACCACATGACTGCAACTTGTGATTTTACTTCCGCATTCTCCATTAACTCTGCTTGTCAGAAGCCAGTTGTGAACCAACAAATGATCACATGACCACGGGACACAGTGACAGTTGTAAATGTGAGGATTGGTCACAAAGCTCTTTTTTTTACATTGTTGTAACTCTGAACAGTCACTAAGCAAGGCAGTTGGTGGACTTCTGGGGAAGCAATGGCAAACTGAAGACAGCTTCGCTTTTAGCAGAATCAACGGCCATGGTAGAATGAGTCAATGAATAGATTGGCACCATGAAATTCCTTCCTGGACAAAAAGGAGGACCTGGGATTGCCCATAGGGTTCCATACAGATGCTCCCTGTGATGAGACCTTAAAACAGCCGTTTCTGGCAGGTTTTAATGCTCTGGGAGTCAGGAGAATCAGCTTTGCCCAAGCCAGAGTCAGAGCCTTCAAAGGGACATTGGGTTTGCCCAATTCCTCTTTTAATCACTTCTGGATTGCTTTTTGGATATTAAGAATCTTCAGAAGGAAAAGTTTCATTTCACTGGGTGATTCTCCTTCAATCCTCGATGAAAGAAGTTTCTTGTAAGTTTAAGAACTTAAAGATTTTTTTTAAAAAATTGGAAATAAGCAGCAAAAAGGTGATTAGAATGTTGATTTTGGAAAGTTATAAATGCACTAAAAGGCTAGATTGACTAGAAATAAGATTTTGAAGCTAATTATAAAAATCCTTCCTATGGTTTGTTTAAAGTCCTATTAAAAATATATGAAGATTTTAAAGTTAAGTGTAAGAAATCTTTCCATGGGAAAATGTTGTGGATTAGAGAAAAACATGAAAAGAGAAGACCTTGAAGGCTGGACACTAAAGACAACCAGAAAAAGCTAAAGATAAAGGAGAAGACCCACTAATACAGAATGGAGAAAAGTATTTTAACTCTGGAAGAATTCAAGGATATTTGGCAACAATGTACTCAGAACTTTCTCTTAATATTGTCTGATACCGTAAAAATGGGTTTTAAAGAGGAGATAGAAGAAGATACAACTGAGAATCAGACTGTTTTGGATATGGATTTAAAAATGACAGGATACGTTATTGACAAAGATGCTACACGGGACTTACAAATGAAACTGGCTGATGTTTTAATAGCTGAGAGGAACACATCAATAATAACTCAGAAGACTGACTTGGATGTGTGGATTTCAATTCAGAAGAGTGACTTGGACAACTTTCCTATACTGGACTTACAAAAGAGATGTGTTATATTTATGAAGGAGTTCCTGAGAAAAGAGAAAGAGAGAATGAAAAGAAATTAGCTTTTGGGACACCACTTAAAAGGAATAAACATTAAGGCATTTAAAACCAAAAAGAAGGGTTATAAAGTCAGCTTGTTTGATCAAGGTTAAAATATATATGATTTTTTTCTTCTAATGGGTTTTTCTTGACCAGGATTGAATGACGAAGCTTTAAAGATTTGTTTTTAGATAAGACATGGGAAGAGGAGATTCTTTGTTTATGTTTAGAGAACGTGACGGGCTATGTTGTTAACACTGAAGGAAAGTGTTAAACTTACGAAGGAATTTCTGAGGGGAGACGAAGAGAAAATGATAAGAAATTAATTTGTGGGATATTATTTGAAGGGATTAAAGATTAAGATTTTCAATATGTTGTTGTTTCTGGTAGCTCTTAATGAAATTTTTCTTGATTAGGTTTGAGCAATGAGGCTTTAAAGATTTGTTTATAGATATAAGATAAAATATGGGAAGAAGAGACTTTGTTGTATTTTTAAAGAAAGTGATAAGTGTAAAGGAAAGGAAAGGAATGTGAAATTGATTTACTTGTTTAAATCTGTTTAAGGTTAAATATATATATATTGTTATTTCTGGTAACTCTTAATGGACTTTTGCTGCTTAAGATTGAATGATGGCTTTATTACAATGGATAAAGATGAGATATAGGATGAAGAGATTTTTAGTTGAAATGTTAGAGAAGGTGATAAGTTATTGAAATTGTTTGTACTTCTCTTAATGAAGGGGGAAGTCATTTCTTTATATATCTTTTCCTCCCCCCTCTTTTTTTCCCTTCTCTCTGCACTTTTTATTTTTTATTTTTTTATATTTTTCTTAGTTCGTATTAGTTTTTTTATCTTTGTATTCTTAAATTTCAGTAAAAAGTATTATTAAAAAAAAAACTAAGCAAGGCAGTCAGTAAGTGAGGACTGCCTGTATTTAGAGTTCAGGTTGCCTCAAACATGTGGGATTTTATAATCTAATGATGAGATTGTTCTTGCTGTCCTTAGATAAGCTATTGTACTAAAATTATTTGAAGACAGAAATGATCACAGATAGAATTAATGAAACTCTTACTGAGCAACCCTTCAACATAACCCAACACCACCCTGGGTGCAGCCTGGTGCAATGGCTATGAAGTAGCGGGGGGGGGGGGGGGGTTGCATCTCTCCATCCACCTCCCAAACTTGTATGGCTTAGATGAAATCAGTTCCTCTAAGACTAAAATTGTACAGGCAATTATAATGTTGAAAAGCCATTTGTAATGAAATCCCCTTAGTCTCAAGCTCTCCCCAAAAGGTCCTTTCCACAATCCTTTTCTTTTGTTTCGTTTCGTTTTGTTTTGTTTCTGTTGCAAAAGCAAATGAAGGAAGATAATGGACGGGACACTAATTGTAATGCCAGCTGGATGGAAGGCAGAGTGAGTGTGTTTCTGAGGGTCTGTGTGGCAAAACATATGGCTGTGAGGAGGTGCCCTGAATCCTACTACTTTTCATCCCCAGATGTCTTGCCTTGTTTCCTATCTCCATTTCCCCTTATTCTACAGTAACAACTTTAAACCCAAAGAATGAAATCTTTAGGAATAATCTTCATTGGCTGCTGCAACCTTAATGGTCTCATCTCCTCCTCACATTTAATCTGTTCTATCTCCAGTTCCATATTTATTCCTCCAGGTTGTTCAGCCTTTCCGTTTCATTCAATCTTTGGATCTCTGGGGATTCTGTTCCCTCAGCATTTGCATATTCCTGTTCTAGCTGACCGGATCTCACAGGAACATGGAGCTCTTTTACTATTGTACCATGCCTCTTCCAGTTCTTTATTGTTTATGCCTCAGCTGTAACACAGTCCAATGAAGTCTGCCTTATGGATGCTTTCCTGCCATTTCTATGAGAAGGTTTAATGAACATTTGAAACCCCCTTAGTTTTGTGTCTCTCAGGCACCAGTTTACAAGGTTCTTTTGTCTTTGTTTAGTAAGTATCTCTCCTAACGAAGTAGGATTCCAAGGATGACGCTTTAGCCTGGCAGTTGCTGGTGGTCCCAACCTGCTGCTACCACAGAAGAAACTGTTTTCTGTTGCCTTGTGGGCTCAAGGTGATCAAGGTAACGCCATCAATTCTGTGAAGGCTCTAGTGATGCCATCCAAGCCATTCTGTATATGTATGTATGCAATTCTCCTTTTAAATAACAGTGATAGGGATTGTGTTTCTAACAAAGGCAAGTTACCAAGTTCAAAGCAGGATAGATTTTGCCTTTCTTTTTTCCTCAAAGTTTCAGCCATCCAAACTGTTCACTTCCTTCAGCTCGCTGGTTTCTCTCAGTGAGCTTCCATTATTCCTACTGGCTGTATACAGGCTTCCTCCAAAGCAAGATATGATTCTTTTGTAATAACGACATAGTAGAACTACTTTAGCAAGTAAATGCATATATGTGCAATATAGCTGGTAAACCCAAACTCTCATTCATCACACAGCCAACCAGACTGTAGATTTGGCTTTTGTTCACCATCAGAGGAATCATATTCTCTGACATATTTGAAAATGTTGAATAAATAACTACTCTGGAACATCAATTGATTAGAGGTCTTAACATAGCTGAAATAGAAAATATCGTCTGCACAGCTGATATTTTAACCATGCTGCTCACTCTGAGAAGGTTATGTATGTGTAACCTATATGGCTCCTACAAAATGCATAGAAATTTCGCTTGCAGCCAGTCCCAGTGCTGCCAATGTATCTGTATGATACCTGCACTTTGAAATATTTGTTTCTTACACATTATATTTTAGGCATACACATAAAAATATGAAATATGCTATACATCGTAATGTGGAAGTGGTCCTAAGACTCTTGCGTTTCTCCTGTGACATAGCCCCAGCATAGCAATTTATAAATGGGCAAGATTTCAGAAACACTGAAGAAGGCTGGAGAAGAACTAACATTGTACTGCAGGAAATCTAATATTACCCCTTCCTTTGCAACCTGGGCAAATGTCACCTGCTGGAACTTGCAACAAGAATGCTCCAATCACCTTGGCTTTGAGTGGGAGCTGGTGCACAATGATAGCAGGTGTTTATCTGGAAGGAGGTGATTTACACTTCCATTTTTTAAAGTGCTGATAAAACATGACTATGGTTGACCAGGCTGCTCACTGCATGCATTTGCCAGTTCACAAAGTTTTGTAGCAGTTCTCAGTGGGGTACAGCTCAGTTCCAGCCAGCCAACCATTACTGCTTCTATTAGGAATATCATTCACTGCCCTCCACAGTGGCTATAGAACAACCAGAAACACTGTCCTTTCCATTGTGCTTCTCCAACACAGAGGGCAATGAGTAAAGTAAAACTTGAATCAAGACTTATTTTGCCTGTGTCAAAGCTATAAGATAAGAGAAGACCCAAATATTGCTCCGACGTTTTTCGGTTTTTACTCAAATGCAGCCATACAATGGAAAGTCAGTCTGAAGGAAGTGATTTCTTAATTCTTTTTTCTCTGGTTGATTCACTGCTCAGAATGGTCCCACCACTTCCAGTGCTTTTTCCTTTGCAGGAGAAAAAAAGAACTATTCCACAGAAAATATTAAACTAACCTTTCATGACACATGGGTTTGTCTCCAGCTTCATGTTGAAACATCCTCACCTGAATTTACAAAAATTGACAATAAAGTGCACATATCTTGAGTGTCATGAGCAGCCTAAGTCTGAAAGCAGGGAGATCCTTCAGATTAGCATATAGACCACCACCAAGGTGAAAAAGGCTTAATCATTAATGTTCTTCTACACTTCTTTCATTAGTGCAAGTTTTAGTTCCTGGACTCCACAAGGCTCTCCCTACAATCTCTGCTTCTACCCACTAGTCCTGGCCAAGGGAAGAAGGATAAACCAGCTTATTGTACCTTAGTTCCATTGTGCCTTGGATTATTGTGCCTTGGTTCCATTACCACTCAAAAGAACAAAAGCATCCTTAATTTTTTATTGAATATGAATAAATAGAATAAAATGAAAAACACTTCTTGAAACATTAAAATCCAGATTAAAAAGATTAATAGCCAATGACAGCAGAAAACACAAATAAAAGTAGCTGAACACTTATCATATTGCATTGATTAATGACACAAAAGGGAGACATTAAACCTCCATTGCTAGTTAAGTAAATTAGATACCACCGACGTGGCTTGATTCCTGGTACACATATGGACAAATGCTTGCCAACTTGATCCATGTTTAGTACTGACTTGAAGCTTTTCCAAAGAATTCCAGTAATCTCTTTGATCCTGTCCATCCACCTTATCTTTTGTCTTCCTCATCTTCTACTTCCTTAAATCTTGCCAAACATGGTTGTTTTTCCTAGTCTATCGTTCAGGTGCCCAAAGTACGTAACATTCTGCTTGGTGATCATTGCCTCAGGGGAACAGTCAGTCTTTATTTGGTCCAGGACTGATTGATTGGTTCTTCTTGTAGTTCAGTACTGCAGTAGACAGTAGGAACTGTCTCCAGATCCATAATTTGAAGACATCTATCTTCTTGCTCCTGCTCTTACTCATTGCCCAGTTTTCACAGCTGTATATCACCACCAGAAAGACCATTGCTTTAACTATTCTGATCTTTGTTGCCATAGAACTATCCTTATTGCTGATGATCATATCTAAGTTTATCATTGCCTTCTTCCCTAGAATTAATCTGCTTCTTACTTCTCCAATATATTTTCCATCTTCTATTCTTGAGCCCAGGAAAACAAAACTATTATGACTTTCATATGCACTATATGTTCTCTGGGTCTGTACAGTCTTGTTCTATTTTTTGTTGATATAGAGCTGTTAAAACTTTAACTGCCTCTGTTCTTGCAGGTTTAAACAGTTCAGTGGTGATCTCAGCTGTAGCTGATACTTTCCTACTTGGCAGCTGGTCTATTGCCTGTTGTACCTCTCTTTCTAGTAATGTCAATTCTTGAATATTCTCTTTCTGCAAATGTTTCTGTCACTTTATTATTGTCAGCTCTTCAAGGTAGGCAAGATCAAGAAACAAGCATAGCAGTGATTATAGTGATCTTATTTTCTGGCTATGTCTTCTGGGTCAAATCCTGCAGGCATACCTACTTTAATTTTCTAAATTTAACCACTATATATGATACCAATAATTTATGGTCTGTTCCACAATATGGAAGGATACTGGCCAACCAGATTGTACTTTTCCATCTTCTTCTATTACATCGTCAGTTTGATTCCAATGTTGTGCATATTGTTGTGTTGTGCAGTCTAAATTTCTGTTGCTTGGAGCAAGTACTGGCAGTAAACAAAGAATTTCTTCACAAAACAATTCTATCCCCTGCATTGTTTTGTTTAGCTCATTGAAATCTTCCACCCATATATAGTTTCTTATATTGGAACCTGGCCAGACCATCAAAGGCTTATTCTGAGGGAGACTTTAAAGTTATTGCAAAGTATCATTTAGAAGGAAAACATTTGAAAGTGATAACATCCTTAAAATATTATCTTATATGTATGTATGTGTATGTGTGATTACAGTATGTGCCATCAAGTCATTGTCAGCTTTTAGTGACCATGCAGATAGATTTTCTCCATCACAATCTGTCCCTAACCTGGTCTTTCAGGGCTTCCAATGGTGCACTTATGGCCACTGTAACTGAGTCCATCCATTTGGCTGCTGGTTGTCCTCTTCTTCTCTTTCCTTCCACCTTTCCCAGCATTAGAGCCTTCTCCAGAGAGCTGGGTCCAGATAGCATAATGTGTCCAAGGTAGGATAATTTGAGCCTGGCCATTTGTGCCTTGAGTGAGGACTTTTGGTTGATTTGTTTGATGATCCATTGGTTTGTTTTCTTGGCTGTCCACAGTATTCGCAGGAGCCTTCTCCATTTGATCTCTATATTCTCCATCTGGTGATGTTCATATTTAGAGGTGTTGTTTTGGTTGTTTGTGTATATATCTATATCTTAAATCTTGACATAATCCAATCAGCATGGATAGATTATACTAATTGATAACATAGATGCAGGGGAAAGGTTGTGAAAGGTTCCCTCAAAATCTTAAGGATTAAAAAAAAAAATGTAGCCATTGCTTGATTTCCAACATTCTGATGCCTGGATGGGGCTTGGCTAGAACCAGCAAACTGCGATGGATCAGAATGCAGAAGAAACAGCCAGGGGATGCTGCTTGCCTCTGCAGCTGGTAGAGGGGCCACTCAGACTAATCTAGCCTTGCAGCTGTACAGGGAAGTGATAGTGAAAGTGACCTCCAAGGTTGCTGCCACATAACAGCTATTTGGGGCTGCCACCCCCACCTCCCTTTCTTGCTGTTTTCTACTACTCTGCCTCCCTCAGCTCAGTAGAGACCATGGAGGGAAGCTATGGGGGAAACCACCCATTTGTATGCTTCAGTCTCACACACAGAAGCTACCACATGAATTGATCTCTGCTATGGCTTGGTTCTTTAATTTGGGCTTTGGAAAACACGAGTAGGCGATTCAGCTCAAGCACGCACACTGAAGAAAATGCTGCTGCTGACTTTTATTCAAAAGCATTCTGGCTCTGCTGAGAAGTAACAGAGTCAACAGCCAAATTTCTAGCTTTTACACAATACATTCTTGGCAACCACCCACTGCCTGGTGCTGGGACAGTTTATTCCTAGTTTATTGGCAATCTTAATAGAAAGGAAATCAGAGTCTCTTCCATGTGTAGCCCAGAAAACTAAGCACAATTGTAACCCATAGAGAAGCTCTGTGTTCATTGTTTATTAGTGCAGGACAAAACCAAAAGAAGGCAAGGAAGACGTGCGAAAAGATTTCCTCCCAACCACATGTGAGCAAAAACAGGTAACTCTACCAGGCTGCGTGGCTTCTCCAAGATCCGGCTCCTCTTAACAACTTGGGCTTAAAAAAGGAGGAAGTCAGGGGTGCTAACACTATCATGGGCTCTTTTTTATTGAGGGGATTGGGTACACTAAGTGTGTTGCGAGTGCAAGAGTTATGATGTGGGCTTTGCTCAGTTGAACTGACACCCAGGTCTTCTAGTCCGTGGAACACAGACGTTCATTCAGCAGGTATACTTGAGAATCACTGGGAGCAGCCCAGCTCAGAAATGCTGGCATTATGGTTTTTCTGAATGTAGGTCAAGATGTTCACAGCTGCTGAAAGAGGGGGATCTCATTTCAATACATGACCCTGAGGAACACGGCACTGCTCTCATCCTGGGACTGAGCAGTTTGACTCTCTTCCGGGGAGGCAGGACTTCGGCTACTGCAGTTGCAATATAGTATAGTTTACTTTAGATTTCAATTTCCTGGCCAGTAATATCATGTCCTATTTCTGGTCTCTAGGAACCATGTCAGTAGTGAATAATCTTGATTACTTTATTCCCTTCTCCTTTTCTCTCAAAATGAATTTAAATGGAAACAAATTGCTTTTCTACTCTGCCCCCCTACTCCCCCCCCCCCACACTTTCCATGGGAAGGACGTTTCTTAATGGAACGGTGGAAAGTGTATTGTTGGAAACTATCAATGGTCAGACTTAAAAGAGTTGCTCCCTCTTATTTCTTTCCACAAAAACTAAAGGCAGGAGGGAAAAGGCAGAGTAGCGGTATATAAGGCCTGTCTGTATGTGCAGGGATTATGTACATTTGTGTTTATCTGGGCTGGTATGGTGTGAATGTAATTAATCATGGATTGGAAATACTTCCCCAAGAGACGGGCCTGGCTGTTCTTCATTGCTGTATTGTGGAGAAACGTATGAAGTGACTCACGGAGAGACAGGAAGAGGATCAGCTATATCATGTCCAAAACCTGACTTCATCTCCAGAGCTTGGGAGATGTAACGTTGCCCAGACTGTTTCTTCCAGGCAGCATAATTCACCATTTTCCCTGACTTCTTTTGCAGTACGCCTGCTGTATTTAAGGCAAAGCATACCTGGAAAATATGAAAGAGAGTTGATGAGAGATGACTTTGCCAACATTCTGGTTTCGATCCAGCACAGTACCTTTCTGAAAGAACAAACTAGTAACGGCATAGAAAAATCTTCTTTTCTCTGGTGAATAATATTCTTCAGTAAAGTAAAATCGCTTTCAAGTCAAGTTCAATTCCTGATGACTTCATAGGCATTTGCCTTTTTAGTTTTCTTGGCAGCCACAATACCAAAGTGCTTTGCCACTGTCTTCTTCTGGGGTGGATTTTCAACTTTCGAGTCTAGCCTACTGCCCTGAAATTCCCTGAGGGTGTCTTATCCATGCACTTATGGTTGCATGTTCCATACCACTGATCCATGTTTTTGCTGGTAGCCAAAATAACATGCAACTCTGGCAGATGGGAACAGAAGACAAGGCCTCCACTGCAGATAGTTCTAGACAGTTGTGCAAATTACCTACAATTTGTGTGTTTCCCTAAAGTGTGCCTATAATTAACTATTTGGGGAATTTGGCTAGGCCTTTGCATATTTCTCTGGAATCAGTCACAATGAACCATCTGTAGTATTCAGATTATGATTTTCATTCTAGAGCTGATCTAGAACTATTAGGCCATTAGAGTAACTATTACAATGGAGATGTCATTCGCTGCTTTTCCAAATTGTTCCTGTGAAGTCTCTCTGCAGGGAAACTGGCCTCATGTTGATGACACTTGCAAATTCCCATTATAAAGATTGGCTTCTTCTTCATAAATTCAAGCCAGCAAGAATGAAGCCCTTTGAATTCTGTAATCATTAAACCGACTCCCTCTTCTTCCCCAGCCCCTCCTCCCAGAATATATGTGAAATGATCTTTGCAGCCAGCTATGCAGCCATCAGGGGCTATCGATCCACGTGTGGAAATTGCTATTGACTGCAAGGACTGTGGCTGCACTGTGCTCTTCTCTGACTTTTAAAGTTACACCACCCAGCTGATTTCACTTTGCACATGATGCAGCACAGGACTGAATCTAGAATTATAGCATTTTTTTTCTAAAGGCTCTGCTTCTTTCACTTAAGGAAAAGGCATAAGATGCAGGTTTATCAGGCAGAATAGCAATGCTTGCTTGCTTGTGCCTTGATTTCATCCCAGATTGTTTACTGCAATCTTTCTTTTTCCCCATAAGAATAACAAATGCTCCATTTTGATGATACAGGCAGATAAGAGATGATCCCAAACAAAACATAGAGGGGAGGAAGAAAGTGATTTGGGAAGTGTGGCAATAATTCCTATAACAAAATAGGGCAAGTTTACTGGAACCTAAACACGTCCATCAAGGAATTTGGAGAGAAACTTCTCAGAAACTTTTCAATCATAGCTTCCCCTGACTTTGATTGTGATGATTTTCAAAGTCTATGGGGCAGGAATATGCAAACACCCATTTCCTTGTCAGGGACAGTGTGCCTTTTCCTGAGCTCAGGGCACAGTGTGCCAGCTGTGTGTAGTGCAGGAGATGGAGGCAGAAGAAGAGGTGTTTCTGTCACAGGGGCAATCTGATTGCAAGAGGAATCATCTGAAGCAGTGGGCCATGTTGAATAGTGAAATTCAAAGGAATACCACTTCCTTCATTATATTTAGATTACAAATAACATTAACTTGTGAAAGCAGTAGAAAATATTTGTGCTTTCTATATGATAGAAAATCCTTTTCTCCATTTTAGTGTCTTACTTAGACATTGCTGCAAATGGAAAATGTAAACATACAGTAGAGTACTACATCCACTAATAAGATTTGGCATCAGCTAAAAATACTCATGAAGTGGATAGATAGTTCAATGCAAATGGGCAAATATACCAACATCCTACTGAGCCAAGCAATTCTGCTTGGAAATGAATGAATCATCTTTTGGTTTTCCCATTGGCAGCAGCTGAATGACATGACAAAATGGACTCTATCAAGAGCTATTTGTGATATACTTGAGCAAGGGGACCATTTCATTTGATGAAATGTTTCTATTTGTTAAAACAACTCCCATTACTGATAATGTATTTGATTTTTGTGAGCTTTGTAAGTGAGATATTCCTTGTTTAGTACCATTTTCTTAGACCATAAACTGTTTTACATCTAGAAATCATATTGGGACAAATTCTAGATTACATGTAAAGTCTTATTATGTAAACTTCTTGTACTAATTGGGCTAATTGGCTCTATAAGATTTTGTTGGAATTTTCATCATTATTCTTCCCCCTTTTCACCCTTTAGGCTCTCCTTGAACTCATACTTCCTGGCTGTCTCTCATGAGGATTGTACCATTAGCAATACCCACTGAAGTTCTGTTAAGAGAGTTCCTTGTACCAACTCACCAGTGATGGCCATTTCATGTCTTGCTTTATATGGACAATCCTAGAACATCTTATTGGACTGCTATCAGTGCCCTGCATTGCAAAGGCAGATAGTTTGACATATCAGAGAGCTGTAAAAATGCCTTTTCTGTCTATGCATATGCAGCCAGAGGTCCCAGAGCTTAGGAGAAATTGCTTTTGATGCTCAGTGCCCTTCACACTTAAAGCTTGATGAATGGGTTTTGCAGATGGGTAGTTGAAGGGAGCCATCTGTCCTTGAAATCAAGCAGGAAGTGCAAGAACAGAGGGTTTGGTGCCAGACGGTCAGCTCACAATGACACTAACCAGTACACAAATGTTTCTTTGAAAAACAACCTCTAGGCACCTGGCGGCAACAAAATTGGATCAGGAAAAACAATGCTGAACATGAACGAGTCCCCTGTGTTTTCTGGCAATTATTTTACTGATTTGATTTATATCTCATCCATAAGGCACTCAAGGCGGCTAACAATAAAAAGATAAAACCTTAAAAATCTGGACTGGAAAGGTTGCTTAATCCAAGTTTGATCTGCTTGATCTCATCCAATATTTTTTGCCTTACATCTCTCATCTGCTCATGCTTCAGATTCTTGCCACCTCCTCTTTGATGATATGTATGGCTAAATAAAGTTTCCCCCAATTTGTGTATCCTTCAGATGAGTGAATTCCCACCCAAGAGGCCCATTCCTGAGAACCCTGGAAGTAGATGTCCTGAATTTGACCTAAAATGGTGTCCATGCTGGCGAAAACTGGCTGTTATAGGGCAGAATTTCAAACCAATTTTTTTTAAAAAAATGTCAGTTCTGACCCTTCAGTCTCAGAACTGTACTTCCCCTAGTGATCCTTAAAGTGACTGAATTCAAAACCTGAGACCTAGCTAACCCGTTCTTGTAGCTCATGGTGTGCCTTCCCTCTAGAGGCTGCATCTAGGGTTAGCTTTTTCTTTTGGTTATTGCTAAGTAGTGGGGAAGATACTTTCTTCCCTCTCATAATTGCACAAAAAAGCTAAGGATAAGATTTGTTAATCTAATCTAAACCAAAGAGTGATTTAATAGGGTCCTGCTAGCTGTTTGACCATGTAATATTTAGGCCAAAATTAGAACTCTGCTAAAGTAAAATTATTTCTCAGACAGCCTTTTAAAATGCAGCTTCTTCAATTCTCCTCCTGTTTTCTACTGTTGCAGCCTTACATCATCTTTTGCATCTTTAAAAATATGTGGTGTGGTATTGGAGGCGTAGGACTCCTTCAGCCAATCAGGGTTCTTGATTGTGCTACTCTGCTGGTAGAATTTTCTTCCCCAGAAGGCTTGTCTGGCCCTTATATTTATACCTGGTAGTCACTGTACAAAGGTCTTTTCATTTTTCCAGGCTTTTAGACCTTTGCTGTATTTTTGTTTCGTGTTATGTTGCTATTTTAGTGTTGCCTTTCCCACTTTATTATTGTTTTTATTGTGCTATGACTTGTTGTAAACAGTTTAATGTAAACATAGAAAGTATCTTCAATACAGAAATAAAAAAGTTGGCAGACATGATGACATTATGGTTACATAGTACTGGCTATATGACGATGCCACTGAGGGAAACGAAGCAAACACAGTGCTTTCCATGGCTCATCCCTGATCCTAGCCATTATGTTCCCATCACTCTGCATGGCAAATGTTGCTCCTTCACTTTTGAAGCAACCCCCATCCCACACCCTATGTATTGAAAGGGACACAATTTATTACTGTTGGAATTATTCTAAGCAGCATTCCCTTTGGAGCTATGTTTTAATTATCTTTATGACATCTATTTGCCATAATTCCTCAAATGCAAAAACAGTTTTAGGAATGGATAAGCTTTCTGCACTGAAGACTAATGTTTTGAGATTTGTGTTTCTTTTGTTAAGTTATACATTTATATCTATCACTACTGAAATTTATGTTTGGATTTTACAATTGCTCTAATTTATCAAGATGGTTGATAGAGTATTTTGAATTCTGTAATAGTTTTCGGCCTTTATCCATGACTAAAGATACAAAAAGGTTTTCCAGAATTACAAAGACTCACAACACCTATCTTAAGGATTGGATATGAAACATTCCAGACATCTTTTTAGCCCACCAACAGAATGTTCCTAGTAATGGCAGCTTTTATGATACAGGAACTTTTTGTATGTAATCCAGTAGTTTCCTCTCTCCACTGCATTTTTCCAAACAATGAAAAGCCAGTTTTCCCACTGAGATGGCATTGTCATTTGTTGAGGATCTCTCCTTTGTTTGCTTTATTGGGGATCTCCACTGGGGTTTCCATGGGAGGAATATCTCACCATGGCCTCAACTTTCTGCATCTGGGCAAAGCTTCACAATTTAATGCTACCTGAAACCTCAGCAGATACAGCAATCTTGTTTTTATCCTGACTTATGGAGGGGGAATTGTACATTGCTGGGAATCGATTCTGATTAGGGTGGCTTATAAGCCCTGTAAATACATACATACATACATACATACATACATACATACATACATACATACATAATACATACTGCAATTAATTTTTCTCTTCCCATAACCTTATAAGTTTAACATTTATTCACAGAACTTCATTTCCCTGTGCATGCATTATTTACAAGTGAACTTGCTTCATTCTCACCTCCAATATATTGCTGAGGAAAGCTTCTGTATTGTAGGTTTGTCATGATACAAGTAAGTTTAGGAGGATATCTAAAGAAACTTTTTTGGGTTCTTAGCATCCTTTCCAACTCCAAGTCATTCTGAGTTTGAACCATCCTGACTCTCCATCAGTTTGAGGTTACCTGTCTGTACTTTTCCTTGGTGTATCCTTTCATCTTGTTTCATTTTGAGTTCTTAACTAAACTTTTTGTGCACTTATATTGGTTTCTTCCTTCTTCCTTTTTTTTTCCCATTGAGTTTGCAATTGTGGGTTTATATCTCATTTTTGAGGAACTGCCACACATTCTAGAGCTCCTTCTCTCATTAGTTTAGACTGCCGTGAAAACCCATTTATTGTTGCTCTCCATTTACGGCTTTCTTTCTTTCTGAGGTTCAAGACACAAGTTTTGCCACACTTTAATTTCTCCATTTTGGCTTTGTTTTTGTAAAATAAATGATGACATGGTATAATATGTCATGTGTTGTTGTTCATCTGAGGTTGTATTTACCTACTTTTGAGAACTGCTAAGGAACAGATGATTTTTATTATGTCCTGATATGTAAAACCACATAACTCAAAGAGGGTGTACTTCCTTTTTCACATGACTGTAGATCAGGAAATGTTAAGAACACTTGGAAATATTCTGAATTTATTTAAGTGTGCTCTATAAAAGCTTGGGAAATGGGTGGGTAGTAATCAAAGTTGAGCCTTAATGCTGGCCAATGAACAAATTTAAATTGATGAACTTAAGGAAGGAAATAAATTGCTGGTTCTTTCTTTGATTGAGGGAAAACAGCAGCCATACCTGTGATTTGGAGATAATTCCTGCTTTTAGTCTTCTGGACAGTGGAGGAACATGCCTGATTACTTACCTGTATACAAAGCAAAGATTTGGTTGCATCTTTACTTCTGTGTCTCCTTTCCATACATGTTTATTTAGTACCTGTCATATCTGTAAAACAAACTAGGCCTACTTAGACTGCAGTGAAAATGATTAAAATTAGAGTTTCAGTGAAATGTGCATGTGAAGAACTGAATTCAAATCCCCACAGAGGGAGCTTTGCTGCTTTTGTTTGAAGAGGTTCATCACTACTGTGGAGGTGGGGGGGGGGGGGGCAACGCTGTGATGATAATGATTTATATCCCACCCTTCAACTCAGTTTGAGCACTGAATGTAGCTAACATTAAATCAAAGGCAAATTACAAAAAATAAGTAAACAAATAAATAAAAATTCAGAAAGATATTAAAGCCAATACTGACATCAATTAATTAAAATCCTGGTGAAAGCGATCACAGTTCCTAAAGAAATGTGCCCCTTAGCCTGGGAATGGTGTAGGAGAAGGCCGTGTTTGGCATGACAGATCAGTGAGCCTCTGACAGTAGCCTTCTGGTGTCTTCAGAAGGGCCTCTCCTTGCAGACTTTAATGCCCGAGCATCTTCATAACTGAAGAAGATGCAGCTCAGATAGTCAACCTTTTAGCTGCCCATTTGGGGGGCACTCAATTCTAGTTCTTTTCCCACAATTCCCCAGAATAATGCTGCATTCTGGGTACTCGGCAAGAATAGTGGCAAGGCCTTGAGAAAGACAGGCTGCTGATGTTGAAGCTGCCTAGGAAGATAAAAATTTTTTAAAAGACTAAAAGGGCTACTGCTATCAAGCATTATTGTAAGGTAGCGGATCTGCAAAATAAAGTACTGGCTATAGCCACTTAATCCAGACATGTTTTTCTAAGAAGCTGCAGATATAAGGAGAGGTTAGGAGATGGTGACAGTTGTTTAATTGTAGGTTCTTGATAAAGATTGTTGCACTGATTGGTGGTTGCAAAATCCTAGGGAGAGGGGCCTAGACTAGTTGAGTAGGGGCATAGCATAATACAGGTAGTCCTCGCTTAACGACCACAATAGGGACCGGAAAATTAGTTGTTAAGCAGGGCAGTTGTTAAGTGAGTCATGCCTGATTTTATGACGTTTTTGCAACTGTCATTAAGTGAATCACCGTCCCCGTTAAGTGAATCACACAGTCATTAAGTGAATCATGCAGTTCCCCATTGATTTTGCTTGCCAGAAGCTGGCTGGGAAGGTCACAAATGGTGATCACCTGACCCCAGGATGCTGCAACCATCGTAAGTACAAGCTGGATGCCAAGCACCCAGATCATGATCATATGACCGCAGGGGTGCTGAGACAGTTGTAAGTGTGAGGACTGGTTGTAAGTCTCTTTGTTCAGCACTGTTGTAACTTCGAATGATCGCTAAATGAATGGTTGTTAAGTGAGAACTACCTGTATGGTGGGGAGAATTTCTGGTATTGACAGGTAGAGGGAAATATGGTAGGATACAAGGGGCTGGCCATTTTTTATTTTTATTTTTTAATTTGTGCCTTCCAGTTAGTGTTGACTCCTGGTGACTGCCTGGACTAGTCCCTGCAGTTCTTTTGGCAAGGTTTTTCAGAAGTGGTTTGCCCTTGTCTCCTTCCTAGGGCTGAGAGAGAGGGACTGGCCCAAGGTCACCCAGCTGGCTTTGTGCTTAAGGTGGGACTAGAACTCATGGTCTCCGGGTTTCTAGCCTGGTGCTTTAACCATTAGGGGAAAAGTATGGAAATTTCTGTAGGTCTCCTTGGGGTCAAGCTAATGCCTAATCCATCTGTAATATATCTATCCTCATCTAGGATTTGACTATGGAGGAAAGGACAGACCTGGCATGCATTATCCAGTTTCCTGGATGAGGAGGAGCAACTATGTACTGAGAAACCATGATGGTTGCGAGAAGTACTGATCCATAGGTACCCAAACATGAGGCCTTGTTTGTTTAGGTGGGCCAGAGGAATAAGTTAGGACTGTACCATCCGTCAAGCTGCACAGCTATTGCCTTTCCTTAGTTGCTTGATTTCATTGCAGGGATGTTTGTGGATTCACCCAAGCAGCAGTTCTGAGAGATTTCAATCTTCGTCCCTTAGGGTCGGAAACACCTCAGGATCTCATGGCTGCCAAGACAACCATGGACTTGCCACAGTTCATTGCTGGCTTGACCCACATTGTAGGTCACACTTTAGATTGTGTCTGTCAGAACATTTCCATCAGTCCTTTGAGAGGGACAGATCACTTTCTCATAACTGGAACCACTGACCCCTGCAGAAAGGAGGAACCACACTAGATGCCTGATGGTTCTAGTAGGCTTTCAGACAGTGCTTGGAAACTTTCACAGAAATTCAGAAAGCAGTTCTTTTAGGCATCTAGTCATTTTCTTGAATATGAAAGTGATGAGTGAGTTAGACAGATTATTCCCGAGCACTCTCTCTTTGCCTACCAAACCTAGGGTGATATGCTGAGGAGCTCCAGGAGATGGATAAAGAGACCAATGCTGATGAAAAACTTGGAGCAATGATGACTGAACATGGGAATGAATTAAGATTTGAGTCTTCACCATAATGGTGAAGTCAGGGAAGCAGAATTACTTCTCCTTCTTTACTGCATTTGTGCAAGGCATCCAGCAGCTTTATTTAGAATAGCTTGGACACTTTTAGATAAGGATTGACAAGAAGACCTGCCAAGTAGCTGCTGTGACCATTTAGCTGGGCATTTTATGGATAAAATTTACTCATATTCATTTCAAGCTGGAGGCCTCACAGCTGGAGTGCAAAGAGATGACAGGAGTAATGTCTTGCAAGATCATCTGGGAGATTTTTAGCCTGTTAAACGTGAGGTAGTAGCCAGGGTTCTTCATGATGATCATTTTACCACTTACAGTATAGGATTAATCCTTGCTCTTCCTGGTTGGTTCAGGTTGCTAGGAAGAGAATAATGAACTGGGTCTTGGCAATCGTCAAGGCCTCAGTGTGGGAGAGGGAGATTCTGGTTGCCTTGAAAGAGGAGCTGGTTTGCCTTGCCCTCAGATGTCTGTGGTGGATCTAGCTGGGACAACTCTCACCCTATCTCCAACTGTCTCTTTTTAGATAAGTTGTGGAGAAGGTAATATGACAGCAATTACAAAGAACTCTGGAAGAAAAGGATTATTTGGGCATTTGGCAGTTTGGATACAGGCCTAGTTGCTCTCATGGATGACCTATGGCAGGATCTGGATGTGGGGAGCATGACCATAGGGTTCTGCTGCACCTCTCAGCAACCTTCAGTACTATCAGCCATGGCATCCTTTTAGGCTGCCTGTGAGGATTGGGAGTGGGGGGCACCAATTTGAGGATAAAACCAGTCTTATTCCCTTAGGAAGGATTCTTCTCTTTCCTAAGTAGGTGATTCCAGATGATGGTTACAGGAAAAAGCCTTTGCACATTCCATTATGGAGTGCCCCAGGACTCAAGATTCTCACCAATTTTATGCATCTATGTAAAACTCCTGGGTGAGGTCATTTATTTGTTGTCAGCCCTTCAAGGTAGACCAGATTAGGAAACTAAAGTCATGCAAGCTAATACTACTTTTATTATAAAGTTATAGTAACAGAATCTTGCAAATCTGAATGCACTCCCCCCCCCTTATCTTTGTGAGAACTAGGGAGGGTCTTGTATGAGATGCTTATTTGGGTCCCAGATCTGGCCTGGACTCAAATTTCTTTTATCTGACCATGGTCTTGGCTGCAGCTCTTTCCTCCTGTTCCTCAAGGTTATTCCTCCATCCCAGTACATGAGTTCACGACGAGGAATCATCAATACACTGATGATACCTTGTTATATATCAATAGCCTAAGCTGAATACGCCAAGGTGATGCAGTACAGGTCCTAATCCAGTGCTTGCAGACTGTTAAGGATTAGATAGGGAGAAACAGGCTTAGACATACCCCAAGCAAAATAGAAGGGTTATTAGTTCAGAGGCCTGCTTATTCTATATTGTACTAGAGTTATATGTGACTGTATTGCCCCTGAAAAAGCAGATTTGCAATCTGGGGGTCTTCCTGGACTCACGGCTTCTGCTGGCATTACAAGAGGAAGTGGTGGTCAGGTGGGCCTTTGTTCAGCTCTGGCTAGTACACCAGTTGTAACCTTTCCTGCATCAGGTGGCACTCTGTATAGTCTTTATCATCTTTTGATAGGTCTATTGCAATTCACTTTTCATGGGCCTTGGAGACTGCCTGTGTACTTCAGAACAAAGTACAGAACAAAGATGCCACTTTTGGTGTATTGCACTGTTATCAGGTGAGCTGCACTGGTTACCAGACTGTTTTCACGTGCAATTCAAGGTGTTGGTTATCATCTCTAAAGCCCTCTATGGCTTGGAGGCTGGGTATCTTGAAGACTGTCTTTTCCAGATGGAATGTGCCTGCCCAGTGCTATAAACAGAGAACCTGTTGAGGATTCCCTCCTAACAGTAGGAAGTGAGTGAGTATTCTCTGTAGGAGCTCCCTTCTTTGACATAGCTTACTCCTGGAGGCAAGGATGCCCCCTGCACTCATGATCTTCCAGAAACATGTGAAAACTTGGTTGTTCTGGAAGACCTCTGGAGAGTAGTATTGTGTTTGAGGAGTGGCACCATCTATTGTAATTGATTGTTTTATTGGTATTTTATCATGTATATTGTGCATTATCATGTATATTATCTTGTATTTATTATGTATATTGTTTTGTTCACTGCAACTTAGAGTCAGTTGCACTTGCAGTGGTATAGAAATAAATAAATATTTTATTTGAATAATATTTAAAATGTAGCTGGTGGATATCATGGGATTTGTAGGCATACTGGTGCCCACAGACACCATTCTGGAAACCAGTCCAAGCATACTGGGGAGTTGCTAAATCACTGCTAGCCCAAGACCCACACATAAACACTTTGCATTTCACTGGGAGTTTCTAAGTAATGTTGCAATGACAACTTTAGAAATAATTTGATCAGCTAGCTCAGGAGTCCAGTTTTTCTACAGGCAAATTAAGATGAGACAATTTATATTCAGCAAACTTTACCTGCAAGCCAGTTGAATTTATTGTTATTTATTTGGTGGGCACAAACAGGACAAATTACAAATATTTGCACAAATTATGGCAATCTGAAGTAGTATTAATTATGTTAATACCTTCTTCCAACAAACTGAGTGTGATCATCTTATTTTATTTTTGCAGCAATCTGCTGAAGGAGTTAGGTTAAAAGCTATTGGCTGGATTCACCTAGAAAGCTAAGCGTGGTTATTGAATAAGGCATGATATCAAGAATCACGCTTCACACTAAGGCTAAAGCATAGACCTGGTCTGCACAACTTGTAGAGTGGAAAGGGCCACGTTGATAAATTAAAAATCATTGCAGGCCACAAAGGAATAGCTGGTGTGCTGATCAGCTCTTTGGCAGCTAGTAGAATGGCAGCAGTGCTGGAGCTGGTGGGGGCTGTGAGACCGGGAGATGCTGGAGGCACTCATCAATGCATCTTTCAGAGTAGCAGCGGAATTTATTAACTTTTGAAAAAACACCAGCAGGCTATATAAGGCTGCTTGGTGGGCTGCATGTGGCCCATGGGCTGTACGTTGTGCAGGCCTGTCTTAGACTAAGACTTGATGTAACAATGCTGAGGCCCACAGGATGGAACAATGGAGGTCCCAAATCTCCTTTCCCAGAAGCTCTTTCATTCTTTACACCGTGGTCCCACCTCCATTTTGGGGAGGTCCCACTGCTACCTGTCCTCCAGGGTCGCCTCATTTGATATACTGTATACCTCTTAATCCCAAGTGTGCAAGAGAGAGAGCTTTCTCACACACTGTGCTGCCTCTCTGGTGATTAAAAGGTTGAAATGTAAATGTTGAAATAATTTTGATAAAGCTACCTCCTGGTTATGTAGTATATGGATATGGCAACTAGAGGATCCAGGGCTTCCTTCCCTTCTTAGAAGATAAATCAATCTCACAGGAGATTTAAAAAAATCAAATTTGTCTTCTTGAAGTCTTCTAGACCTGTTGTGAAATACATGTTTGGTGGTCTTTCAAAAGATTGGTAGGAAAAAAGATGCCAGTAGAAAAGAGGAGTGCCAGGTGATTTAACCTGGGAAAGGGATGGATTGTTGCTTCCATCCCAAATGAATGCACTAAAGATTTTTGCTTCTTCTGCTAAGAAGGGTTTTACATGGCCTTATTTTCAACTGCTTTTATTACTTAGAGAAACAGACGGTGCCATTTTGCCTACTTTATGGGCCACTGACTGTGGCCATTCTCTGCCAGCACTCCTTGCAGCATTTTGGATATTTGGGAACTGAGGTGAAATTGACAAGTTTTTTGCCAGTTTCTCTTTTAAAACAAGTAATAGAAACACAGTAAAAATTTCTACTAGTCTTCTCTGTCGGAAATTAACCCAGCTGACTGGTTGGTGGGGTGCAGGATGGGCCAGGATAAAGTGGGAGGGAAGTCTCCAGTAGGTATATGTGATATCTCCCTCTACACTCTGCACTTGTCCTCTGCCCATCTTGTTCAGAAATGGCCTAACTCAATGGTTACTGGCAACCTGCTGCTCAGGCAACTTGAAAGGTAGCTAAAATCTCTGACCCAGCCAGGACAGAGAGGGATTGGGGGTGCTTTTTCCCACTGGTGAGTGAGGAAACAAAAGCAAGGAAATCTACCAACCATTGCATTTAAATGGTCTTGCAGTAAAGTTGTAAAGACAGAACACTCAAAAGCTTTGTGACTGAGGCAGATTAAAACTTGGTTATCAGGCCATGTGCTAATTATGCCAACATAGTTTTCTGCTGACTCTAGGACTGGATGAAAGTCCATTAATGTTGCTGTGAGAAAGAGACCTAAGTTAAAATCAAACCACATTATGACTTAGATGGCATGGCTGGTCCTAAGGAAGCCTCCTCAGAAGCAATTTTGCTTCTGCTCCTTTAAATTGATCTCCAGAAATGATAATTTTATGCAGGCACCTAAGAATCATTTTGGCTTCTAATCCAAGTTACTGTCATTACCATAACTTAAAAAAAATTGTCACTGTAGGAAAGTGGCTAGTGGTGTTCCTCCTTTTCCCTAGTGTTTGACAAATTCTGCTAACTTCAGTAAATTAATCACCACAATTTCTACCAACCTGCCAATAAGATTGTGGGTCTTGGGGTTTGACCTGTGATTATACGTTTTTAGCCTCTTCAGGGAAATGAGTTAAATCACATGGGCCCTGAGATTTATATTACCTCACTGACCCAGCATGATTTTCTGATCTCAGTATATTTCTTTCTTTCTGTAGAACAGGAACACAGAGATGTGCTTTAGTAAAATCATAATGGACTATGGGTACGCATGGAAGGAGGGAAGCAGTCTTGGGATCCCTTTCAAAAATTAAAGAAAACACAAGAATTCATGGGGCCATACCTTTGCCAACAGGTTCCCAACTTCAGATCTCAGATTGGCACTAATCTATCCAAGATTTACAGGGTCCAAATTAGATGTGGGTAGATGCAACATGCCTCTCAGTTTTAGGACACACAAAACAATTAACACAAAAAAGAAACAGCATCCAAAGGGCATTTAACACAGTTGTATTCACAGATTCCATAGTATTGCCATTATTAGCTGTGATGGGATGTAAGATTAACGTTGAGGAACAGGAAGAAGGACTGCAACCAAGACAATGGTCAGAGAAAATAAATTTGAGTTGGAGGCAGAAATGTAATTTGAGAAGGCGTCTCAGACTTCACCCTCCCTAGTTCTCCTGAAGATAAAAGGGAGGGAGGGGGGAGGTGCATTCAGTCTTGCAAGATTCTGTAACTGTAACCTTATAATCAAAGTAGTATTAGCATTTGTAACTTTGGTTTCCTAGCCTGGTCTACCTCGAAGGGCTAACATCAATCTTGCAAGGGGGGGGTCAAGTCTGAAACGATTTCTCAAATTACATTTCTGCTTCGGACTCAAATTTATTTTATCTGATCATTGTCTTGGTTGAAGCTCTTCCTCAAGGTTACTCTTATAGCCCATTACACAAGTCTACAAAAGCAACAAGCAAAATGCAGAAAGCTGAAAGGATTTCCATAAATTCTCTGGTCTTAATCACTGACAATCTCCCTTCTTGGTGCCAATTTTTCCAAAATTTGGATTTGTGAAGGCAGGGTGATGATATTTCAAATATGCTTAAGGTTTAATTCCCATTTTACTGATAGGGAAGTGGAGGAACCAACATCAACTTGCCCAATGGATAGACTTGGATTAATGGCTTATGGTTCATGATTAATCAGGAATTTGGGCACAGGTACCTCGATGCCAAATACAGCATTGTGTTATGAGCTCAGTAGCATCACTTTAATAACAGAAGTATTGATTTTATTTCCTTAACAAACATTGCAATCCTGTGGGAAAGATCTGCAGGCTGAAGGGGGATCAGGAGAGGCAGGGAGCCCCCTCACAACAGTAAGAGCACTCTTCCAGGAGATGCCAGCCTGTCTCAGTACATTTCACTCTGCCTAGATCAGATCTACCCAATGGGTGTCCCCAGGACTGGCATGCAATGAATGTAGGCCCATTTAAAGGTGCTCCTGGTCTCCAAAGGTCTCTTTGCCAGGCAGGCGGAAAGGGCTTTCTGCATTGCTCCCCCAGCTGTGAATGTTCTCCCGTGGGATCTGTGTTCAGCTGCCTTTGCAGGGAAGGAGGTAAAGCAGGCCTGTAAATACTAGGACAATCTTACTTTGACATTTGGTATGATCTTAACATTTATGTGTATATTTTAATTATGTGCATGGATTTAATTAGTCTATATGTTGTGGGTTGCAAGTCCTCTAAGATTATCTTTAAAAATAACTGTGTTATTCTCTTTTCAGGGGGGTGGGGGAGGGGGAAGATGGCTTCTCTATAATTTCTGGTTTCAGAACCAAGAAAGGTGGAGAGTCAGTCCAAGCAGATGCCCAATGGATCACAACTTAGATAGCCACTTTCTCCTACAAACCCAGCAGACCACAGAAAAAGGCCCTACAGGGCACACAGGGAACACGTGGTTTCTTTGTCATATTCACATTACAACTGAAGCAGGGGCATTGTGAAGAAAACAATGATCCCTGATGCCAAAACTTGTGTTTGCCTGAGGGACACTAAAAAATCCAGATTAGAAAATGGGGGGGGGGATCCTATTCACAATAAAAATGCTATCATCTTTATTTTATAATATCCTGGAGAAACAGAAAAGGAAATGCTCTGTGATAGATATTAAAGGAGATGGTATAATGAAGTATAATGCTATTTAATAGTCAAATAATTGAACGGTATTCTTGCATTGCTTCACTTATCCTGGGTCAGAATAAACCAGGTCAGATCTCTTTTGTAGCAGAGAGACTGTCCTCAGGAATGAGGAATGGGAGGCTATTTTCCAGGAGTGCTGCCAACACAGATCTATTTCTTCTTAGTAAGAAAATACAATTTGGCTGATCCAAGAGTCAATGGAATGGTGATCATTTCTGCTATCACATGCACTGGATAATATTTACCAATGTTGCTATAATAAAATTGAGGAAAAGGATGAATCATTTAATTAGTCTGAGCCATCTGCCAGGTAGGACAATGATTTTCAACAAGCTCCAGAGCTTTAAATCTGATCAGCTGCCCTATGTAGGATGAGGGCCACCACATAGTCCTTGCATATGCCCAAGAACTGCCACTCTGGGTGCAATCCTATAGGCACTTTCTTGTATTACCAATTGCCTGTGGATGCCAGTGAATGAAAGAAGGTAGTCTAGTCTGGGGTATGGGTGGGCAAGGAAATCAGAATGGTGCCAAAAGCAAGAAACCTGGGGGGAGAGTTAATATCCCAGATAAAGCTCTGGGAAATGGCAATTTGAGCTTGAAGGCACCAGTTTCCAACAAGTGAAGAAAGAATCACTGGCCATACCATATGTCTCAGTAAGGCTAGCCTATGCCCCAGGCAAGGGAACAGGGTCCTATGTGCTCCTGATCAGGGGTATCTAAGAACTGAATATTCAGTTGAGGTTGGGCTCAAATTCCTGCCTCTCCCAAAAGCCTTGATCTCAGTCTTATAATATGCCACAATTGACCTCTAAGGCTGAATTACAGGTAGTCCTCAGGTTATGACGGCAATTGGGACTGGAATTTTCGTTGGTAAGTAATGTGGTCGTAAAGCGGGATGTCACATGATGGCATCACTTCATGATGGCAATTCCAGCAGTCCTGGTTCCCGTTGTTAAGTGAGGACCATGTGGGTCATTAAGTGAAGATCTAATGTGATTGCAACTTCTAACTACCTGCTGGCTTCCCTATTGACTTTGCTTGTGGAAAGCCAGGAGGGAACATTGGAAATCATGATCATGTAACTGTGGGGATGCTGGTTGGCCAGAACTATGAGGACCCATTGTAAGTCTCCTTCGTTCAGCGCTGTCATAACTTTGAATGGTTGCTGAATGAATTTGTCGTAACCTGGGGACTACCTGTAGAATGATGATTGACATGTCATTCTCTGAGCAGCTGGCTGCATTTCTGTCCAGATGTGGGACAGGGAGACTTATTTTTTATTTCTATCCAGACATCTCATCCAAGGAATCCCACCCAGACTTATAAGAAGAGTTTAAAATGGTTACCTGCCAAGGTTAAGGTTTGGAACACAGAACAACATATGGTCTGGCAGGGGAAACCTGGTAAAATAATTCATCTCCTGCCCTTTGTGTACACCAAATGACAGGGAGGAACCTCATAATTTCAGAGAAAAGGGTCTGTCTGAAAGCAACAGGGAGTAGGCAAGTGTTTGAGTTATTCCACTTAAGACTCCAGAAGGAGCTATATATGATCAAAAGCCCTGCGCTTACAAAAGAAAAGTCTAAAGTAGTTAAGTGTTACTTATGCCATTCTGATACATTTTTATTCAAGGACAATCTAAAGTTGTATCGATGTAAATAAATAAGTGCAGCTTGTAAGAAAAAAAATGGACACTTGACCATATACTTTTTTTCTTCCACTGGCTCAACAATATTTTAAAACAGGAGTATGCAACTTTCTGTAGGCTAAAGATCACACTTGGTTTTTCAACAGATGTTAGGACTGCAAAAGAGTGAGTGAGAATAAGACAAAATATTAAATGGGATCTCATTGATTGGCTTAAATTAGGTGTAATTAATATAACCACTTTTTCTGTTCTGTCACATTGAAAATGACAGTTGGTAACAATAGTTGGTAATCTCTGAGTGCTGCACTAAACCTTTACAGCAAATGGCCTGGGGTCACAAGTTCTGTATCTCTTTAAAACAAAGAAAACACTTCACAGAAAATAAAGCAGAATGTTTACTAGTCCGTAGGCTAACTGTCTACCTCCTGCCACCCTAGCAGACAGAGTTGTCAGGTCTCTCCCTTCCTTCTGCATGTAAAATGAGAACAGTCCTATGTAATGGTGAGGAAGAATTAGTGCACTATTGGGAAGGTCTGGAGCAGAGACAATTAATCCACCTAAGGTTACATTACTAACTAAGGACAATTGGAATTAGTTTGGTGGTTTGATGGGATGGCAAGGGTGCCAGTCTGTATAGATCTGATAGAGGACAGATTTGGTTGTTTAGCTTTTGGGTTACAAAAAAGGGTTGCAAACAGTAAAGTTGGGAAAGTGCTATACCCCTACACTTTCACGTTGCATGAGAATAGTAATAATATCTGGGGCAATCAGATTTATTAATTGTATTTTGCCTTTCATTGCAATAAAATGTGGCTTACTGTATAGTGGAAATTGCACAACAGTTGCACACAGTTGCTGCTGTGCAGATTTACCTGACAACAAGTTCTGGGCTTAGCCATGCTTACTGCTCTCAGCAAATGAATACTGGACTGCCACTACACACATTCCGTTAGGAAATATCAAATAATCATTATGATTCATTTTTAAAGGTAAGTAAAACAATTGCTTATTGAATTATAATAATAAATTATTATATCTGACCTCTCTGCAAGTTTTTCAGCAATGTGGTGGGAAGTGGGAAATAACAGAAGAAAGAAGTGCTGCCCATATTTTTTATCTAGACAGTGATAAAATCCTTTTGAACTAGACCTGGAACACTTTTTTCCCACAATGTGTAAATGTTTGAAAAGGACTTTTTGACTGAAAAATTCTGCACAACCCAAACAGATACCTCTCACATCCTAAATAATTACTCTGGAACCAAAACTGTAATAATCTACATACATATTTCTTAATTCCAGCAAGATGTGTACTTGGATCCTGTGCAGGCTTACACATCCACTACATTCAACTAGGCTTATTCTCAACTGAGAGCACGGTGACTGTACTTACAGTAATATTTAATTCATCAGGCTATTTCTGAACATGGGTCACTGGCATGGAGATGGGGTACAGGATGAAGCATGAGAGAACAACTGATAATAAACTAGTTCCATCCTTGACTAGTGCTGGCAGTGAGTGACTGCGGTTGGCAGGATCTAGAAGTAGCCCATGGAGTAGGCACAATGACATGAATTAAACATTTATCCCACTTCTTCTCTAGGAACTTCAGGCAATGTAGTTAAAACTCCCTCCTTCATTTTACTTATTTGATTTATAAGGCCACCCATCTTACCACATAAAACTCTGGGTGGCTGATGCCACATAAAAATACAGTACAAAATAACCATCAATAAACAACAATATAAAAAGCCTATGAAGGCTCATTTCCCTCCATCACAAGCCATTGAGGTAGATTAGTGATTCTCAGTGTGAGTCAAATGCCCCCCCTTTGGGGGCTATGCCATATTTCTGAGGAGGACACCCAAACTTAACTTCCCGTCAAATGATCAGTTTGTCATAATCCTCACATCTCATTCTCTACGCTAATTTCAACACTATGAATGTTGAAAATTATTATAGTTTATAATAAATATCATAATGAAAAAGGCTGTTTGTAATAAGCAGACTTTTATATTCATTAGAAAAAAGAGAGCCAGTTTCGTGTAGTGGTTAAGGCACCAGGCTAGAAATGGGGAGGCTGTGAATTCTAGTCCTGCTTTAAGCATGAAGCCAGCTGGGTGACTTTGGGCCAGTCACCCTCTCTCAGCCCTGGGAAGGAGGCAAGGGCAAACCACTTCTGCAATCTTGCCAAGAGAACCGCAGGGACATGTCCAGGCAGTCACCAGCAGTCAACCCTGACCTGAAGCACAAAAAAACAAAACAAAAAAACACCCCTTTTCCCAGCTAACAGTGACTATGGGGGGGGGGGGAATCACAGAAGTAAAGAAGCTCAGAAGGGGCCCATGAGCAAACAAACAAACAAGCAAAAAAAAGGTTGGGAACCCCTGAAAGTTGATTGTGTGGAGAAATATGACTGGCTCAGTCACCCAGTGAGCTCAGTACTAGTCTGCACCACCCAGGGTGGTCATCTTTATCATCCTTCTAATCTCCAAATGCCTTCTACATTATTTCTCATTAATTATCATGCATCTTATCATAATTAAACATGTGGATCTCTGGGTGATCTGCAGCAGATCAAGAAGGATGGGTGGCTCCCAGTTTCATTTTGTTTTGTTTTAACAAAAAGAAGCAACAAATGATTGTCCCAGCCAGAATGACACTGATGACTAACCAGGAGTTTATTTTTGTCTGCAGGATCTGCGGGCTCCGAGTCTGCTACTTAGAAGCAGCAAGTACTAGGCTCAATATGAGTCAAGTGCATTTCATTTATACCCGACTCCCGGGTTCGAGTGAAAGACAACCCCCTGGCTGAAGACGGCCTCTTCTGCACTACATCAACCGGCGGCTGCTTGCTCCACTAAGTCGGAGGCAGAGCCCCTTTCCCCTTCCAACTCCAGCTTGCCTCTTTAAGGCCTGGAGCCTCCAGCGCTGCGCACCTCTGAACCCGGTGACTGACAGGCAGCCGCCCGCGGGGGGAGGGGGATCGGCGATGGCGAAAGCGGGGAGGAGTTGTCGGCGGCGAGCGGCGGCCAATCAGGAGGGCGAGGCGCCCTCTCGGCTCTCTCATCAGCACCACCCATCTGCTCGCCTCTTCTCCCTCCCGCCTTCCTTCCTTCCTGGCTGTGCCTTTTCTGTGTCAGTTTCAGGAGTCCTGAGCTTGAGCCTGAAACAAAGCAGGAGGCTGGAAAGGGGCTTTCCGGAGTTTGCCGAGGCACCGAGCTGAGGGGGAGGCTGCCTGCCTTGGCAAAGGCGTCGGGGAGCCGGGCTGTGCCTTTCGCCGCCAGCTCTGCGCAGCGCGAAGCTCCCTTTGGGGAGAGCATCTGGCTCGCGAGCGGGGCGGGCGGGCAGGGAAAGTTTGCTTGGCTCTTTCCCTCGCCTTTCAGATCGAGGCGGTTTTTCGCCCGTGGAAGACTAAGCGGTAGCTTGCCGACCGCCGACCGCCTCCGGCGCTGCGCTGTCGGCCACCTCAACAGCGAAGGGCGAGAACCTGGCTGGGACGGGGAGAAAAAGGAACAGCAAGAAGCGAGCCCGATCCGGCTTCTCGCCTTGATCCTGCTCAAGTGCGCCGCAGAGACTGGGGTTTCCTTGCCTGCTGGAGCCGACAGCCTCCTCGCAAGAATTCCGAGGGTGTTGTTTCCCTCCCCCCCTCTCTCCCTCCCTCCCTCCCTCTCTCTCGGAAGGGTTTGAGGTTCGTTAAGGGATAATACTCTTCTTTTCTAAAAACCCAGAGGAGAAAGGCAAGGCAGGAAGGCGAGCCAGGCAGTTGATTCCTCTCCCCCAAGAAGCGCGCTCCCGAAAAAGCTCCAGAAGGGGGGAAAAGAAGGGGCCCCGTCCGCGCCTAGCTTTGGGGATGGATGATCAGCCCAGGTTGATGCATTCCCACGCCGGAGTGGGAATGGCCGGCCACCCGGGCCTGTCCCAACACATGCCGGACGGGGCTGCGGGCACTGAAACCGAGGGGGGACGGAAACAAGACATCGGGGACATTTTACAGCAGATCATGACCATCACCGACCAGAGTTTGGATGAAGCGCAGGCCAGGTGAGTCCTTGGGTGATGACGACGACGACGATGAAGATGATACTTACGCGTATTTAACACGAGGGTCTGATCCAGGCAAATACTTGTGCTTTCGGTGGTTTCGTTAGCCTGCGGGAAACAAAGTAATCCCGAAGAAAATCGCATTTTCACTGGATGACTGTAATAGACTAAAACCGCCTTTTTACTAGGTCTTCAGAGAAAGAGAGGTTCCAAGGCACGGGTGATATTCTTGTGACTGCCTTTAGTTAAGTTAGACAAGGCTAAATAGCTAACTTGACTGGCTGGTTTGCTTTGGGAGCTGCAGCTTCCCCATGTGCTTTTGTTTGTAGTAGTTCACGAACTGAACGTCTCAGATAGCCAACTTAATTTGTATTTGATCCGAAAGAGAAGTTAAATCGTGTCATTTTCCCATTTGAACTGTAATATTTGAAAGATTGCGTTTTGGGTGTAATATCAGTCTACATCTGCTATCTAACAGAGGAGGCAAATAGGTTATTATATCAGCAGTTATTCCAAAGAAATTTTGAGTGGTTTTACCTTTTAAAAGAAATATGCAAATAGAGTGGCCTTAAAAAGGCTGGTGTTCTAATTTCTGTTTTTGAAATAGCAAAAAAGCAAAACCTTTCAAAGGCCTTGGTTGAAAGCTTAGTCCTTCCTTACAGCTCTTTAGCTACAGTCCAAAAAAACTTAAGCACACTTAATCCCATTGAAAATCAGTGGGCTTAATATCATTTAATGGTTGTCCCCTTTTGTGGCCCCTTTGTACAAACAAAATAATTTCCTTTCCTCTTGTGATGGCAAGTGTTGATGCTGCATTAGGAACTACATTTTTTCTATGGGTGATATTCAAAAGAATAAATATATATTTATAAAATAAGGAGTTGAGGCTATTAAGGAGCCTAGAAGCTAGTAGAATGCAGCCTCTAAATGTCGCTACCTTCACAAATAGATTTCCATTACAGAATGTGCTTCCACATATGAAACCACATGAATTCTCTATATGAAACAGGAGATCATAATTAAGACAAGTTATATATTTGTGCCTGTTACTAATTGTGCATATTATAGTATTTGACAATTTGTACAATACTTTTATCTTTAGCAATGCAGTTGTTCATCTTATCACACAAGTCACCATGTCAGTTTGTTTCTCACCAGACTGAATTTTGAGGAAAAGTATGTTTTTTTTTTAATTATCATTGTTAGAGTTATTTTGTAAAACTTCAGTGTAGGTAGTATTATAGTGTTACACTTCTAGTGTACATTTGTGTGTTTTAAAAATGGAGCTTCTTAAAAATACATATACACACAGTATATATAAGGATGGGATTCTGCACAGCACCCTCCTAGCACATTTCTGCAAAACCTTATCTAAAGTTACAAAAGGAAAAAAAACATATACATTGATTTACAGAACAGAGGATTGGAAAATAAAGGGAAACAGCTAGTAGAATAATCTTACCTATTAACAGAGAAAAGCTGTTAGCATTTTACTTTCACTCTGTGTGTATAATCCTTTCCACAATCACCTGGAATAGACTGCTAGAATCTATGTGTCAATGGTAAATTGCATATCTTACTTGGTTTGCAATAGCTAACATTCATTGAGATGGTATTGATGTACAATACCAGTTAACAGTGGAATTCTTCAAGTGTTTACTTACAAGTAAACTCCATAGATTTTAGTAGTTTTTATATATTAATGCACGTAGCGTAGCTTTAAAGCATCATTGGGCTGAGAAATACAAGGTTCATAACCTTGTTTTGATAGAACACTTGACTTGATGAACAATAGCTTCTGCTGAACGATGCTTCCCAGTATTGCCATAAGACAAAGCAGAGGGAAGATGTGGCTTCTAAAAGTTGCAAGAGTTGATGTTTGGTTTAAATACTTGGTATGTATAGATACTATTAAATGTGCTAATTTAATTGAAAATCAATACAAGATGCTTTTTATCGCCTGTTACTCTTTGCATACTTGTCTAGGCAGCATTCCTTACAGACTTTTAAAAAGCAGATCAGGTTTTTAAAAGGAAATGTGTATTTCATTTCCCCCCCCTGCTGTTTGTAACCCAATGATTAGAGATATCAAAGACAGTTTTTAAGAATGTGGCAGCAAACTTTCACTTTTACTTACACTAATTTTTTATAGTTCTGATATTTGGGAAATCAAAATAGGGTCTGTGCTTATGCACCAGCTGTGAGCCACGGAGCCATGGATTTTGGGTGCTGTTAGGGCTGTGGAATGGACGGCAAGCAGTTCCCACACAGTGTATACAAACCAGCGGGATGCTTTCTTGCACAAGCCCCACAGAAATGATGGGCCGTTGGCGAAGGGGGCCTGCCTAATGGATTGTATTCCATGTTAATCAGTGGAATGAGGAGGTTCTTCGATTTTTCTGCCTGGGGCACCAAAGTGTTCATGTTCTGATGACATGTAATTTTGATTCTCAAACCCATTCTTTGATGCCCAATGAGATTAGACTTCTTGCATATTACAGCAGCACATCTTCAGAAGAGATTACTTGTCAAAGAAATAGTAATTGTTAAAGCAATGTTAGATTGTTTCTTCCCTTCGATAGGCATCTGCTGGGACATGAAACTAATCAACCTAATAAACAAACAACAACTGGCCCATTTTGGCACAAGGAAGTGGGGCAGGAAATGACCCATATAAATTCTCCCTTTTTGCATACTAGAATAGCAACATGATGGTGATGGTGATGGTGATTTGTAATCCTGATTAATATTTTTTATTTTTTTTAACTGTACGGTTTTTACTCTTTCAAGGAAGCCAGCAGAATACAAAGAACGTAAAAGTAATTAATTTTTTTCCACTTCCACCCTGCCTTATTAGATGTTTTCTTTTCTTTGGCAGTATATCTCTGCGTTCTGACTGTTTTACTTGAAAATGGATATTCTATTCTTCAGGTTTCCTTGAAGGGCTTTTCAAACCTTTCCAGTAGAGCTGCCTCAACACAAAGAATTTTAAGACATGGATGAATAGAGGAAAATAGGAGGGAAGAGAAAGATACTAAAGTTCCCTACGTGGTTGAATAAGATCATCATTAAACACTGGAAAGGCTTCTACATGCTCCTGGCATTGATCAGTTAATAGCCTGGCCAGCAAGTATGGTTTATGGGTGCTGCTGAAATAGCGGTGTCAAATAGTTCCCTATGTTGGTAGCATTTACAATCACCAAACTGATATCCTATTCAGTATAAAATTGAAAGCTGTTTTTCACTTGGGCACAATTTCCACTGACGCTGTAACCTTTAATACTTTTTTGCATAAGGAATCCCCTCTAATCTATTTTTAAAGCTATTCATGTTTCTGTGGCTCACTTCAAACCTAATCCTTCTGATTTCCTTGCAGAAAACATGCTCTAAACTGTCACAGAATGAAACCTGCACTTTTTAATGTCTTGTGTGAAATTAAAGAAAAAACAGGTAAGGAGAAATTCTGTTATTTCCTTGTATCTTTTCCCCTCCTTTTAATGTATAGCTCTGCAAACTTATTTCATTCCAAAAATATATTTAAATGTAAAGGAAGCAGTTTTTCACCTTTGGTATTGCATTGTCCTAATATACTTATTTTTAAATGGGGCAAATAGAATGTGATTTATGTGATACTGTGTCTGTGTGTAAGGCAGAAACAGAGATAAAGAGGGTCAGGAATACTTCTTGTGTCATTTATGTCTTAACACTTTTCTAAAATTTACATTAAGTTTAAAAGAGTCCAGAAGTGGCTATATTATTGTAATTTATAATCTACTCAAACAGAAATATTTTTCTTGTTATGGTGCTTTAAAAAGTCATTGAAAAATGCATGGTTTGTGTATGAATAAATATAACTTTAATTTTGGCATATGCAAGACCAGGGAAAACCTATGCCAATGCAAACATACAAATATGTATTGGGGAGCAGCCTTTTCAATGATTGTTTCTCTGGGTTACCTTATTTTAAATTATATTTCTTGGTTTCAAGTGTTAATGACATGAAAATACTCATTCTGTGTTTCCCACCTCGCAGGCCTCCTGCCATGCGCTAATACACTTATAAAATGTCTCAGGGGGGCATTTAAATTTTAAAAGCAACAATTAAAAATAGCTGTCATCAATCAAGGGTGATCTTAAACAGCAGATGCTCAGAGAACAATGTTCAGTGACATCCGATACTTATTTATTTCAACTTCCAAATGTTTTTCTTTATGGAAAAGAGAGATTTGTCTTCTGCCTTAGCTCACAGGAAAAAGCAAGAGTGTAAGCTGTTGCCGAGTTTCAGCTCCTGGGTCAGATGCTCAGTTGTGGAGTGTTGCAAACTGCCTCCTGTTTCTTTCCCCTCTGTTTTTTCTCTTTTTTCAACAAGGATGTAACAGTCAGTAATTCAGATCTCAATCAAATAAGTAAAAGGTCTGACATGAAGGAAAGTGACAACAAATATGATTGTAAACTCACTTGATATACATTGAAAAGTGATGCATTAAAGAAAAGAGTGCAATATTTCAGAAAACCTGAATTCTTGCGTCTCTGAAACTGTGTGTGTATATTCTGCATCGTGTGAACAGCTGAGTGAAATGGGATTATTTGACTCCAGCAATCTATATACGATGACTAAGGAGATCCTTTGTTAAATCTTATTTGTGCAGCTAGTAACCTAGACAAAGCACCTAGCATTGGCATTCAAGCCTCTGAAGCCCTTAAGGCTGCAGAGCTGAAGGCTGACCTTCTTGAGGAGCCATTCATTATGTGTCTCCTGTAATATAATGTAAAGGGGTCCCTACAGTCTCACTTAATGGGATGTAATGCAGCTTGAATAAATATGTAAGTGTAGGAAGAACAACATCTGACCCTTACCAGGTTGCATTTTCTTTTACTATTAGTCCTTCCTGTCCTTTCTCTTTACAAGGGTGAACAAACCTGATCTTGGTTTGTGTTTTGAAGCTCCAGTATAATCCATTTCCTGGGACTCTTTTTTAATCTCTTCTTTGTCACAGTCTTTAATTGATTTGTGTCCTGAATGCAAATGGATGTAGTTCGAAGTTGTAGCAGATGGTTGGTGAGAATACAACTTTTTTTTTTTTAATTTCCCGTCTTCTCTCAAAAGTCTAATAGCTGGTGTGAGATGAGCAAACCTGAGTTGTCCTACCACTGGTTCATTCCAGTTGCATTATTAGCCAGACAGTGAATATTGAGAACTGAGGGCCACTCTGAAAATGTTATTGCCAAAAGCAATGTAACTAATTTTTAACTTCTGTACGATCTGACAAAAGGTGGAACCATTTAATCCTGCAAACAAATATAAAGAGTTTGGTAGTTGTTTTTTTTTAATCTGATAACTTGTGATATATTTGTGCTTACTTTATCATATTCTCAAGTATTACTTGTTGAAATGTGGGGACAGGAAGTTTGATAGGGGGAATTGTAATAAACAGAACTATTAAAATCCTGTCTCTGCAAAAATGTTGATGAGAAGATTATGAACTGCCCATCCATGTGCTATAGGATAATGTGAGGGAATGCAAACCCATATTTATATATGTATATTTTTTATCTTACTGCTCATATGTGTGTATTTTGTTGACTCCTGGGCTTGCTTTTGCAACCAATATGGATGCTAACATGCAGGCATGTGATGATTTCCAAAACAGTGAAGTCTAAGAGAGGATTTACTATGTACCTGAGCACTTTGACTGGTCTGGGGAACTGGAATTGTGGGGTACAGTACTGGTCCCGGGAGTATTTCAGGCAGATATATTATTTTTGTCCCATATACTTTCTACCAAATTATATATAGTAATTGAAAGCATATCTTCTAGCTTTCAGTATTCTGGCCATGAGCAAAAATTATGTGACAAGCTCCTGGCCATTTCCAACCTGTTTAGTTTTTAGTAAATTTATTTTCAGCACACTATTTTATTTTTCTTCCTGTAATGTGTCTGTGCTATTAGAACATTTCTGGCTATGGTTTATGATAATTTCAATTTAAATTACCCAGGGTTTAAAAGAAGTGGATTTGATTCTTCGAGACAGAAATTTCTTAAGTTTCCTGGCCTGGGAATGAATACACAGGACAATATAGGGGAATACTGCAACTAGCACATCTTCTTTCAGTGAAGTTTAAATGGGTAATATCTTGCCAGATTAAAATATAACTTTGTTGATACGGTTTTCAGCTAATGTTTTTTCTGTATCTATCTCTTCTCAACCCTGGAGTTCCGGGATACTGAAATTGGAATTCACTCTATTACTGTTTTTAAGTGACTCTAGAGTATGCCAAAAATTATACCACCATTCCTTATAACAGTGCAGCTAATATTTCATGGTGTTAACATTGCCAGAATAAACTCAAAGTGTCTATAAAGTTTTTAGAGAGCAGATTGTCTTTACTGGCCAAAATTTTCCCTTACCTGCTGTCATTTCAATTTATTTTAAAGGAGTTATGGATACTTTTTATATAAGCTTGGTTGTCATGAATCATTGATGTATAATGCTGTGAGTTGTATGAAATCTTAACATGTTTGTTTTTTCAAAAATGATAAAAGACAAGATTTAATATTGATGTATCACGAGGGAAATTATATTGCATCTCCATATTATTTGTCTAGATTCAGCTTGCACTTCATGGGTAGAGGGAAAGTAATGATTAATTGATTGTTTCATATTTTACTATTGAGTAAGATAAATGTAATAGATTTCACAATTACTAGAATTTTAACACAGGAGTTGTTATGGAAAGCATGATAAGTTGTACCGTATGTGAGGGAAAGGAAGTTCTTGCTTGCAGGATCAGAATGCCTGAAAAGAAGGAGAGTTGGTATCCCCAGAATAAGAAATATTGGGGGTTAAAAGGCATCAGTCTTTCTTTCTTTCAGCAGCAGCCTTTCCTTTGGAGTAGAGAGGAAATAGACCAGTGGTGGATTATCAGACTTATTGTATGGCTTCTTTCATTCTTTCCTGTGAATGCTTTTGAGTATTTCATTTTATAGTCTAAAAACAATTGAGAGAAGAAAGTATGAATGTTCCCCTGAGTTCTTAAAATTGCCTTAAATGCATATTTGTTTAAAATATTACTATCCTGCAAGAATTAAATATTTTTAAAAATGTCAAACAGTAACATCATGAAGTATGAAATATGCATTAAGCCATTATCCAGTGTTAGAAATAGCAGTGAAACCAGTTAAAGCAACTTTAACGATAGGTTAAAATTTACTTTTTCAAAAGAAGCCAGTCATAATCCAGAAAGAAATGTGTTTCACAACATACAACCTCCCGCCCCCGTTTTCATGAATACTATGCTGCATGAGTAGATTGCTCCAAATCATGGCATTTGGAATAGGCTTCCCATACAGAGCCTAATAACTAGATTGGTTCATAAAGGAATGAAGTGGTCCCATGGATAGTTGGGATTTAAGTTTTAAAGGTTAAAACTAACATGTTAAATTAAGTTGGAAAATAAAAATGAACAACCAATGCCCAGAATTTAATTTTAGAGCCAAGGTGCTAAATTTTGCTCCAACTAAAGTTTCCAGCATTTTTCAAGAGTAGGCTTTTTCAACAGTGGTTTTAGAAGAAGAAAGCCTGTGTACATTACAGTATTTTAGATGCTAATTTAAACTGTGTCTATTTGTACAGACATTTTAATTGATTTCATCCCTTAGTCCGTCTAGATTTTATTATGATTGCCAAGTGTTTTATTGAATTGTGTTAGTTTTTTAGTAATTTATTATCTATATTCTACACTATCTTGGAATCTGAATGGATGAAGGGTGGCATAAAAAGGATTGTTATTGTTACTGTAAAACTAAAAAATGAACTGAACTAGAAACTGATTTTTTGGGATCTTTAAATGGGAAAAACAAAAAGTAAAAGTTCTAATCTGTGATAGTGAATGACAACAGTAGCCATTGATGATCAGATTGACAATTTGGCTTCCACATAATCTCTAGATAATGTTTATATGCACTTGTGCAGTATGACTGAGAATTAAATTTGCACTATGAAAGTGTAGCTTTGAAATAGCTGAAGTTAGTTGAGAAGGTGTTCCTCAAATTATTGTTCATCGAGAGAGGAACTTTAGCATTACCTACATCCTCCTTTCACAAAGACATATTTAGTCTAGATACATTACTCAGGGCAGGCAGATGTTTGGTGTCATGCAGCAAATCGTTGGTTCTTTATTTTTTACTTGTTTACTTACAGTGAGGTGCTAAAATAGCTTAACTGCTATTGATTCTGGGGCAGTAAGATGTTTTGGGCCTTGACCATAAACTGCAACCCTTCCTTTATTTTGGTTGTCTGAATCAGTAGCAGAACATACCAATGATTTCCTCAGATCAGGGTTTCTCTTCCTTTTCTCTTTGGGAGAAGTAAACCTACTTACTTTATTTGGAGCTACTTGAGATGAAAGAAGGGATAGGCAGGCAAGCTTTGTGCTGGTAAGGGATCACGGGCAAAGCGATTGAACGCATACCGTACACTTGTTCTTTGTTCAGAGGCATTTGTTCTGCTTTAGCCATTGACTCTGAAATGCCAAAGAGAAGACTCTGGAAGAGAAATGCCCTCATTTTTACAGGGCTGTATCTGATACTAAAGCTGAGTAAACGTGAAAGGAACAGCAAAGGATGCAGAATCCTTACTTTGGCTAAACCTTGCTGCCTCCCATTCCTTGATTCCTTAAATGAATTGAATCAGTGAGATCTGACTCCTTCTGTGTATAGCAACTACTTCAGTGTGGTGAATCTTCCAAGAAAAAAACAGGAACTATTTTTTTCCTACATTTTAGACAAGGCTGGTGTCCTATCTGCCTGGGCATGGGTGCTGGTGGTAGTGGTGATTCCCTTACTGCATGCTAGGTCCTAAGGGATTATTAATGCAATTTACAGATGGTATGTTGACAGACATGGAAATTTGCCATCAGTGAAGCATGTTTTTAAGATATTACGGTACCCCCATCAACACCCCCCCCACGCGATGATGATTCATGGCCTCCGTGAGGGCAAAGAGGTCACTATAAAGTCGCTCTTGAATTGTGTTTGGTTCCTGATGACTGCTTGGACTATTGTTTCATTGGCAAGAGTATAGAAATGGTTTTTCCACTGCCTTTTTCCTGAATGTTTTGTAAGTTCCTAGTCTAGTCCACAGCCCAGGGATTTCCTGGTGGTTTCCTATCCAAATACTAACAAAGTCCCACCCTGCTTAGCTTTTATGGGATCAGCCAAGGTCACTAACTATTTCTTTATGCTTTCTCCTTGTCTCTCTTCTTTTGAATGTTTTCTTTGTGGCACAGGATTTGATGGAAGCATTGGGTTTTATTTAATTTCTGCCAAAAGGCAGAAATGGCTTGACTCACTCATGTGCTGCCTTTTGCAGTGGTACACTAAAAACTAGGGGAGGGATTGTGTTGGCTAGATTGCATTAGCTCTTTTGGCAGCTGCAGCACACAAGTGGCTTATGCTTAATCTGTGGTTTTTCAGGACACCCAGACCATTCTCACAAGCAGGGGACTGCTTATCCTGCAGCTGTGCTTTCCAAAGTGCAAAACCCTGGCTACTGAACTGCATTTTGCTAAATAGAGCCCACTGTTCAAGTCTATCAAGATCTTTTTGAACCTTGAGCTTGTCTTCAGAGAGGGTAGCAATCCCCCCCCCCCCAGCTCTTTCAACCCAAATTGTCTTTTCAATAAATCAGCATGGGACAACTAAAGAGCACGTCCAAATTGTACATGTTAAGACATGTGTTCCATATCTTGGTTGGAAGCTGACAACTTCTGTGTCTAGGTTGCCATAGCATTTGCCTCCTCACGTACTGCAATAGTGAGCAATCTGCATTTCCCTGATGCCCCAAGCCTTCCTTTTTGTTTGCAGGCCAAAGAGCCTTCTCCAACCATGATTGCTGAAAAGCAATGGCATGGTTCCCCACCATTTTGAGGAAGGAAAGAAAGATCACTAATGTCAGTCAAAAAATGTGATTAGACTTAAAAAAAAAAAAAAAGCAAATGCCCTCTAAATCATGAACAAAAGCTAAACAGTCTCCATCCTATTCACATTTATGACATGGTCAATTTGGTAGCAAATTGTCATGGTCAATTTGGGCACCCTCGGATCACGAAAACTTTGCCCATCAGGTTTCTTAAGTCCTTTAGCCTGTTGCTTGGGAGCCTGTCATAATTTTTTATTTCTCTATGGGAAAAATCCATTGATTGTCTTTTTTTGGACTTGGAAGGATGAAGGTCTCAGAGATGTAAACTCAGGGACAGAGCAAAGCTGTGCCAACACATTTTAATAATACTATTTTAACTAAATGTACAAATTAATAATTCAGAAAATAAACACCAAAAATGTTATTGGTCTGGGACTGTAAATTCAATTCAACACCAAAGATGCCCTCAGTTTCCCATCAGAGTTAAACATGACTCCATTGTCCTATTGCCTCCATGGCTCCTAATTCCTCTCCTCACCCATTACTGGTCTCACAACTGAAAGCTTTAATTTATTCAGCATACAATCTCTTTACTCCACTGCTTTCTGTAATTTATACTTTATACTGCCTGCTGTCTCGAATTATTTAACTCCGTAAGGCATTCAGTGAGAGACCGGGTACAAAATCGCAATGAAGAATAAGGCTTGGTTAGACAGTCTGCCTTTTACATTATTAGTCAGATTTTAAAATATGACCCTAATCAGATACTCCCAAAGGAGCAGACGACAAGAAGAATTACACACCAATAGCCAGTTCACACAGTTATTTGCTTCTCCATGTGAATAGCCTGTTCCTAGTCACATGCGTGAGCGATCACATGGACAAACAGAAGAATGAACCACGCTGTACACAGTTAAGGCCCAGTCAGTATCCATGATCATGGCGGTTGCCAAGGGTGCTGCTGGGCCCCCAGAATTTGTTGCAGAACACATACAAAAATCAAGTTCAAGTGTTTATTTCTCCTTGTAATTATGAGCACATGTGTCTCAGTGTGTGTCATGTTGAGTTGTCTGCTCACGTAGATTAAGAAGTTAACTGAAACAGCTGGCCTGGGAATAATGGAGTTCTCAGCAGTTTCCAGTTGGTTGCCATTTGCAAGCCAAGCATAGAAGCAGCACTCAAGGATAGCCTCGTCATGAGGCAAGGTGACTTGGCCATCTCAGGTGGTGGGGCTTCAAAACTATTAATTACTACAGAATGGGAAGCCCCGACAAGCCCCACTGAAATGAAGGGGAGTTTTGGAACTACAGTGAGTTTATTATAACATGACGTTTTGCCAATTAGCAGCCACAGGACTGATGGAAAATGTGCATTATTGGTGCAATGAATGGGCATACCAGTTATCACTTTAGGACTGGAGCATAACTGAGAAGCTATTTCCCTCTGGACTGCATTTGACTGGAATTACTGTAGCCTTTATTGGGATTCAGTGAATCTCAATAATGCTTTTAAAGAGAAGGGAGCGAGAGAGAGAGATGCTAGTATCCATTCCTTTATTCTGAATGGGATGGTTTGCTGGCAAATGACTCCGGCCTCTTGTTTCTACTGGACAGAGTTTTCTACGGCCTTGAATTGACATTTGGCTCCACTGATTTCCTGCCCATTCTTTGTGTGTGTGTGTGCGCGCTGTGTATTCTTGAGCAAATATCCCTCTTGAAGTATCCAGGGAGGATTAAGGGTGGGTATATCTACCAAAGCTTTTTCCCCTCCTTCCCCCAATCTCATGCTATTTGCAGAGCCTGCATTTGGCTGTTGCTCAATATTTCCCGAGGTGGTTGGAATTTGCTTTCTGCCTATTTGGTCCATTCTCTAACATTTGCACATCTGGAGTACCTTAAGCTTTGCACACAGGGCAACGAAGTGGAGTCCCCCCCCCCCCCATCTCTTCTTCTTCTCAGTTTGGAGGTCATGATGGGAAGAGCAGACTGGGTTCCTTTTAGAAGTATGGACAGTTGGACACTATAAGCTCTCCTTTCTGGTTTAAAAGCTTTCGAGAAAGCTTTGAACAAACACCCATAGGAGATAAAATTGCAGGAAGAATATTTCGTCTGTAGACAGATTACTTGCTTGCCCTTTTCCTTCTTGGATTTTGTAGTGCTCATCACAAGTAGAGGTGTTTGTTACTGTTTTGTGGGTTTATCTTTTGACACTAAGTTGCAAACAGAGTGTTCAGTAGATTTGATATTTAACAGATTTTTTCTTATCTTAAATGTATGCTATGTTTTTTTATATACATATACATTCAGAGAGAGAGTATACATGTTCATATGGCATCTTTCTGGGTGTTCAGGGTGGTGTTCTAGACTATTGCACAGCAGTCAGCATGGGTCCCTGGATTAGAGAGGTATTTTTTCTTTTGGGATCTCTCCATGTTTACTTGGAAAGCCAACTAGGAAGACTCTGCAGACCAGTGATATGCCAGGTGCATCATCTTTGTCATTTCTGCTGCACAAATCAAATGGAAGGAAAGCCTGTGATTTCCTCTGCTTTGGGACTCACCCTGGCAATAGATACTTATCCCAAGTACTTATTTACTTGAAGGTAAAATAAATGTGTTGATTATTAGAAAGAGAAACTAGCTAAGTTTAAACTACTGTATGTTGAATTGTAAGTGTTTAGCTATAGCACTAATGTGAGATCACACAAAGAAACACCAAGCCAATTTGTGAGCATCTCTCCTGGTTTAGCCAAAAACATCTCTAGAGATAATAAGGGGCTCTCTTGCTCCTAACCTGCTCCAGACATCCCTAAGGAGTTCTTTAATCTCTATGTACCTACAATTTGTGGAAACAGTCAAGTTCAGAGTATTCCACAAGAATGAGGATGGATCCAAGGTGCTTGGATCAGATTTCAGTTCTGAATTTGGAGCATTAATAAACAACTAGGATATATGTTCAGCATCTGATTTTGAAATTCTGATAGAGCAGGTATATGTAAAGGACTAGCTCTAGAATTCTTTAGTCAAGGGCTTTTTTTAAATTATTCTAGGGGTCATCATCTGAATGATATGATCAGATCCTGCTGCCCATTCCCAAAACAGTCTTGCAATTCTGGTTGTCTGGGAGTCAGTATTTTCCTCCCTCAAAGAAAAGTCGGCTCACATATCCAGAATACAAACAGCTGGGAGGAGATGTCCTTTGTCTTAAGTTGAACCCTATGATGCAGGTTTTCCAGATTCTTCTGGAAATGGGAGATTTCAGAGAGTTAAGAATTATACTGCCTTTGCTTGCTCCCCCCTTATGCCCCCTCCTCCTCTGAGCTGTGAGGAAGGGAAATTGAGAGAGAGAACCATATAAAGACAAAGAGAATCTGGCTGTAGGAAAAGAGCTAGAGAACTTCTCACTGGAAGGAAGAATTAGCTGCAGGGACGGAGATAACGGTTTAAATAGGTTTTCATACTTATGCATTCAAACTTTTATCCTGGGATGGGGGGGGGGGGAATCTCAGTTTTCTTCCTCCTGTTTTTTACAGTTGTTTTCAAAACACATTTTATCCACTAGCGGCAAGCTTTTTTTTCCAGGTCTGGATTTCTGTCTTTGCAACTTGGTATTGACTTTTCCAGCTTCGTTTCTTTCTGATTGTTCCTCGTTTTCCTCCTCTTGTTTCTTGAACAAATTTAACTTTTCTGTTCCCCATTTTTGTGTGTGTATAAGGAAAAAGAAAGTGGCCATCTTAAATGTGGTATTTTGCTTTTCAGACTTCCTGTGAAAGCCTGAAACTGTAAAGGTGTAAATCAGCCCGAGGTGGAAAAGGGAAATGTGATTCTTCTTTGAGATATGCTTTGGGGGAACTGCAAAGGATTTGTCTTGTTGGCCAAAGAGTTTTACAGTGAAGGCACCTTAATAAGTATCTAGTCCAAGGCTGAATTCATGGGAGAAAATTCTTAAGCAGAAGTAACGTAGAAGAGTGCTGCTGAAGACACACAGGGTGTTCTGTCCTACAACAGAGAATTGCAGCCTCTTTTCCTCACACAGTTTTGATTAAGTTGTTAAACTTAAAATATACTTGCATAGTTCCCATACTTTTATCAGCTAACCGGGGCCAGATAACATTTTGTTTTCCCCAGAACTATTTTGTCTCCTTCTTTCTAACATCTCCACAAGTGTTCTGTGTTTGTACATTCCCCATCCTTTTTACTTTTAATAAGCAATTTTTTGGGGGGTGCCTTTGAGTCAGTGTTGACTTGTGGCAACTGCTTGGAGAAGTCCCTGCAACTTTCTTGGCAAGATTTTGGAAGTGGTTTGCCCTTGCCTCCTTCCTAGGGCTGAGAGAGAGTGACTGGCCCAAGGTTACCCAGCTGGCTTTGTGCCTAGGCAGGACTAGAACTCACGGTCTCCTGGTGTCTAGCCTGTTGCCTTAACCACTACACCAAACTGGCTTTCTTTCATAAGCAAAGCCTCCTCTTTATTCCTCTCCTCTGTCTCAGCAGTTTGTGCCAGGAGCTGTAGACACTCATCTATCAGGTCTGAGTAAGGGGTCCACTTGGATGTAATGTGGTTGATCTTTCCAGCTTTTAGAAAAGCTTTAAAAATATTTCCTAGAACTGAACCTAGGCCTGGAGGCTGGAGTGATGTCTTGGTCCCAGTTTAGCCCTTTTCCTTGTTGCTTCCAGCTCTATTGTGAGACAAGAATGTGATGATATTTGAACACATGTGTTTCCCTCATCACTAAAGAACCAAAGTCTCCTTTCTTTCCCTACTATCTCTTTCCTCCACAGAATAACTCAGCCATTTTTGATGGGTGAGAAGTGGCATTTGGGATTGGAAAATGTGGCAGTTCTGACTGAATCCAAGCAGCTGGATGGTACCTTTAATTATCTGTTTTTTTTAAGTCCACATTTTCAGTGTCCAAACAAAGTTGTAAGTATATTGTCTGTATATTAGAAATGGTAATTAAGAGACTTTGGAGGGGGGTGTTGGAATTCTAGGTGCGATGCTTAAAGAAGGTGGTATGTTTTCATTATGAAACGTCAGAGCACAATTTGCTTTGGCGGGACATGTTGCAAGCCATTTCCATCTAAGGAAGAGTGGTCTGGTTTTCACACAGCATGCTAAGCTGTGGAATGGTTACAGTATTCAATTTTGGGTTAGTGTGCTATGGGAAGCCAGCAATTGTGGTTTGAAAATTGTGGTTTATTCAATAAATCATGATTAATTTTCCTGAATTGTGGGAATCAAAACCTCAGCGTTGTAATTGGAAGGTATTATAAATTATCAGATGGAATAATTCTTGTTTATTAAAATAGTAATTTTAATGGATACTTTGTGGGGAGGTGGGTATGTTGGTGAGTTTCTGAAACTCAGGGTGTGTGTGGATCAGATGGCAAAGAGGAAGAGATATCAATGAAAAATGAGCTAATGCCTACTTCTTAAACAACGGCCTTTTCTCTTAGTCCACTAGAAGCCTTATAAAAACTTCTTTGATTTTCAGCTTGGTAGTTGCTTTAAAAATGAAATCCTTATTTTTTCTGAGCATTTGTAAGAATTACAAGATCATTGCAGGAGCCTTCCAGAAAGACTAGAGAGCCTTCTATGACTGTGGCATTGCCAGGGACAAATCCTTCAGGATATAGCACCGCTGACTTAAAGAGATATTTCTGGGGTCAGGGGTACTTCTTGGGGACGAATGTGGACAGCTGCTTTGGGGTTAAGTAAGGGTCAGGTCCATGTTGTAAATCTGTTTGGAGGTTCTCCAGTAAAAGGGGAACACTTTTTGGATTTCTGGGCTTGTCCTTTTTAATGTCATTAGTTGTTACTATTGTCTCTGGAATTCTGAAATTTGAGATCCTTTCAGTTTTTATTGTTGGCTTTGCAAATAGAACACATCTGTATGGCCATTGACTTTAAGGATGTATTTGGGAGTTATTGGGTTTTGAGCCAAGAGTCAAGGAAGTGGAGGGGCCACCACAAGGACAATAAGGCCAGAGGGTGCCGTGGAGAGTTAGAGGCACCAATCCAAATAAAAGGCAGATGAAGAGACATTTATGTACTATTTCCTTTCCAGCCTAACATGTAGCCACAATAATTCTAATGATTTCACTGCAGTCTCTCCAAGCTTAGATATAGGAAATGCTGGATTGGCTAAAGTGATGACCTGCCATGATTCTGCCCAGGAAAAGCATGCTGATCTGGGTGGTATAATGGAAACAAGGTTAATCTCCATGGGATATGTCCACCAGATTACCAAGTGAAGCATCAATCCTGGCTTGAGAATAGTTAACTATATTCTAAAAGGATTTCATTTTCTTACTCTGTTACCCAGCTGAACAGTACACCTGTTTTGATTGTCCAGTTTTTGCAACAGAGATCTTGGGAGTAGATTTGAGGATCTTAAAATGTTTTGAAATGAGGAGGATCAACATACATGCTGAACTGCCTTGCTAAGTGTTGCCTGAGATTTCATGGCTGTATAATGATTGTGGACCTGTCTAGTCCAACATATGTGACAATGTTTTGGATTGGAATTCCTGTATGGGTTGCAGATGTCGATTTCTGTAAACTCTGCTGTGGAACTGGAGATGAAGACAGAGAATCCTTGCTGTAGAATTTTCTGGTTTCCTTCTTGAAGCCCATTTTTCTTTCTCTCTCTGTCAAGATCCATATGTCCATCTGATGGTGATGGGGAGTCTGAATGTCTGCACATCTACTTCCAAAATTCTCAGCAATGACCATATTGACCGGGAATTCTGGGAGCTGAAATCCTCATATTTTGAGGATGGTCGTGGTAGGCAAGGCTAGCTAAAAATAAGTTTTTAAAATTCTTATTATTCCTCACCCAAATTAGAAAAATTCTGCCACTTCCACAGGGACAGTTAATGAAAAGCTCTAATTTTCCTTTCTGCAGATCAGGAACATGAGGTTGGAGAAGTGTGATGTTGCAAAGCGTTTCCTCCTCCTCCTCCTCCTCCTCCTCCTCCTCCTCCTCCTCCTCCTCCTCCTCCTCCTCTTTTTAAAAAAGCTCTATAGGACTTCTTTAGCATTCTTTGTTGTATGGATTTCTGGGGAAGGGTTCACAATTGTGCTCTCCCTGAAGTTCCTTTTTCTTTGCAAACTCCATGGTGACTTTCAAAATAAAAGGAATTCCTATTTGGTTCCTACAGATTACAAATCCGTCTGGCTGGCCCCTAGTTCTGCTGCTGAAGGATTTGTTTGAGAAAAGAGCTGTGTTGGCATCCTCTGTTACTGAATGTGCCCCCTGGGAAGGCCGTTTGCATATCGCTCTGATGTCTTGCTGCTTCCAAAGGCAGTTGTGCTGAAGGGGATGCAGGAGGGCCCCTCCCCTCTGCCTCTCCCCCCTCCCTCCCTCCCTCCCTTTGGAGAGCTGTGCCTGGTGTGTTTCACCCTCTTCTCCTTCCTTCCCAACGGAGTTCACTGAAAGTTCGTCTCCAGTCAGCCCTTTTTCTGACTTCTCACCCTTTGTCCCCATCACTCCATGCAAGGCAGGGATCCAGCGCCACCAGAGGTTGGCAGACTGGGCACAGCTGACTGGTGGGTGGAAATACTCCTGCTGAAGAAGAGAGGGAAAAGGGCATTGAAAAACATGACAAAATATTGATAGTCTCCATTTTCATTTTGAATGGAGGTGAGATGGCCTTTGGCTTTTTAAAAATCGCAGAATGGAAAGGACTTCTTAACTTTGGAAGAGAAACTAAAGCCCACACAGGAGTTCTGGTTGGTTATGGAGTTTATTGATTGATGGGGAATCACGCAGACTGGTGACAGAGGGCATGATAAATAAATACAAATATTTATTTTGAGGGAAATAAACAAACCTTAACTTGCTTCCGCATTTATCTGTTTGAGGTTAAACAAAGGCTTTGTGAACTGAAGAAAAGAGCCCCTGGATAATTAGAGACTCACAACCCTCCTTTTTATCTTGAGTTAAGTGATTTAAGAGAAACATAATTTATGCAGGAGACAATTGTGGGGCTGGCAGTTCTTTGCAGGTTCACACTTGTTACCTTGCAATATACATACATATGTTCTTTACTTTTCTATATCCTGAGCTTTGGCCCTTGAAAAACCTTGCAAGCATCCAGATAAAAGCCAGGGTTTGCAATTACTTGTATTTTAACCTTTTGGGAGTGATGGGGACATCACAATCAATAAACAAACTGACTATTGAAATCAGTTTGTTTATTGGCTTTAGTTTTTACTTTTCTATGAAGTTTAGTTTCTATTGCAAAGTTAAAAAGTGGCTTCCATTCTGATATTTTTTAAAAAACAAAAGGCCACCTTTCTTATTCACAATGAAAGTGTGGCACTATTGGTATTTTAGCATGTTTTAAATGTATGCCTCTGTCTCACTCCCCCCCCCCATTTTTTCAGCAGAGCTATTTTCACATAACAGTTGACTAGCCTCAAGTGGCTTTAATTCATATCATTGAGCTTTTAGTCATTGAGTTTAAAGTTTTGACTATATGTTTGTTGTTTTATTTAGATTTAATAAGCAGGTACAAGACAGGCATTTGATTTCAAAACTGATGTTGGAATTTTGTGGGAAAGGTAGCTAGGTAAGGTTGTACCATCCACAAAATGGCAGTCATGAGGGCATATACCAGAATGCTACTTGGTCCCTTTAATCCCCTGCTACAGAATACAATAATCTGTTTATTTTTGCTCTTTGCAGGGCAGGGTGACATACTTCCAAAGCATTTGGCTTGTAACTCCCCATCATTTTTATTTTTAAAGAAAGTCTAAGGGGTCAGAGACATTATTGGAAATAAAGATAATAAGAGACTAGCATTTTGTTTTGCAGCATGTCAGCTTCCTATGTTTAAAGAAATTATATATATTAATGTAAAATGTCAGGTGGGTCAGAGGTTCTGGCAGACAAGAAGGAACCCCAGCTCTGGAACATGACCATCAATTTCCTGCAGTGGTAAAAAGCAGATAATGATCAAGCTGCCTTTCAAAAAAGGCATCAGGCTATTGATAGGGTTGATATTTGTAATTATATGGCTTCTGATATATGTATCCAACTTGTAATATATGAACAGGGGCTTTTCCTTTACAAGTTCTTTTAGCTCTGAATATTAGAAATTAAAGATACTGCACATCTGTCAACTTTCAGCCGTGCACCTGAAGCTTTCTTTAGGCACATGTACAGAAAATCTTAGCGTTAGCCATTTATGCTTAATGAAACTTTTCATTAATTGCTATGAATGAATATGACCACACCACCAATACAGTACAGCCTCTTGTCTGGTGAGTATTTTGCTTCTTAGAAATGTTTTATATGCTTGCTCTTTATTCGCACCATCTCTCTCATTTCTAGCTATGTGTTCAGGAGACCATTGGATTCCCAACTGGCTTTCCCCTATAGTATCTTATTGAGTGAGTGTAAGGTAGATGAAACAAAACTGTAGAGTATAATACAGTATACCCACTCAGCCTTGAACACATGTTGAAAAACAGTTTTTTTCAAATACTTTCAAGAAAATGCTAATTCTGCATTGAGACAAAGAAAGCTTCCCCGTTCCTATTGCAAATAACTTTTATTTTAGATATATCAGAAGAGAAGGTATTAACAACTCCTAAGACAGCGGTGGACAAAATCCTGTGAGGAATCTTATGAGTGGGGCATGCTAAATAGCAGACTTAATGGAAGTTGGAATGTTAAAGGTAATGCAAAAAGGGTCATGCCTGCATGACTCCGGGACAAAGACAGTATGACCCCGTCTTTGTCCTGGGGAGGTAGTGATGTGAGCTATTCCTGCCATTTAGTTGTCCCTTGCCTACCCCACCTTGCACTAGTCAGTAGGCCTTGAAGCTCTAGGATCACCTCTCTCTGATCCAGAATCATTCCTTTTTCATTCCTTTCGTGGTTCTGATTTTTTCTTTGTAGCCTTCCTTTCCCATTTAAGCCAATTTTTCCCAATTTTCTTGTGTTTGTAATACTATACAAACTTTGCCAACTCTGAATAGAGTTTTGCTATAGGCTTATCCAGAATGTTTTAAAACTTTGCTGTTTTCTTGAAGTTAAGAATTGCATTACATTAACAAGTTCTTAGGAACTTTGAGAAAAATTGGTTTGTATGAATTTTGCTTTATATTAAGAGATACTCTTAAACATTCTATTTTATCTTATGTTTTATCTCATTTTACTATATTTCATTCAATTCTCTTTCTCTGATTTTTAAATTTTATCTTTTAAGGTTTTACATGACTGTTATATTGTCTTATATTATCTTATATTGTCTTTGCTGTATTGGGCCATTTTTTCCAAAGGATTTTTTTTTTACTTTGATTATCATTGACTATAATTAAAAAAAATTATTCAAAATGTGATATTAAGAGATCACAACAAATTGCCCTGAAAAATCTGCCTCAATATTTTTGACAGAAGACAACCATAACTTTAAAAAGGAAAAAAAAAAAAAAACCAGCTTTCATCTCTCCTAAGGTGTTCTCATGTATCTTTCAAGTCAATTATATCTTTTATCTCCAGGGTCATGATCTTTAAAAATGGTTATGATAATTTGAAGTATCAGTTGCTTATAGGCTGGCCCTATGTTTGAAGAAGCCTTTTCCATGTTCTTAAAGCAGTTTTGTATGTAAAAAAGCTTTTTTCCGTTAGAAAAATGAGAAATGAAAAATGAATAAATAAGCTAACATTTAATCTGAGTTTAATTAATATTTACATTTAATTTAAAATTTAGCAAAATAAAATAGAGCCCAAAGCAAGTAACAAAACTCTTCGTTGAATTAGAATTCAGTTTGCTTATATGCATGCCAATCATTTCAGTTGTGAAGCTGGGAAGAAGCTGGGCTTACCTTGTAGCAGAGGGATTCGGTAGGAGCTCTCATTTTATGTTACGCCTGTCTTCACCCTTCATGAAGTGTTCAGCTGACATAGTGGTAAGGTTATGCTGATGAGCAAGTTGGTGATTCTTGTGCATCTTTGTTTTTATGTTTTACATGGTATAGTTTTCAATTGTAGCAAAGGATGGCTTATTCTGAAAATATGTTGTCCTTGAAATGCATACACTGCCAGCATAGAGACATAATGGTGAACCATGATTTGCCTTATGTACATGGCTAGCCACAAATCTTGAACTTACATGCTCATTCCTTCCCTCTTTATTTCCACTGAGTGCAAAAAAAAAAAGGTTATTACAGGATTTACTTTTATTATGTCTGAATTATATAAACCATAGTTTATAACCAAGCCAAGATCCTCTGTTGTGAATCATAAGTCTGATCTTCATCCTTTGTGCGTGTATGGAGTGGACGTGTTTGGGAGACTGTTCTTTTTGACTCAATACTTACTGGACATCCTTTGCCCAACCTGTAGGAGAGCCTTTGTCCAATGTAATGTTTTGCCATCTCCACTGTTCGAAGGAAGATTTCCTAACATTTGTCTGCAAGAATGACTTTGTCCATGTCTGTTAGAGGAAATGGGATCAGTCTCACATCTCCTGTTGTGATGCTCCTTTTATATGACATGGCAAAGTGAACTAATAATGCTTCTTTTAACGCACAGCCATACAAGATGGGAGAGGGAGAATATTTGACTCATCTTAACTGATAGATCCCCAGTATCACCAGAAGGGCTGCTAAATTTGATGCAATTGCTATTGCTCTTAGATGTTTAATTATCTACCATTCTTGATAATTTGTTTTCCCTTAGGCTGATTTGCATTTTATGTCTATTTTACTTATCACTTTTTGACTGCTTTAATATGTGTGCTTCTTTTAGTTTGTAACTGTTGGTCTTTAACTGTAAAATCTATTATTATTAGGTTATTATTATTAAACCTTTGTGCTTAGAGGAAAAGAGGAAAAGAAAAAGAAAATGAAATGCATAAGCTTCAAGCTTGCATACATAACAAACAATTAAATATGGATGGAGCCAATATATAAAAATATTTAGACTTTAGGAAATATCAGTATTCCCTTACTGATATTGGGGATGAAATAACTACAGTAAGAATTGTAAGAACTAGAAAAAAAAGTGTTTTTGTCCTAAGTATATAAAGACATTTCTGGGTTTGTTCTATGGAAATTGTGAATATGCGTAAGTCATAGTTATGAGAAATCTTTGTTCAGCCTCCTTTAGCCATCTAGATTTTGTGATCAAGCAGCTGGTTAAAATGAATTACGAATTAGTAAGTATTCATGTCATCTTCAGAGTGTGCATACAGATATGCAGAACTAATGATGGAAATTGCTATGAAACTATATGCACCCATTTTAGTCTGCTGTATTTTCTCCCAACTACAGGATCAACTCCCAACTACAGGATCAACCCCAAATAAACCAGTTTTGCCATTTCTAGTAGGATCCAGCCGTATATGTCACTGACTGGTTGGCAGGTGTCACATCTTGAAAGCGCTCCATTCTCCAGAGCAATTTTTCAAACTGAACAAAAGTGAAAAAAATATATAAAAATTAAATGTGTAATTGTGCAAAGCCCTTGAAGAAAAACAAACGGGTCTGAAGCATTATAGTAGCAGCTTTTCCCAGCCTGTACCCCTTCAGCTACTGTATTTTCTGCCAGTATAGAAGTAGTTGGGAAGGACAGTTTTAAAAGCTAAGGGAGGAAATGAATAAGGAATTCTAAGCAAATAGAATTCTGTGAAAAATTCCCCCCCACCCTTTTGGGATTCTCAGATTTTTTGGATATCATTGCCAGTGAATATTACCGTAGCTTTGTGTGTGTGATGCTTGTTTCATTTCATTAACAAAGTGCCAGCCTGAAAAAAGTATGCTTCCTAGTTCACTCAATTCAGTTAAAGGGATAACTCAGGCCAATACGAAACCTTTTTTACATCATCAGGACAGATTTGGGCCAGCTCTACCCTATATCTCAAACTTTGACACTCCTCATCATTGTCACATTTTCACCATATCATGCCACATCAGACATCCTAGAGCCACATTGTGCCATCCAAAAAGTGATTGATGCCCACTAATCTGAAAAAATTTACAAAACAGTTTCTAAAGCTGCAGGGGTTCCAATGATTACTCACGGACAGTCTTGAAATGGAAAAGATTTGAGATAATAGTCTTATTTTCACAACTGTGACTGTTCTGTAAAAATCACTCCATGAGTATAGCATAAAATCATCTAGGTAGTTGCAAAGAATCCCAGAACATCTATAGATGTGCAGCCCTCTCTTGTTTTGGCTGAAGTCAGTATTCATGACTCCGTTCACAAAACGATAAGTATGTTTTTGATAAAAATGGGATTCATAAGATGGTAGCAAGATGGAAACTATTGCTCACTCAGAAGACTGTTGTTGCTTGTCTCAGCTTTGGCAAAAATCACCTGAATGATTTTCCAGACTTCTGGAGGAATGTTCTACGAACAAATGACTTGAAAATGAAACTTTAGCAGCTATAATGCTGTTGATACATCTGGGAGAAATCAGACATAGGGTTCCACAATAAGAACCTTGTACCATCCAAACATAGAGGTGGTAGTGTCATGCTTTGGAGATGATATGCTACCTCAGGACTTGGATGACCTGCTGTCATTGAAAGGAACATGTATTCTGTTGTGTATCTAAGCATTCTACATGGGAATATCAAGCCATCTGTCTATCCACTGAGAGCAGGTGTAGTACAGCAAAACAGTGATCCCAAACATAAAAGTAAGTCTACTGTACAAGGGAACAGATGAAGGAGAACAAATTCAGTGCCAAGTTCATTAAAAAGTTGTGGCAGAACCTGAAACAAATAGTCCATGGTAGAAAATGCTCAAATGTTACTGAAATAATATTATTTTTCATACTGGCACATTATATAATAGATGACTTAGTTTATGATATAAATGAAAAACAAGTACCAAACTTTGCTATTTGTTCCCATGGGCTTTCTTTATATATCTGTAGGAGCCATACAAGGATCAAATAATATTAAGTGGCAAAGATTAAAAAAATCAGAAAATATAAAAGGTGATGAATACTTTTTTCTGAGAACTGTGTATGTAATGCTAAGAAGCAAAATAATAATGAAGCTAAATTTACTCGGCAGCTCTCTCCCCATATCTCTCTGTGTATCTGTCCTTTCCTCCTTAAAAGTTCTTGAGGGAATAACTTCATTGATATATTTTCATTAGTGGCTTTGTTGCATTATTTTTAAAGCAATAATTAGATGCAGAATGAATCACCAAATGGATCCTCCTTTTTTAAAAAATCTACTCCTTAAGAGCAATACTTGAGTGCAGTGCCCAGTTTTTGGACTCAGCAGTATTTTTTTACCATGCTGCTTGCCTGGACTTAATTAATGCCCACCAAATATTTTTCCTGCATATAATACCAACTCCTAGCCAGTTCTTCCTGGGCCTCAGGTCTGTGCTTCTGGAGCTGTTTTAAGAAATGCTTCAACAGATAAACAGGGTGCCATTGTGGGTCTTAGGTGAGGGCTGTTCTCTAGCCCTTCTCCTGTATACATTTCCTCCTTTGCTCAGTGCTCAAGTAATTGTCGCCTCTTGTCTACTAATGATTATAAATGAGTAGCTGAGTGTATAAAAAGTTAATGAAGTTCTGTGAGTGGAACCATTATGAGTTCCCAGGATGGCACGTAAAGGTTGGCTGCTCTGGTAAAAGAAGCCAGTTGGAGTTTGGCCTTTCAAGGTGTCACGTTTCCACTTGCTTGTTCTGGATTTCCAAGCAGGACCCAGAACCAAGCCTGCAGGACTCCAAAATGTTTAGAGGGAGCAACATGAAGCTTGCTTTTGCTGGTGGAAGAGATGGCTGAAGCTAGGACCATTTCTCCTTGTGCCACAGCTGAATCAAATGTTCATGCAAAATAGATGGTCACTTAATATAATGAATTAACACATTTCATGACTATATAAGATCATATATTTTGTTCAAAATATTCCAAATATCTGACAAAAATTATTAATAACTCAGTTACTGTAAACAATGGATAGTTTTTCATTTTCCTGGATTTGTTATGAACCTTTATGCTTTCTCTTTCTGACATTTTTATTATTATATTATTTACTCATTAGAGTAAATCTTCGAATGCTTTAGTGCTGGGGCAGTAGGTGAAGAGGTTGATATACATAGCTTACAGACTTAGAGCATGTTACTGTAAATGAAACATGAACAGTATGCATGGATATTAATGTCCCTGAATTCATAATCCATTTTAAAAAGTGCTAAAGACAAAAACACAGGTGACAATCTCAGTTCACTTAATTCTAACTTTAGTCTCCCTGTTGCATCCTATCCATCATTCTGGCTGGATTTTCCTTTTCCCTTTGAAGAAATCTACCTTCCTTTTCATGCTTTATTTTGCATACAAATATGACAGCATCTCTCACCTCCTAAAGTAACTTTAAGCATATGCAGTGCCTTTCCTTTACATCTAAGCCACGGTATTCACTATTGTGTTACTGTGGGTTATAGGATGGGAGATGTGCCTTGTAGGTAGTGGTGAAAAGCTACATACTGCATTTCTTTGTGATTTTGAAATGTGCTGAAGAAAAGAGATGAACAGTGAGCCAGGCTGTACTTGTTTAAAATAGTATTTACAACCTTGATTAGCAGGAGCGCTGTATTTTTGTTTTCATCAGTACCGATTTATGCACTAGGATTGCCAGGTCCTAGCCCCAAGATAATGAGTGTGTTCGCATCCTACAATAAACTAGAATTAGTCTAAGCTCTAGCTGATTAAACTCAAGCAAGCATGATATTGCATATGTCTTTATCACTTTTGTTTGGCTCCTCCTGCCAGTGGGAAGGGTTTCACAAATTAGGAAACTTCCATTTCCTAGGAAGCAAAAATCAAGCTGGGGATGAATTATGCCTGAAGGCACTGCTGTTCCATTGTTTCTACCTTTAAATGAACTACTGAGCATAACTGCAGACCATCCCATTCCATGCTTCGCCATCATTCCCTTTCATCTGTTGTGCTCTAAAGAATTCTCAAGTTGTCCCATGACAGCTGGGATGGGATTGAAGGCATAGCAATCTTCAGCTTGTCTTAGTCCTTTCAAGCATTTACTGCATTGTGGGCTGTCTCCAAAGGAGAACTTGGACATCTTAAGGGACAGCCTGAAAGCTTGTTGGCAACTGTTCTTGTGAGAGGTGTTTAATTTGGCCCACGTATCTTCTGTATATTGAAAGTCAAGTATCAGCTACAAATTTCAATTGTCCTAAAGGTGAAATGTTTTATTTTTAAATAAATTGCTATGGCTACTTGACAATGTATGAAAAATATCAGAGACTAAAGGTTTCTTAAGATACAGGAATTTACTGCTTCATTTTTTCAAGTGCTACCTTCTGGGATTCTTCTATTGCAGTCTGTCCATCTTCAACTTAATCTTGTTTCTTCTTCCCTGTTTCTTAATCCTTTGAAAATATTAAACCTATAGTATTGTGCAAAATAGCAACAATATATTAATTTTCTCTTACCATGCATAGTTAGGATTTATTCAGTTACTAGCCTGCTCCATCTTATCCTTAGTAACAAAATAAAAAATATAATGAAATACAGAAGTCATTATGATAATTTCAGATTTTTTTAAAAATGCAGAACATGTGCTAGCATGGCAGTCATTCATGTTGCATCTTCCTGGAATCCTAAAAGGCTATAATTATTTCCAAGTAAGAGAAAGAAGGTAATTGCAGTAATGGGGCCCACATAAACAGTCATGAGGCAAGCTGGGAGCTGTAGTTTTATCAACATCTGAAGAGTGTCAGGTTCCTTTCTCTGGGTTACTGGGAAACCTTTGTCTGACTTCCTTTGCTACATGCATTTGCAGAAAATACTTCAGAACCAGATCAAGGAAAAAGAGCTCAGAACAGGGGAACTGTGAGTAAGGGATTATGGTTAATGCCAAAATAAGGTGCACGTGGAACACTTCTAATAAAAATCTCCCAATCAACACATAGGCACACGGTTCTACTCCTGGCAGGACAAACAAAAGAAAGTTGTCTCATTTTTCAAGATGCAATCCGTGGGTGCATCACTTGCGTTCAACACTTGTTTCACTAACTCCCACTTGTGTGTGCTTATGCACTGCGCAAACAGGAATTACTAGTGACTAGTCTTTCAAACAGAATAGCTTTACTGCAGCATTGAGCAACTGGATTCCAGGCTTCAGACAGCTTCCAGAATAATTTTTGAGCTTTTTGAGGAAAGAAACACATGAAAGCATTAGCATAATCCCTAAAGTCAATTTAATGTACAGTTAAAAACCCCCAAGCCCTAAAAACTCCCTTACCCTGCCATACAGGGAACATCAAAGCATGCTGGGCCTACCCACTTTGCGTGTGGGGGTGCAGGCTACTTGAACTATTACTTCAACTGCACCGTTATAAAACCGTCTTGGCTGTGTTGGCTTTTGAGGAAAATGGGTTTGGTCATGTCCAGCATGTACCAGCTCTGTCAGCTAATGATGCCAGACATGGAGGCTGCCGTTGTTGGTGGGGAGAACGAGGTGAGAAAACAGTCTGAGATGTTAGCCACAGTGAAGTCATTTCTGCAAGAATGTGACTGAGATCTTAGCTAAATGCCAACTTCAGTCTCCCCATTTTGCTCTAGTAAATTCCCACTGCAGCTTTCAGGTGGCTCCTTTGATAATTTTTACAGTGTTGCACATAGTTAAACAGCTGTCTTGCTTCTTCCCAGAGGTGGCTGCAGTTGAACCCATGTTAGGCAGTTACATGCCTGAACAGATGGCTACATTTTTCCACCACATGGACTTAATAATAACATGGGTTCAGCTCCACAATTACCAAGGAGATTTGAAATGTGTTCGGCCTTTCTTGTTTTAGTAAATAGGATACAAGGAATATATGGAGGTCTTACTTTTGGTTTCTTCACAGGAATCTGTTTCATAGAACAACTTGCCTCAGCACGGTGTCCTTTGTACCAGGAATTGTGGGAGTTACACCCAAAACATCTGGAGAGATCCAGTTAGGGAAGGTTATCATGCAAACGGGGTCAATGCAAGATCTACAGATCTAATATGTCATGACCCTACCTGGTTGTTGTAAATCTCCAAGGGGTATTATTTCAATATACTACAGTACCTAGATGGGAAGGAGATGGTAGCTGAATACTTTTTCTGCACACGTGTATTCTCCTACATATATAGATAAACATATACATACAGTACATACTTTTGAAATGCCCCCCCCCCCCGCATTCTGTTTAGAGTCATGTCAAAACAGATCTGTTTTGGGAGGGAAAGTTTTCCGAAAGAGAAAGGCCAGTTTAGCATTCCCCCACTCCCAACGCTGTAATTTAAATCCTCATTCTGCCTGTTAGGATAGCAGTCTATCAGACTGATAGCAGATTCATGTGGCACAACTAGGTGGTCCTGAGGCCAGTGTCTTTAACTGTGCACCCAAGTTTTGTGGGGTAAAGACTTCATACCTGTCCTCTTCTTCTTATGTAGACCGTTCTACTAATTATATTGCAAACACACAACATATTTAAATGACTATGGATAACATTTTATACATGTGATAGGAGATGCTAACACCTGTTGTGCTGGGTAGGTTTTAGCTCACCTGCGCCCTTCTCAGACATGCTTCCTTTTGGTATAATTTCACTTTGCTGGGGTTTACTTACAAATATTAGTCAGAGCTGATTGCATAAACATTTCCTACTTTGTTATCCTTTGTGTTAACATGGAAGTTGGTAGAAAAACGTTTGCAATCAGATCGACTCCAAACGTTGCACTATTCACACTATATTATAATCTGGGCTGTGTAACTGCTAATTAGTATTACCCAACTTCTGCAGAACAAGCACAAAGAAGGAGTTGAGAGGTTATAGTCCAATTCATATAATCGTTGTATTACCAAGACATCTTTCTTTACCTGGAGCCTAATTTCTATTAAGTGTAAGCATTTTGAGATTTTTTTAGGAATTATAGTGGGGGGAGGAGGGTCATGATATGGAAGGGAGAACAAGTTCCACAATATGAACATTGTTTATAAACATGAATGAAATTGGCTACTTTCTTGTTAGTTTTCTATCCCTTATGGGGAAAACAAGGCCAGAATATGTTGCTTCAGTTATGTAAACAAGTTTCAAAACCAAAGCTCAGAGTTTTTAGCAAGATACTTCTTGAGACTGTACCAAGAAATTCCTCTCTATGCAGATTTCAAGGCTTGGTGGAGCAGCTTTGATTTTTACCATGAGATTTGTTTGTTTTCCAATATGACAGGATTTACATGTTGGGGTAGGATATGATGTGTTGCTTTTCTTTGTGTTTAGGCTTAGCATATTGTATGAAGTGATCCAGCCATGTAAATAATGACTTATACAGCAGTTTTTTCCAGTCTTTTCCAGCTCTCGCAGTGTGTAGACTTCAAATTCCATCATTCTAAGTAATGGGTTTTGCTGGCTGGGGGGTTGTGCTGGAAGTTAAAATCTAAAGGGCACCCAGGCTGGATGGGCAGTTCATAGTTTACTTTGTTGTGGGAATGCAGGCCAGTGTAATTTATTACAGTGAAACAAGTCAGAACTTTGAGCAATTTGTGAATTGGGCCCATATATTAAATTGAAATTCATAACTCTAAGTGAATGTAAGCTTCAAATAAAGTCATCTTTAGTCAAAGCTCATTTTCTTATCTTAAATAATGGTTTCCCAACAATCTTGGGGAAGTTTTGGCCAGTTTGAGTAACACATAGAATTTAAAGTATGGGCTATAGCTCCATGGTTAAGAGTGAAAGCTTTAAGTTCAGGTCTTTGCATCTCTATTTAGAAAGGATCTATGAAGAATTCCTGTCAGAGGTGTTGGAGATCTGCTATTACAACCTGGCTACCATCACCTAGGAATACAGGATACTAGTCCAAACAGAACCAGTAATCCAATTTAGATTCATGAATGACACTGTGGTGTACTATTTGTTACGCTGAACTTTTCTGATTACATTCTGTCTCACCTTGCTTCATGATAGAACTGTTTCTGCTGAGGCTATTTGGCAGCCTGGATGTTCCTGGATTCATCAGGGTATTATCCAAGACTTGGCCCATGAATTGTTTTAGTGCAGCACCGGTCTGGTTTTTATTTGGATAGGAACAGGATAATTTGAATGAAAAACGGAGCACACAGTTAGCTTCAGAGCTGCAGCCTGCCTATTGCTGCTGGAATTGTCTCTTTCTCTCTCTCTTTATTTTGAATCTTCTCTAGCAGTAAATTTGGAAGTCTTTTCTTCTCTTTTTCTTGAATTGCCAAAACTCAATTTCTTTGCTCTATTTTATTTTGCTGCAGTCTTTCCCAAATACAATTATTTCCATTCTCCTATCTCCAGTCCTTACAAAACTTGAAAATATGTTTTTGTTTCTTCTTTGCCCTTTGTTTGCTGGTAACTCTTTAGATTTTTAGTAGTTACTGGCTTGCATCCTTCTATTAGAATCAGCTGCAAAAAATGTTGGAACTCTTGTATACCAGCTATTCTGAAAATTCAAATTATTTATCATGCATACCATACATTGTTCATATTCTTCTTCCCAGGTCTTTGGAGAGTCAGAACTGATTAAAAGAAAAAAATGCAGCACAAGTTATTTCTATAAAACCTATACAACATTAAAATAATTGCTGATACCCAAGAAAGATCTGGGTCCTAAAAGCATAAATGACATCTCCCCTGAACTTTACCCTATTAGTTGCATTGACTTTGTCATGCTATCTTTAGACAACATTGGGCTTGCTGGAATTTTGCAGGAAAATTATTTTTATGTTATAGAAGACTCCAAAGTTAAGAGCATTTATTTCAGGAAAGAACAAGGTATGAATTAATTGGGGGAGGGTTTCAGGAGTCAACATTGGGGATCAGGCTGAATAGCTTTATAGCAAGTTTCTCTCTTCGGTCTTACCTTCCCCTCCTGCTCTGAAATCTCTCTGCAAGAAACAGAACAGAGCTGACAACCCACAACAATGACTCCCTTTCTTCTCTGTTCCTGGCGTTTTGATGGTTTTATGTTACATTCCCCCTCCCGCTGTTGTGCTTTGGCGTCATGGAGGGATTCATTTAAAGAGTCTGGTATGGTCACCGTGATGTGTGTGTGTTTTCAGCATTTTGAAATGAAGCTCTTCTTCACAAAGGTAGGCAAGCCCCAGACACCTTGTGGGATGGTGGGCTCTGGGGAATGGGGATGGGGGAGAAACTCTTGGAATGGCAGGTACCTAACCTAACCTAACCTAACCTAACCTAACCTAACCTAACCTAACCTAACCTAACCTAGCTGCTGGTACTCCACAAAATTTGGTTTTGTGTGTTTCACACCTTAGCTTGAACTAGAAATATTGCCTCTGCAGTGTACAATTGGGGAAATGCATTTTATATCCTATGTTTGTTAATCAGCCATCACATCTGTTTCCTATTGAAAGCCTATTTGGACGAGACAGAGAATGAACGAGTGAGAGCTTTTTATAGTTTAATAATCTTGGAGGCAATACACTATTCCCTTGCTGATTGTCCATTAATTCCTCCCTTCCCTGCTCCTTGTGGCTTTTATTTTAGCTTCCATAAAATAAACCAACTTGCAGGTTAGAATCCCACCAAAATAATCCGTATTTCTTTGCTCACATTCTTTCTTGGGACTTAGTAATATATCATATGCCTTTAGTCCAACCCCTCCTGTTACACTTTCTATCTGAAAGCGCGTTTGTTTGCTACTTCATGAAGAAGGCGTTTATAATAAATTATGAGTTATTACCTCATTTTTATCTGCTTGAGGTAGACAAGATTCAGTTTTAAAAAAATAGGATTACATCAACATAGAACAACACTAAAGTTCCATGTGATTGACTCCCCAGTCTTTGCTTTTCATCTTTTTCTTAAATGTGTGCTACTTCCTTCCCAGTCTTCTCCTGGGCAATGTTAGGTATGCAGATCAGAGGTTCCCTACCCTAATTTAAATAAACATCTGTATAATAGGCAAATCTAGCTGTGTTGGCCATCAGAAAACATTCAAAACCCATATTGGAACAATGTTTTTATTAGGCTTATTCAAGGTCAGAAAAATAGTGTGGAGGCCTTCAAATTCTTCAGAGATCTTGGGCAAGACAATTTAAAACAAATTAGGAAAAGCATGCAGAGCCTGGCTTCTGGAATGCACATGACTGGAAAAAAAGAGAAGGGAGACTAGAATGGAAGAACCCCTGCCTGGCTGGGATTCCCCATAGGGGAGGCATTGAAGGAATTGTTCTGGATTTTTTTCTCCATAGCCTTCAGATGGATTTGATCCAATTTTGATCTCTGCCTGTGTTTTGCTGGTTTCTCCCCTTTAGCAAATTTGAACCCATTTTTTCCCACTTTTGGAAAGTTTCCTCTGCCACATGCAGACCCTGAGTCCCCAACCCCCTTTACATAATTCCTTTCCAGCATTGTACTGGATTGGGAAGAAGGAAAGAAGAAAAAGTAGCCAATCTTCAAGTGATCAAATCTGCATTTAGTTCCATCTCAACATGGCAGATAGAAGGCAACTCTGAATGCATGATTAAATAAATGAATAAACTAGTTTGTGTAGATTCAAAAATAGAGATAAATTTTTGTTCCTCCCTGCAGCCTTTGAGAGAGGCTAAGGTGAAATCTGAAGCCACCTCCACACCTGATATGCCCTTTTTGATTAACTGCTGCCTTCTCCCATATTCCATCTGACAGTGTAATTAAATGAAAACTCTATGGCTTAAACTGTCCCTATGTGAAATCCTGTCCCCTTTGTTTGACACGGGTTTCTTTTCCTTTGTCTGTTTTATACAGGGGGAGTAATTCATTTAAAAATTCTTGGGAAGTGAGGGGGGAAAGGTTGTGGTTCCCTGCTATGTGCAGCTCTGGCTTTTTGGTTTTGGTTTTAAAAAAATGCCCTGTACATGTTCAGTCATCTCTTCTCACTTCTACAACAGCTGCAGTTACTCTTCTTGAGCACTGCTTATGCTATACTAAGCAAAACACCTTTGGAATACTTAGGCTGCACTGTGTGGGCGTGCCTGCCACGGGGAGGGGCTTGACTTGGTGGACCTGGCCAATCACAAACCACGAGGGGAAGGGAGGGAGGCTGCTGGGCAACAAAGGAGGTTCTGCTAACACCTCATCAGGGAATCTAGAGGGTCTCCAAACCTCTGTGATTTTAGGATTCTCTGAAAGTCGAGACAAAACAATAGGGATTTTTTTCCTTTTCTGCTACTTTATCACCTACATCCAGAAATGTTTTGTTTGCTTGTTATAGGTTTTGCAGTCAAAACTAATGCTCCTGGAAGTTTTTCTGTGCAAGCCCCCACCCCCCACTCCTGGCTATAGGAACTATGCAGGAAATGTTCTCGTGGAGCTGTCATTCATTTCAGTAGTGCTTGCTCTGGAGAAGAAGCTGATGAACTGGGCTCTATAAAAGTGGCTGTCCTTTTGACTGAAGAAGAGCAGTGCTCTAGTTAACATACCTATGCATTTCCCCCTGACCTCTGCTGCTTCAAACTGGAACACATCCCTAATTCAAAGGTTGCTGAATTCTATTTTTCATTTTGAAGAATTCATCCCCCCACACCATATTTTTGTTTAGCTTCATTGCTTTTGATGTTCCCAGCCTCCTATCAGCTCAGTTCCCATAATGCCAGCCCTGTGCCTTTTCATTATCACGTTAACAAACTTGAGTCGTGCCTAACGAGGACGCCTCATACGTTATGCTAATGATCAAGAGACATGTTAATGATATTTTAGAAGCCTAATTAGTGGAATATATAACTATATGCAATTTGGTAATGGACTGTGACAACAAGTTGTTAGGAGGGGGCTTAACAAATCCGGTTGGATATGGCCTCAGATAAACATTTGCTGAAAATGGATTAGCAGAAACTGTTTGGACAGGGATGGGGGAGAGAGATCTGTGGTGTGTGCCTATACAGGCATGCATGCTGAATACATTTGTATGTAACTGGAACATTTCTTTCTTGATTTCAGTAGAATTTCCTTTTACATAGACAATATCATGCAATTTCCCTTTTCTACACATATATCTAGTAGTTTTCAGTCTAAGCCAGAGTGCTTTATAATACGCACGGGCCATAAGGAGCCTCCAGCCACTGTTGACACAGCCTGCAGGGCTCCCTGGTGAAACTGAGACACCCAGTTAATCAGGTTAGCAGCAATCTTTACCTTAACCATTGGGAGAGAGGGGAGCAAGTCCTCAAGCCAATGGCAGCGGAGAAGCATGTTTGGGAAGAAAGAAATTGCAGTGCGTTTTCCACATCCTCACCTGGTGACCATTCTTAGTGATTATTTTCTACATTTTGGTCATCCACTCATATTTTTAGACAGGCAGGGACAAGAAACCTAATTTCACATGATGCTAAGACTGACTATCCTCCCAAACAAGATAGGCTACTTCTTTGATTAATCATTCATATGTTTTGTGAAAATCTACATAGCTTCAGTATATGATCTTTTTATATGGTTTGTTTATGAAAGTTTTTATTATAAATGATTGGTTTATATATTTATATTTTTCCCTTTTTATTTTTCTATTTTTATTGGAAGATGCTTTTTTGGGGGTAGTTTTTAAAGGAAAATGGAATATAATTATTAAACTCTGGGCTTGGGAACTAGAAAGTTTACCTGTTTCAAATGGGGTTACACTCCTCATAAAGAACAGGTATGTAGTTTGATGGGTGCTCCTAGAATCATTGTTGTTGGAGGTCCAATTGACAGAATGGCATATTTTAAAAATAAATAATAAATAAATGGCTTTGTGTGATCAGTGTACACAGCTTTACAGGATAATCTCAAATGTGATCTCAAATGTTCTGCTCAACACAATAACTCCATCCTGTTAGAAAACTTTATAGACCAGCCAAAATTATCATTTTCTGTGCCATCTCTATGTAAGATAGAACAGATTGTTAACTTCCTATGATCTATGGGATTTATGCTGTGGTTTGCCACACCTGTTCATCCATCTTCTTGGTAAGCTGTAGGGTTAGACAACCTCTACAAAGAGGAGGAAGAGCTTAGGAACAATCATTCTAACTGCTGGAATCCTTTCCTTATCATACAATGACCAGACTTTTAACAGGAGCATCAGTGGCGCCTGAAACTCCCAGGGAGTTTCAAGAATCTATTTGGACTATGGATTATCTGACTAGGACCATCACCTTTGCCATAGGTAGTAACTGGTGAAAGACTTTTAAACCCTGAATTTAGGGAATCAAGTATAGAATATATTAACATGTACATTCAGGATTGAAGTGAGATTTGGAATTTAATACCAAAGAGGTATTAAATTTAGATATGATATTGATCAGTGTAGGTTTTGGCATTGCTAAAATGTTTTAGGACTTCAGCTCCCCAAATTCCCATCTAGCGTGTTTTGTAAGGAATATGTTTAGTTTAATTTGTTCTTTTCTTTTTTTGCAATCTTCCTCTCTTCCCTCATTCTTTATTTTTGTTATCTTAAAACTGAGTGTTTGTGTTCAAACAAAGAATGTTTTTCTGATGTTTGGAAAAAAAACATTAGGGTTTAGTTGCTGTAAATTGTGTATGTGTTTGAACAGACGAAGTAACCAGTGCTGTAGATGTGTTGCTTGCAACTGTGTTTTCAGATATCATACCAGCATGACATTGAGGTGTCTAATATGAGCCAGAATCAGCAAATCTAACATGGATTTATCACATGTATAATGTGAGGAAAACTGGAAGAAAAGTGTGTAGGAGCTAGGGCTTGACTGGTAAATTATTAAATTAAAGAACTGCTTGAAAAAGAGCCAACTATGTTTTGAAAGGGCCTCAGAAGAATACCTGAAATATCACAGCTGGTTGCTCTTGTACCTACTTGCAGTGGCAGTCTAGAAGATCTGGGACAGTGCCCCACTTTAATATCAAAACCTCCATACCCCCTCCCCAGTATTAAACAAGAACAGTCAAGCAGAAGAACCTTTACACTCTGATTTTATTCTGTGGATCAAAGATCAAAGTAGAGCATGGTGACCATAAAAATAACTGCTTTTTCAATTTTACAATGCTTTCAGTAGTAAAGAATCAAATAAATTTAATATTAATTAAACACTTAGCTTTTAACCTCCTTCTGCATCTACATTTGGCTGCCTGTTGGAGAAAAAATTAATTGGACATCTTAAATCTTGCGTTACTAAATGCTTTGACAGAGGTTTCAGAAGCACTTATATCTTAAAGCTAAAGACAATGGGATCATTTGTCCTTGCACTCATTTAATTGAAAAGTTGGGGTAGGGGAGAGAAAAAAAGGGGAAAAAGTAAAATTTTATAGTTAAGTTTTTTAAAAAACATAACTTATAGTTCCACTATTACAGACTCTGCTTTAATTGTAACTCAGTAAGTGACACTTTGTAGAATGGAAACAATTGATTTTGTGCTATTGATTCTGCATCTTGTTTGAATTTGGAAGAAATGTTATTTGTGCTTTTATGTGATAACATTTAATATCTGTTTCTAGCATTCTTATTCCATATTTGTATATAGAAATGGAAAATAAAATTTACTCAGTTGCTCAGTGCAGTTTCTCAATATTTATGATTACCATAATACTTCTACTATCTTTGTGTGTTATAGATCTTACACAGTTTTTAATGTCAGTTTTAAACCTTGATTTGAAAATGCAGCTATTTGAAAATAGTAGACCTCTAGCTGCAAGAAGCAGCAATACACAACAGAATAAGGCAAAAGAGGAATAGCATTGCATAACAGAAATGTGGTTAATACATTTTAATATAAAAGAAAGTAACAGAAGACTCATTAAACCATTTAAAGATATGAAATTAATTCCTATTAATAATTCATATTAAAGATATGGATATCAGCTGGAATATTTTACAAAATATTAGTGTTGGGGGCTAGATATCTTTCTAGTATGGAATATTTTATTTCTACCTAGAAGTACGCAATGAAGTCTATGCACAGTTTTTAAATAAACTTGGAAAAATGCTTGTCAGCATGTAGATTTTGGGAAGTCAGTGTTCCATTTGTTGGTTCTGAAAGTGGGCATGGTCTGGAAGCCTTACTCTTATCTTCGCTGCTTTTAAAAAAATTAGGCAACCACTTGACTGAATTGGAGTAGCTTCAGCTTCCGTTGGATGGTAGGCTTTCCTGAGATTAGCAAATTGCTGTGCTGTCAAAGAGAACATTTCTCAGGGCAGGGTGACTTTTCTCTAATCAGTGAAAGAAATTAAGCAGCACTATTGTTCCATGCTAGAGTTAGGCTCCCGACTTTGCTTCTCTGCTTCTGACAACTAAGCCCGAAAGAACAGAGCAGTGTGGTGGAGAAACGGCTGGACTGGGGCGATCTGGATTCCGATCCTGTTCAGTCATAAAGCTCACAGCACGATCCTGCACTAGTCATTGTCTTTCAGCCTCACCTAGAGTGGTCATAAGTGAAGATAAAATGTAGCTTCGTCAGCACATATACTAACATTGGATTCAGAGCAGATTACCATGGCCCCTGCACAGAGATGACACGCCAATTGGTGAAGGGTTCCCTATTTTTGACGACAGCAGCAACAAACGTGGCACAACATTGGAAAAAAGAAACTATGTCAACAATATCAGACCAGGAGACCAAAACAGAAGAATATGCTGCCATAGCAAAATTGACAGTATATCTCCATAATAGAAGTTTAACCATGCTCAAGCAGGAATGGCTCCCTCATTACACAGCAAGGCAGATGTAGATGTTTGGAATATGGTTTCTAGGACAGAGAGAGGAACCAACAACCATCATGAATGTTCAATGTAAAACATAAAGATTTAAACTCTGGTTAGTGGTTGTGGGTACAAATGGAAGGGATGGGGAGGACGTTATTAGAAAGTTTTCTCATTATACTTTTAAAAAAAATTGTATTATTCTTTCAGTCCATCTTATTCTTTTCCTTAATTTTGTATTCTATTATTTTAACAACAAATTTTTTTTTTAAAGAAAATAAAATGAAATAATCCCTCGTACCTCTCATGTTTATTGGTTTGTGGGGTTTTTTTTTTTTAGAAAGCATGGATCACAAATTAGAATACCAGAAAGGTAAAAGAAAGAACCTTGCCAATTGACAACCCTAAAATTCAGGCTGCTGAAAAGATTGTATAATTTTTGCTATTGATCTTCTTTTGCATTGCAGTAAGATTCCCAGAAAATTTTTGATAGTTTCATACTAAAACTATTTATTACATATTGGCTTTATACTATTTTATTAGTATTATGAACTATTTTGGCAGTCTCATTGGTGGCAGGATATTGAAATATTATTAATAAGTAGCTTTAATGCCATGCTCTATTCAGATACATCTCTGATTCCCAGAAAGACACTTAGAATTTTAAGGGTGCATTCTAGTTTGAGCATACTGGGATCTATTTATTACTTTTTCAAATCTGAAATAGCAAGTCAACAGATACTGTATAAAGTTATGTTTCTGTCTCTAGGAAGATTGTCTAGCTCTAATTAAAGAGTAGCCATAAAGTTGGGTTGACATAAATGGATGAATGGATGCCAATCCCCCCCTCCCCCTTTCCTTCCTGGTTGCTTTCCTCTTGCTTCTGTACCTTCCCGTCATTTGAGCCTCCATCACCATTTGTATTTCATGTTCTTAATTCCTTTCCCATTTCTCTGCATTTCTTTTAGTGCTTCCCTTCTGTTCTATTCAGCTGTAATCCATTTCTATAGTCATATTGTTGAGATGCCCATTAAGAAATGGAAATTATTTGTACAGAAATGTAGCTTGGTGGATAATCAACATTTGGACAAGCTGCTTGTGTTTTTGTAAATACTATATTACCACTTATTTGTGTCACAAGAAAAATATACTTTTGATTGTTCATTTCTAATGTCCACATTTCATTCTTGAGTCTTCAGCCTTGGCTATCTGAGAATATCAAACAAAATAGTCTTTGTTCTCTACTAGGATGCATATAAATAAGGGTTGTTGAAGTTATGAAGTCACCAGTATCTCCTTAAACAGAGAAAGGCCCCAGTTTTTCAAGGACAAAAGAGCATCGGGGGGGGGGGGCAGGGGGAGGAGCTTGGAAAAAGGGGGGGAGAGGTATCACTATAGAATGTTTATTTTATCATATCTTACATTTTGAAGGGGCTTGGCAGGTACCTTCAAATTACTAAGCCTTTATTTCTAGGGCCATCAACTTTATAGTATTTGAATCCTCAGTGTGGTGTCTGTGCACACAAATACATCCCCTGACACTGTCTTTGGTGCTGGCCAAGCTTTGTTCCAACTTTACTTTTTAAAAGGATTTTTAAAAAGTTAAATAAAATAAATGGGAAGCTGGCATGATAGAAAATGTTAGTTTCTAGCACAATGTTTATTTCCAAGAATGCCTCTTGGCCTCACTAGGCCTTGCGGATATCAGTAGAAGATAAAAATGGTCATTGCAATGAAAGCCAAGGAAAAAATATGAAAATGTGAAAAAAAGTTTGATGAAATATTTCCTAGTATTTTCATTTTAAATGCTACATGGGATGCTAAGATGTGGAAGAAATGCACCAAATCAGGAAATAAACGAAAATGTGCAAAAGGTGAATAAGGCAAGTTTTAGAAGTTCATAAAAATGATAAAGGATGAAAAATAGAACCTGCCAGTAACATATTTGAATAATTCAGATTCAGAAAGTGAGATTGATTATGCTATATTCCATGTGGCAAAATAGGTATTTAAGTGTTGCCCCAACTTTTTTCAGTTTGTTTTTTGAAAATTATTGCATTCTATATCTGTTAAATATAGTACAGCCCAAAATACATTGTTCTTTGTTTACTACAACAATGACGGGTTCTCCAGTTTTCAGCTTTAACATTTTGCCTGTTTCTCCTCCATAGACATAAATGAAGAAATGCTACATTATTTATACTTCAACAATTGATGACTCAATTTGAAACAAAAATAGAAACATTTGAAAGCAAAATGAATCAATGCAGTATATTATTGAAATAAATATACTTTTAAATTTTATATACCGAGGATACTTTTAAAAGAGTGGGATCCTACAACATCTGTAATTTGGCATTGCTTTTCCTGTCTTGATCCATTTGAGTATTACCAAGGAAATCAGCCTTGTGTGATTAATCAGTTGAGTCCAGATGTACTGGAGCTATAATTGGCTGGAAATCCTGGGAGTTGTAAGTCCAACCACATCTGGAGGGCACTCAGCTGTTGTAGGCTGATGTAGAAAGATAAGAAATTAAGTATTAACTTAGCCTGCTTCGCTATTTAAAAGACATACAAATGGCATATGAAAGGTAAAGGATCTTACAAGAGATACCTAAGGTGAGGAAAACTTTCAGAATGTTACTTTCTATCAATATGACAATTAGGATTACTAACAAATCTTGATGTTTCATGAGGGTTATAACAATCAAGCTCTTTAAATAAGATGTCATCAGCACTTTCAAGAAGCAAAATGAACTGAATATTTAAATAATGCCAATATTAAATGTTATATCTAATGGCTATATTCTAGCATTGCTCAAGGTTTTCTATAGGTGAAATCTGTGTCTAAAAGTTCTCCCATCCCATTTTCATTCTTCCTGATATGGGGAAAAAGGAAGAATCTCTATCCCAGGTTAGGCTCCTCTTCTTTACTGGAGGGCTTCACATCTCTATCTCTTGAGACAAGCCATTACAAAAGGTCAGTACATTATCCCAGTATTACTCTTTGGATCTCTAATTCCCTTTTATGTTCCCTGAAGCTTGCAGAGTAGTTTAGGGAAGGCTGCCAATCCTGTTGGCTCCTGGGTGAAATCTTACACTTTCTCTAGAAGATATTGATTATTTCAACAGATTATTTTGGCTTTTCTTCAGTATATGGGAACAAGCCTACTTTGATCTTGTTTGAGGATGACCTACATTTGGAAATAGTTTCTTGGGGCAGTGTCTGTGGTCCTGATGTGGCAGTTTCTAATACTTTTGAATATGGCATCCTCAATAATTTCATGGCAGAATTGAGTTTTGAGGATACCGTTTTGTAGCAATTGTGATCTTTCATGAGAGGGTATCCAAAAAGAAAATACTTCTCTGCTAGTCTGTGGTATCCAATAAGTTTCCATTTTCCATCCTCTCCTTTTCATTATTTGCATAAAACTGTTGTAATATGTATTCTGAGCTATGCAAAGAGGTGCTGTCAATATGGTGGGAGCACCCACTTCTCCTTGCCATCTACATTCCAGGAAGCATTTGATACCCTTGAATATTGCCTGGTTATAATGGGCTGGATGAGGGAAAAAGAAATTAAACCCAAGTAAGAGGAGGCAGTGTTGGTTGGTAGGGAATGAAATGAGCCTGGAGTTCAGGTTGTTCTAGGTGGAGTTGTGTTCTTTCTGAAAAAGCATTTCTTCAATCTGCAAGTGATCATTGGCCACTAGCTGTCTCTGGATCTCTAGGTGGCAGCAGCTACAAGAAGCACTTTTGAATAATGTTTTAGTTCATTGGTTGGGACTGTTCTGCAGTCCATCAAATTTGGCTACAATCATTCACACTTTGGTTACTCACAGTTGGATTATTATAATAAACTTTATATAGAGGCATTCTTAAAGAATATCTGGAAGAGAACTCAGGTTTAGGGCTGCCATGAGAATGTTACAGAGAGTTAAGCCAGGGTTCCGGAGAAAATGAAATAAAAAATTCTGGTTTCCTTCTTGGAACATCTCTGGTGAATATGGCTGTGCAAATCCTTTGATTTGGGAAAAAGGTTGTTCATATATTGCTACTGCATATTCTAGCACTTCTTTCAAAAGATTTGCACAGGCATATTGTATAGTGCAGAAAGGGCACTTTAAATCTCATAGCACACATTTCCCAAATCCTATATAAATTAAGCTATGGAAGGCTAATTCTTTGGTGTTCTCCTGTCCTCCCTGGTCTTCATTTTCTCTCCCCATTCCAACTAATACTTGTGAACTCATAGCTATGCCTGCTGTTCTGTTAGGATGCAAGATTCTTTCTTTATAGTTACAGGTACTCCTTGACTTACAACCATTCGTTTAATGACCATTTGAAGTTATGACGGTGCTGAAAAAAGTGACTTATGACTGGTCCATGCACTTACAACCATCATAGTGTCCCCGTGATCACATGATCAAAATTCGGGCGCTTGGCAACTAGCATGTAGTTACGATGGTTGCAGTGTCCTGGGGTCACATGATCACTATTTGCAACTTTCCCAGAGGGCTTCTGACAAGTAAAGTCAATGGGGGAAGCTGGATTCACTTAACGACCATGTGAGTCACTTAATGACCATGGTGATTTTCTTAATGGCCGTAGCAAAAAAGGTAATAAAATCGGGTGTGACTCAGTTAATGACCGCATCGCTTAGCGACAGAAGTTCTGGCCCCAGTTGTGGTCATGAGTTGATGACAACCTGTATAGTCATTGTTCTAAGTTTATTTATTTACAATCAAAGACTAAATTATTTATAAACTTACATATTTCTGCATTGTCAGAGAATTCACAGTAATGTTAAGAATCTCTACTTCAGTAGTGGGGAAGTAAAGAGGAGCACTCTGGATATGTTCATTTTATAACATTTGCTGTCTGCTTGCTTGCTTGCTTCCTTCCTTCCTTTAATGTGGCTAAAGTATGGATACGGTTAAGTCTGCCGGACCAACAATGTCAGAGACTTGTTTTTTGGTTGCACTAACTACTAGGTTAACAAATCTGAGACCATGATCTAGACTGCATGCAAATGTACATGTTATATTTATTATAGTAATCACAATTGTGGTCAGAAATAACTGATGATTCCCTGAGTTCCCACCGCCACCAGCACAACCATATTTTACCTCTATGCTAGATTTGGCTAAATTTGATTTGATTTAATCATTGATGAGAGGGCCAATCTGGCATGTATCACCAAGACCTGGCTGGGTCTGGAAGTGGGGGTAGCCCTTTCAGAGATATGCTCAGCTAGGTTTTGGGTGTGGCATTAGCCAAGATCATGGAGATGTTTTGATTGTGATCTGGGAATCTCTAATGGCCTTCAAGGGCACTGCACCAAAGTCGCTCAGATTCGTTCTTGGTTGGATGCCAGCCTTGCTGCAGGGATGGTGGAGATGCCCAGGGAGGAGTCTTGCCCTGTTATCTGGGAACGGTTTGAACCTGTTGGACCTGAGGAAGGACAGGTTCCTTGGGGCTGTAAGTTCAACCACCTGCTCTTTAGATCCATGCCCCTCCTGGCTGGTTAAAGCGGCCCAGCGGGTATCATAAGAGTGGTTCTCGTGACAATTAATTCTTTTTTGAGTGAGGGGTTTGTTTCTTCACCTCTTAAGGAGGCTTTGGTTCACCTGCTCCTCAAGAAGCCATCACTGGACCCCACTATACTGGACAATTTTTATTTTTTATTTATTTTATTTATATTTCAAATTTGTCACTGCTCATCTCACTGTGGAGTGACTCTGGGCGGTTTACAGTAAAAATAGAATAAACATTAATTAAAATAGATAAAAATTAAATAATTAAAATATACTAAAAACAAACTTCCTTTATAATACTTCCAAGAGGCTGATGTTAATTAGGTGTTAATAAACTCAGGGAACATCATCAAGGTGCCAGCCATCCCCAGGGCCAATTGTATCTTTTCTCACCCCATGCAAGTTGGCAGAGCCAAGTCTTCAATTCTCTCCAAAAAATTGGAAGGGTAGGGACCTGCCTCACCTCTGGGGGGAGAGTATTCCATAGGGTGGGGGCAACGGCAGAGAAGGCTCTCCTCCTAGGACCTACCAATCGACATTCTCTCACTGATGGGATCCGCAACATGCCTTCTCTGCCAGACTGGGTGGGATGGGTCGATGTAATGGGGTGAGACAGTCCCTCAGGTAATCTGGACCCGTGCCATGTAGGGCTTTAAAGGTGATAACCAACACCTTGAATTGAACCCAGAAACAAACTGGAACCCAATGCAGCTCCCACAGCAAAGATGTTACATGTACCATCCTTGGGGCACGCAAGATTGCCCGCGCGGCTGCATTTTGTCTAGTATGTAATCTCCCCTTTTTGGGGAAGGTGATTAAGGTTGTCACATAGCAACTTCTGAGGACCTTGGATGAAGTGGATTATCTGGATCAGTTTCAGTTGGGATTAAGCTGGGTGTAGGATGAAAACAGCATTGGTCACGCTGTTGGATGATCTCTGGTGAGGGCGGGATGGAGGTTGTGCATCCATCCTCATTCCACTTGACCTCTCTGCAGCTTTCGATACCATCAACCATGGTATCCTTCTGGATTGGTGGTGAGCAGCATGGTGCTGTGCTGGTTCACCTCCTTTCTCCAGGGCCAATTCCAGTCAGTGGTAGTTGGGGAGGAGAGATCCCACCCTCAGTCCCTACTATGTGGGGTGCCACAGGATTTGGTACTCTCCCCTCTCCTATTTAACATCTACATGAGGCTGCTGGGTGAGCTCATCCGTTGTCATGGGGTTGAGGTATACCCAATTATACATCTTTGCCCCTGGTGAATTAAGTGATGCTGTGAATGTCTTATCCCAGTACTTGGAGGCTGTGAGGGTCTGGATGGGGAACAACAAGCTTCAGCTGAATTGAGCAAGACTGAGTGGCTTTGGGTTTTGGGGCCTTCCAGTTCTAGGACTATGCCATCTTTGGTGCTGGATGGGATGGCATTGCCCCAGACAGACCTGGTGCACAGTTTGGGGGTCTTCCTGGACTCACAACTCCTGTTTGAAGAGCAGGTGGCATTCATGGCTAGGAGGGCTTTTGCACAGCTTTGTGTTGTGCACCAGTTGCACCTGTTCCTGGATTGGGGGGCTCTGCTCACTGCCACTCATGTCCTAGTCACCTCCCATGTGAACTTCTGTAACGTGCTCTACATGGGGCTGCCCTTGAAGAATATCCGGAAACTTCAGCTGGTGCAAAATGCAGTGGTGCAGGCAGTTATGTTTGCCCCTAGAATGGCACGTTACACCTCTGCTCCGCAAGCTGCATTCGTTGCCAGTTTGCTTCTGGATCCAATTCAAGTTGCTGTTTTTGACTTTTAAAGCCCTTTGTGGCATTGGGCTGGGTTATCTGAGGATCCACCTCTTCCCGATTATATCCTCCTGTCCCATCAGATCTGGCAGAGAAGATATGCTGCGGGTCCTGTCTGTTAGAGAATTACACTTGGAGGGTCCCAGGAGGTGGGCCTTCTCTGCCGTGGTGCCCACCTTATGGAATCTTCTCCCCCAAGAAGTGAGGTAAGCTCCATCCCTTTTGACATTTTGCAAGTCCCTCAAGACCTGGCTATGCCATCAGGCCTGGGGGTTCCAGGGGACTGAGAGATCTTGTAACCCTTTCTGCGGTTAGCATCATCTTCTCTTGCTTGTGCACTTTTTTATAGTTTTTTATAATGACTGTTTTATATATTTTTGGTTTTTTTAATTGACTGTTGTACACTGCCCAGAGTGAGATGGGCAGCCATACAAATATGATGGATGGATGGATGGATGGATGGATGGATGTAAGAAACAGACATATTGTGCTATTAGTTTTTAGTATACTTTAGTGGGAGAGATCCTTTGATTCCTGCAGCATGTAAACTTAGTAAGTGGGTAACCCACAGTATGCACTAGTTAAAATTCAATGACAGGGTTGTAGTATAATACAGCAGAAAGCCATAGAGTGGAATTCTACTAGATGTGTTTTTAAGTAGGACCAAACTGAAGCCCCTCCAGGCAGGTCTAACAGCACCCACAAGAGAGCACCTTTTGGTAACTTCCCCTTCTTCTCTGCCCTGTTTTAAACAAATGCTTTCTGGGATTCCAGGGAGAGGAAGAAGAAGAAAAGAACGGGATAAAAATGTTAATTTATTAATCATTGCCTATATAGCAGTTCATCTGAAATGCTGTTGCTATGCCAACACCCTGGGAGTTTATTTTCTTAATCCAAGTGAGGAGCTCTAGGTCTCTTGGCCTCCTGCTGTGTCATTTGAATATGGTGCTGCTGCTGCCGCCGCCTCCAATGCAGGATCTGTTTTGGGGGGAGAGAAAAGGAAGAGTGGGGTGGGGAGAAAGGAGGCTAAACCACCAAAGCAGTCAGATGCAAAGCAGTAAGAGGCCTTTCTCAGTACGACTTAGTAAAAATGACACAAATTAATATACTCTACTTAAACCAGACCAAGATTAATGGTTCTCTATCAGAGCTGCTTAGTCCAACTGTCACTCGGCAAGCACGTGTCGGACAAAATCAACACTAATCAACATTTATTCCTCTCTTGCCCTTGGGTCCGAGGAGCGAGAGCAGGCTGCGGCATTCTCCCGCTTGTCTCGCCACGCTTTTCACCCTCTATCCAGCTTTGCCATATATCACCCTTTCTTGCTGTGCCTCTCCTTTTACGGATCCACACACTCAGCTATCAGACAACATTAGAGGCATGATAGATTTTCTGTTTTAATTTACATCTATTATATTACAACATAACAGTTCTTGATTCAGGGGAGACTGGTGTCTCCAATAGACAGCCTCAATGGGAGGATTTCTGCATTAACTTATTAGGTCTGGTTAGAATGTGCTTTCAAATAGACTCACTCTCTTGCACTCTCTCCATCTCTTTCATTCTCCTGCTTGCAGGGTGCGTGACGATGCTCTGGAGATCTCACACAGGAGAGCCTGAGCTGCACCAAGCCTCCTCCGAAAAGCTGGCTTTTGTGCTAGTGGTGCCTGGTGGAGGGAGCAGGAGGCATGATGTCTTGGATTCTTCCTTGGGCTGCGGGGCCCAGTGCTGTAAATGTGAGATGCTCCACAGCATCTATTTACAACTAAATTAATTTCAAGGGGTTTTGTACAGAAGAGGTTTAGGGTGTGCAAGTTTAGCTTAGAGTACAGGTTGCCATCATATTTATAAATCATGTATACCAATAGCCCACTCAAGGCAATGTAGTCTTTTTAAATTGGATTGATTGGTTCATCCCATTGGACTTGGCATAAATTATAACTGGAAAAATGTGTGAACGTTCAGTGGGGAACATGAATTGAGCCTCCTTTTCTGATTCCTTATTCTCCTGCCCAGTGCAGCGTTCCTCTGGACTCAAATTAGGTTATTTTGATTGCTGTTGAACAGATAGTTCTTGAAAGTCCAATCACGACCAGGTCTGCACAGCTCTGATACCTGAGTGGATAAGCAAAGTCAGAAGAAGGAACCCATTCTATATCTCATAGATTTTTAAAAAAATGAACAACAGAGGGCAAACTTAGTTCATTCTGGCAGTTTCTAACAACTTTATTGCTGCTAAGTATGTGCCCCTGCATTTGTTGAATTTACACATGACTAGCAATAGTTTGTGGTTAAATTACTGATGTCAGTTAAACAACTGGTTGTTCTTACATAAATTGCAGCATATCTCAAGAAGTGCACCCTTTCCCTGTGAGGCCCAGTTTTAGCTGCCCCTACTGTCTGAAGTATAAGGGAGGGGAAAGCATTGTGACAGATATTTTTCACCCAAGATTTATACCAGATGTATTAGACAGGTCAGGTTGGACCCATCATTTTTTAACTCTGCACAAAGGAACTATTGTTCCAGCAGTCCTATACAGAACACCATTCTCAATTGTTTCTATGCTTTGCTGCCATTTAGTCTCTTACCTGTACTTGTTTTTAGATTGCCACTATGGTTTTACTGATACTGTACCGTACTTTTGTTCTTTTTATTCTGTTATATTTGATTGAGATTGAAAGCTGATTTAAGAGTATTTTCTAGAAACGTGGATGTATAAGTTTTTAAAAAGATTGATATCAAAGAAGTCTCAAAACATTTCCTTGTTGAAGGTAAGGCTTGGTAGAAAGTGATTATTTTTCACATGCTTAGACTGTGAAATTTTCTTTCATTGTTTCTGAATTGTCATTAAATGCCTTGTTAGGATTTGCTCAAGATAGAATATAAACCTAAAATTGCTTAAAATAACCAGCATTTCATAAAACAGTAAAAAGTAATTTATCTTAACAGCAAGCAAACAAACAAACAAATAAAATCACAACTGACAGTAAAAGAGTGAATAAATGATTTTGAGAAAACATTTTATGTCCTGTAAAAGCTGTGAAAGACTGGGCTGAAATAGGGATCTTTATCTTCCCCCCTACTAAAGGATTCCAAACAGTGTGAAATATTGGCTACTTTTGGAGAGTATTTGGGGAAAGCCAATTCGGGAAGGCAGCAACTTACTAAGCACATATCCTTTCTCTCACTAATGTGAGAGATGGATAAAATATGTTATTATTGACAAAGAAATAGTAACTTGAGCATGCTAAGAGTACAGCTGTGTGAGAGATAAGGAAGTAGTGTTAAGTGTTATGGTTATCAAATAGTGGCAGATGGAGAGGAAGTTGTCTCCTTGTGTGGGACAATGTAAATACAAATTAACTTGGAGCAATCTTTATCAGTATAATGCAATTAGCTGAAACCTTGAGCAATTACCATAGATGAGGTGGGAGGGACCAGGAAGAAATCCTAGAGCGGCCAGAAAGAGTATACACCCTGAGTACCTTAGCCAATGGGGAAAAGGGGAGGGACTTGCGATCGGGAATATATATAATTAGGCTGGAGTGTGTATGGGGGTGTGGCTTCTTATTTGCAACGAAGTCCACCAGCCTTTGCAAACGCTTCCAATAAAACTTTACTTCTGACTAACCTAGAGAGATTTGTGGTGCTTGTTTCACACACTGATAAAGATAGTGCTATTGAATCTAAATCTTTGGGTGCTAGTGGGCACTTTTTGCAACTTAGAAAACATTGTAGGCAGTCACATAAAATGGCTGTTGAAATGGGCTTCCCTATTCACAGTATGGAAATTATGGGAGACATAATCAGCAATAAAGTGCTGATTTTGCAGTGTGCTGTCTGCCTCCTACCCCTTGCAGAATGTTCTCTCTACCCCCATTTTCTTGTCTGTCTGTCTATCTGTCGAGTTTCTAGATCATCCATCTCCATCAGCTCTGGGCAGCTTAACATATAGAAACAGTAAAAAGAGATGGAACCCAAAAAGACACGGTCCTCTGGAGGCAGCCACAGCTAGCTCCCTCTGCCACCCCTGGAGATGAAAGCAGAAAAAGTCCTTCCAGTCACTCTAACCTAAAGCTGTGGGAAAGAACCATGTTCTAATGCTCTTTTAAAGGTTGGTAAGGTGGGAACCATGCAAATCTCAGGGGGGGATGCTGTTCCAGAGGGCAGGTGCTGTGACAGGCAAAGCTTGCCTCCCAGGTCCTGCTAGATAACATTGCTTAACTAGTGGGACAAGCAGAGAGCCAACTCTGCCAGATCTTACTGGGTGGGCAGTAACCAGAGGAAGCAGGCAGTCCCTCATATAATTAGGTCATATGCTATGTAACCCTTTAAAAGTGACAGTCGGCTCCTTAAATTGTACCTGGAAGCCCACTGGCATCCAGTGCTGCTCATGGAGCAGGGGTGTCACGTAGGCACAGGGTGGCCCTTCCCTCACTGCTCATGCTGCCACATTCTGTACCAACTGTAGCTTCCAAAAGGTTTTCAAGGGCATCCCATGTGGAGCTCACTGTGAGGTGAGGTGACCAAGGCATGAGTGGCTGTAGGTAGGGCCACTCAATCCATGAAGGTAGATGTTTGAAAGCCCTGAGCTGCAATTTTCTAAGAAGGTTTATAGTGGAGTCAGAGGCATTTTTGGAAATAAAAGTGATAAAGAGGAGACTGTGCCTTTGCTGTGTAGGTATGCCAGCTTTCCATTTTAAAAATGTAAAATGATATTTAATGGGGAAAAAATCAGGGAGATGGTGGCAGGTGTCAAGGGAAGTATCTGTGGGTATGTTAACATCCCTGTGTGCCAGATTGGGATCCTCAAGCATACACTATTTATTCTGCAGGATTATGGGAAGGATTTACTGAATTCTCTCCCCCCTTCATTTTTGTTGATGCTAGGGGCCAAACTGGCTTTAATCCAGCCCTAATGATTACATAGACATCCTTGGTACAAGTTGGATTTCATGAAACAGCATGTATGCCTTGTGTATTAACTGATCTTGCCACATGAATTGGAAGTACATGGAGCAGAGTCTTGTTTTAAGCATTAGATATTAGTCAATGTAAGGTTGGGAAAACCTGATTTAGTAGAGACTGCTGTCCCTCTGATATATTAGCTGTGTTAATTTTTTGTTGGTGTCTGAAAGAGGCTGGCAGTGGCTGAAAGAGATGGAAGCTTTTCTTCTGAAATACAAATAAAATGAGAAATATTAACACTTAACCAAATTTAGAATAACAGAATCTAGTAACCACACCAGAAATATTCTCAGTCCCCTGAGAATAGCTGCTTTACCATGGTATGTTTCTAGCTCTCATGACTGTCCTATGAACTTCTGTAGACCAGAAACTAGAAATGGAATACAGTAAAAGAATTACTTGTTTGACCTAATCAAAGGAAGCCAGTAAGAACAGTTACGCAAACAAAAAAGGGTGCAGCTGGATGAATAGAGGCTGAATCTGCTCAGCCATCTGCTTAGGTCACAATAGCATGTATATATGACATCTGCCTCTGAATGTGCTTAGAGACTAAACATTGTATTTTGTGTTGTTAATGGGAGACCCTGGCTTTTAAAGGAAACGTTTTAAGCTTTTTGAAAATTGTCTGAAGGGCCAGACTTTTTCTGAGAATATTGTGAGTTTGCTGTATGCCTTTAAGTAGGTCTTATATGGAAGAATGGGGGACATATTTGTTTGGCTTGTGAACTTTTTCACACTTCCAGAACTAATACAGTAATCCTCAACATACATGAGTTTACCATATACAAAGCTGGATGCCCACGAGACATTTTCTTGTATTCGTTTGCCTTGTGCAGTCCCAAAATCTGAGTATCCCCAAGATTGCTTGCTCTTTTCAGAACTGCATGGCCTGATCCCCTTGGAATCAAGATGGCCCTCAAAAGTGCGCATGAATTTTCATGTATCAGAACAGTGAATTTTTACTTTGAGAGGCAGATGACATGAGACAAAACAAAGATTTTTCTAAAAGAGAGAAGTCCCCAGTTGTGTCTCCTCCCAAAGGAAATGTTTAATGTTGTCTACTTTTTTGAGACATCTTACTTCTCAAAGAAGGATAGCTACAGGGGGACAGGTTTAGAATAGTCAGGGGTTATTTATTTATCAAATGTATTAATATACTTTTACTTTAAAAGTCTTCAAGCAGTTTACAGTAAGTATAAAGGCATAATATAAAAGTGAAATCAGAACAAGGATTTTCTCCTGAAGGGGAAAGTTAATGGCTGGGGAATGCCAATTTGGGCACCTGAGCAAAGATCAGCACTGGAGCCAGACAAACATAGAACTCCCACCACTTAGTCCCTGCCTAATAGCCAACCATGGCACAGTAAGCATGAACCACACCCTGAAGATCATAAATATCTGAGAAGATGATGTCATTGGAGACATGATCTCAGGTAACCTGATTCCAAGTTCTTGAGAGCTTTGTATATTAATCCTAGCATCTTAAATCTGGCTTGGTAGCATACTAGCAGCCAGAGCATACCTTCTAACATGCTTTAACATGTCTGCAGAACAGCATCTCAATCAGTAGCCTAGGTGCTATATTCTGCACTAGCTGTAGCTTCCAAATCCATCAGAAGGACAGCCTCACATAGAGTGTAGTATAATAGTAATACTAATGATGATATGCAGGACAATGCGGCAGAACTATCTTTGTTGAGGAATGACATACTATCATACCTCAGCTGGTAGCATGTGCTTCTAACCACCGAGGTCACCCAAGCCTCCAACAACAACGTTAACAAAAGAATTGTGATTAAACTACATGAAAATGGAAATAGGCAAAATGTGTGAGACTTCTACCCTTGATGGTTCTCAAAGAAGCTGCAGAGGGAAGAAATCTATTTTTGTTCTTGACTTGCCCCTTTCAAAATGTGACAGTGTAGTGTTTGGGTATGTATTAGACCTTTCCCACCAATGCCTTCTATATATCTTGCAACTACCAAGCTAGGATTTCATGTGAACATGGATCTAGGAATTCTGGTTGTTCCAACATATGTGACAAATGCCAGAAATGCTGTTATACAGAAGAGGGGTTTGTTTTGTTACTAGTCTGCTTTTTATTATCTTTTTAGAGAGGGCATGGAGGAACAAGGGAAGGATTCTACTGCTGCATTCCAAATGTACTAGAAATTGGGGAAAGGGGAAGAAGTAGAAATAAAAACATGCCCTGGAGGAAAATATCTGTATCTCATGGACTGCAGGGTTTTTCCTGTCTTCTCTGGAAGCAGTTTATCAAAGCTAGGATACTGAATGGGTTATGTCCCTTGCCCCAGGGCTGCTGTGGTCTGACATACTGCTGTTGGCAATACAAACCTAGAAATTATTAAAGAACCCCAGTGAAGAACAACAAGTCTAGAAAACTGTTCCTTGTAAATATGTTTTCTTGCCACAGGGATGCAAGGTTCTCTGTCTCCCTCTCCCCTTTCCCTTTCTGATTTGGCTTTTCTCACAGCTGAGGACTGAATGACGTCATTGGTAGCCCACATCCCAACAGGATTCAATAAGCAACCTTTTCCCTGGGTCAGTAGTTGCCAGGGTCAGTTGGCTGCTAAGCTGCATATCAGTGACGTTTTTCCCTCATGGTTAAATTTTTTAAAAAAAAGATCTTGCAAGAAGAGGTGAAGGAGGAGGAGGAGGAGGAGGAGGCGGGACAGAGTGTGAGCTATTCTTTCCTAATGCCTGTGCAGTTTAGACAATTGGCTCTGGTGCTCTAGAAGAGGATATACTGGGTTTATTCTCTGCTCTGTGCCTGATACAAACCTCCCACACCCACTCCAAAGCTATTATCTCTGTGGTGATGTGAGGAAGAGACAAAATCAGCATTTATGACAATCTCTCGCTCGTTCTCTTTTTGAAGGGGGCCATTAGCTGAGTAATTAGCAATCCTCACCTAGAACAAGGAGAAAAACAGAAAGAAGCAGCCGCCCCAGTACTCTCAGATCTCATCTGTTTAGCTCCACTGTGCAATATTTAAGCATGCTTTAGCCCTGAAATACATTTCTGGGCCATAATCCAGTCCTAAAAGGTGTGGAGAAACACTAATGAAAAGCAGCCTGTGCAGGGAGTTTTCTCCTGAACTGACAGTCCAAGCCAGATGCTGAATGCTACTGGGGTCAGCCAGGGCTGGACAATGGGACAGCTGGCTACCAGAACTGTGCTTTGACAGTAGGCTGAAAATGTTAATGGAGGCCCCACATATTCCCCCATAGCACTGCTGACAGAAAAGCAATAATATACCTCCTTCCTATCATGTATGCCTCCTCCTTCATTGCTTGCATGCCAGAAAGGTGCCAAGTAATGTTCAGGAAGTAGTTAACAGTCAGAGGTCTTGCTCCTTTTGGCACCTCTCTGCTTATCCAGGAACCAACTCTTTTTAGCCTGTCAACCAACACATGTGCTGGTTATTGGCTTAAAATAAGCAAATGTGAGGAAGTTGTATCCACAGCGATGATTTAACTTTGATTGTGTTTTTCCCAAGGATGATGTCCTATCCACCAATATTCGTCATATTATAGTTGAAATATGCTGATGAGACCCACAGCTAGGACAATAACACTGTTATATGGGCTGTTACAACCATTCTCTGTACCCCTATGACAAGACAATGCTAAGTACTATCCCAATTTAGTATGGAAATCAGAGTATGTTCCAACTTCGCTTTCAGGTCTGGATCAGACCAACAAGAGGCTAGGGACAGGGGATGTCAGAGAAAAAGTTTTCAGAAGTAATCTGAAATGGGAGCCTGAGATCCAGCAATAAATTCCAGTGTGTCTTAATACTTATGACTCCTTTAAATAAACTACTGTGTGAAAAATAACCATTGGCAAGTGTTATTAAAGTCACCCATAAATCAGTCACCCTTATTCTGGAGTCTGAGCTGGGCAGAAGTGATGAAGCCACCTCTAAATGCTAGCATAATTCCAGTTCCTTTCAGTGGGTCTTGGATAGGTTCTCAGTGAATTGTTTCCAATGGTTACTGCACTTTTTACATATTCCATCTGATGCTTTCGCGTACATCCATCCATGTTTCACATAATGTGAAACTTAAAATGAAAAACTGGAGGAATGTGAAAGTTTTAAAAAACCAAGTGGGATTGGGAAAAGATAACTGGAGAGTTCCATCACTGCATTTAGATTTTCAACTCTTCCTCGCTGAACCTAATGGATTGGGTACCATTGCAGATCTCCCAGATTGGTTAGCATCCAGCAAGAAACAATGTTTATAGATTGGTAGTCGGCATTTATTAGTCTTTGCTACTTTTCTTCTGCATGTATGTGTGCATATTTCAGTGTTCATACTGAAATTTGGAACTTCCAAAGAGAATTGTTCATTTACCTACACATATACAAAGAAGGTTTTTTTGCCACTTTTTGTTGAAATCCTAAAAACTCAATCAAAGCTATGCAAAAGCCTCCACAGACAAACTCACATATATTTTTTCTCAGATAGGAATGACATGGAGGTTCAGTCTAGATTGGGGTTATGAATCTCTACCCCTGCTTCAGGGCCAAGTTGAGCATTTTGCTGATGAGGCCTGCATTTATTTTTGCAATACGAAACAGGGGTGCAAGGGCCCTGGTCCTACAGCATCAGGTTTCATAACCTTCGCTCTGTAGCTTTTCACACTGCAGAGCAAAAAGAACTCCTCTCATTTCAGTGGAACCTCTTTTAAACATTGTATATTATCACTGTAGTGGTAGGCAAGAGCTGTATCTCTGCTTTCACATTAGCTCTCAGGTAGGCACCCTTCTGCTGGCATTTCAAAATCCCTGCCAGCTACAAATACCTTTCTCCTTTCCTCTCCAGCACCAGTTTGTACCCCAGAGTCCATCTGTAGCTCCTGCGGGACTTTCTGCTTCCCAGAACTCACCTCCCCCTGCCCTTCTTTTTTCTTCTCACCTTTGGTTACTCTTTTATTTCTTACCCATATTGTATGACAGGATCACCTAGCAAGATATGACTAGATCCAGACTCATCAGGAAACCCATAATATAGAATTTTAAGTAGGAACAATAGTTCAGAACAGAGGGCTTGCTAGGTCCATTCTGGAATGTTCTGACAGGTGGTGATTGAGTTTTTGAGCCATGCAGCTGGGCACTGCTGTGGTTTGAAGCTGCTTTTTCTGTACTCTACACATTTACGTATCCTCATACGGAAAAAGAAAAAGATGGTGGGTGTCTCTTGGACAGGCAGATAGTATTTATTTTTTAGATTGACTAAGCCTACTCTAAATAATTGAAATCTGACTGTCTGCTCTGTTCTGGTCAATGGTTTAGCAATGGACTTTAAGGACCATACAATGAAGGACCTAATTTCCACACAGATCCCTGCACCAAACCTGATGAGAAGATAGTACCAGTACAGTTTCCTTTCCTTCCTTTTAATTGTTTTTTGGGGGGGCGGGGGGAGGACTGTAAGTTGTAACAATGGTTTTCTGTAGAAAAAACATTCTGAAGGTCTTTCTTGCCCGTATCTCTGAATTCTGCCCTGTCAAACATGCCCTTGCTATTTTCCATGCTTCTAGTAATGATTAGGCTGGCTTATGACAGACTGTTTAAAAACACTTTCATTTGATAGGATTGCTTAAGCAGCCTAATGTTTACATACTCAAAACTCAGGTTTCTTATCTGAGAAAAACCCCTGATTAAAATTGTACTCTCTTGCAGACCTAATGCATTTCCTACTTTCCTTGGCTGAGGAATAGTTTTAAATACACAGGAGGAGTTGTGGGCCAGAGAATTCTGTTCAGATTATATAACGGCTTCATTTAGGACTGTAGTCTCTGGAATCTGGATTCCTGAATGGGTTATGGCTAGAGAGGGGGGAGAGGCAATCCCACTTTCCGGCTGTCATGATTGTAGTGTTGTTTTCTCAGTGATAGATCTATTTAAACAGCACCTAAAAGGCTATTTCAGGAACAGAGCTTTGCTGTTGTCCAGAGCCTCCTCCACTTCCAGTTAGCTGCCTTGAGCCATTAAAGCAGTAGTCAGCATACAAATACTTTAAACAAGTAAACAAACATGGCCCTCAAATACTCAGTGGCTGAGTGTGGGAGTTGTTTCTTTTCTCTCTCTCTCCCCCCTCCCCTTTTGCACGCAAAAAATCACAGGCTTAATTCTTGACATCTTCAAATGAAAACAACTATTCAGCAGGCCTGGGAAAGAGTCAAGACTTTGAAGCACCACTGCCAGCCAGAGCACACAGTGCTAGACCCCCAATTACAGTAAACTGAAACGGTACACAGAATTAGAAGGTCATCCACCTTGTGCATCTGTACACTGTAGTTTATTTGTTTCTGTCTTTGAGCTGATCATATCGCTGTGCTTGTATAAGTTATTCAGTGGGAACAGTGGCTTTAAGCTAACTATAGAAGGATAGTTTCTTCACCAGCATGCCTTTATCCCCCCTCCCCCACCCCGGTGACACACGTCCTCTCTGCAAAAGACCACAGTGCTTCCTCCTTCCTCCACAGGACTCTCCAGCTTTCTTTGCTTCAAGAAAGAAATCCAGCAGGGCAAGTGGAGCATCCCTTCATCTTCCTTGCCGTATCCTTTCTCCTGTGCAGTTCATTCGCTGTGGCTGGCCTGGGGAGAAGGAAAAATGTTTTGTTTGCTCATTCCCATCATGAGATGGATCGCTGTTCTGGATTTGTGAAGCTAACCCTGGGAGAAGCTTCACTATTATTTGCAAAAGAACTCCTGTTCCTTCACAGTGTTTCCCTAAGGGAGGAGAATGGGCCTGGTTCCCGCTGACATTTAAACTGATAAATGTAATTTGTATGGTAAAATGCTGCTAATTTAATAGCATTTCCTTTCCTTCATCTCCTCTGCCCCTCGCCCCAACCCTTTTCTCCCAAGAAAAAAGGATTGCAGCAAAAGGTCTTTCCCAGGTGTCGCTTTGCATTGTGTAGAATGGGAAAGGTCTCTACCTGACTTATTTTTGTCCCCTTTGCTTCAGCTGTCACTGCTGACAGCCCTCATGTTTATTTCATCTCGTGCGGTGGCTGTCTCGTTTCCCTATCCTCCGATGTCATTAACGCACAGAGAGTGGGGCCTGCAGTGCTGAGCCTAATGAAATCCACTGTGGCTGTTCTGCTCCTCACCTCGTTACCGAGGCTCAAGGTGTCAAATTAAACCCAGGCTGAGAAAGGAAGGAGAAAGTGAGGGGAAGCTTGAGGTGGAGGTGGGTTGGGAAAGAGAGTGGGAGAAGGAGAGGGTTCTCAGCTCTGGAAAGGAGGTGCTGATCAAATGCCAGGCCACGATTGCTACCACAGCTTTTGGGGAATGGAGTTAGCCTGCTACCCTTGTCCTTCCCCTGCCCCATGCCCCCTTCTCACCCTTAGTGTGAGCCAGAGTGGCTGGGACCCCAAAGGCTGAGTGGGCTGCTTCACTGAGCCGGAGACCAGTTGCACCTGAATGACAGCTGTTGCTAATGCATGCTGCTGTAATGGAAGGCTGCTAGATCTCTAGGATTGCTTTAATTAGGGCAAGAAAGCCATGAAACATTGAAGAGAGAGCAGTTGGCATCCCAGAATGTAAAATTCAGGTGAAAGAGTCAGCCTTTCTCAGATCATTCTGATGGCAAGCAGTTAAGGATGGAGAACCAGTAGCATTCTGTGAATTAGATCTGGACAATTTTGGAAAAGATTAACATCAACATTTCCCACTCGTTTGCACACATCATTGCCTTCCCCTCTTCTTTCCCACATTATCTCTTTTGATATATGGTTGGCCCTGACCTGGCTTTTGGAAAGGCTCTAAAAACTTGGTTCTTTATTTGGGTGTTGGGGCCAAATTGAATGAGGTTCCTGCTTGGAGGGGTATAATATAAATTTGGGTTCCTGATTACCTATTTTGTTGCTGTTTTTATATCTATATCTATATCTGTATCTTTATATCTATTCCTTTTTATTGTTCACTTGTTTGTCGATTGTATGCTGCCCAGAGTTACAATTGTTCGAGTTGGGAAGCCATATACATTTCTTAAGCAAACAAAAAAATGATTAAAACTTTTTTTTATTTATTGCTTTACGGTCCGAGACTAAACCAACATACATTAAAACATATAAAACAATTAAAATGCATGCATAAAAATGACATAAAACCAAGTCAATCAAAACTGTGAAGGAGGCCCCAGTCAGTTTCTTTAAGCTAATTATTTTTTTTCAAGATTATGCATACTCTGCATAGGAGGTTTTTTCCTCTGGCCAGAGTTGACATGTTACTCATCAGGGTGACAACTGGAAGATATTAGAGTCTCCCATATGAAAATTGTACTTATATATGCTCAGGCATAGAGGTTAAATCTGTATCTTATATCTTATTCAAATGTTCATTATATTCATATTGGCAATCAGAATTCATAACCCCAATTATGAAGAATTTTAATTTACCTCATGATGAGGAGATCACTGTTTTTCTTTTAAGTGTATTTTTTTAATGTATTCAGGGTGGTGGTGAAATTTCTATCTGAATAAAATATTATTATGAACTCAACATGAATATAAGACAGCTACACATTGTAGGAGAGTATACAAAACAAACAAGACAGGGATGGCAATGCCCATTGACTTGACATCTTAACATAAAAACAAATATAAACATGCCTTTCAGCATTTCACAGATTAAAACAGGACACATTTGTACATAAATGCATCTGTCCTGGGGCAGAATTTTAGAAGCTCAAGCTTTGGAGTGGCCAGTCCAGTTCAAATGTACAAGAATCATTAAGCAAGAACTAAACCTGTATGCAACAGAATAGCTTCAGATGATAACTTCAGATGGTATCAGCGTTGTGACAGGCCGTCTTCTAGATGATAGGTCAAATTTTATGTATACATATCAATGTTACTTTAAAAGCATTGCTCCCTGTTTACAGCAGAAAACATTGAGAGCTAGTAAGAGATGGTGATGCCAAGATTAATCAGGGAACTCAGGGCATAGAATTCTCAAAAATAATAATACTGTACACTGCTTGTGAGTATATACAAAGCACTTTTCCTTCCCCTGAAACATCTCTCCTCACATATTTACAGACTAATGATTATCTTTCACACAGATTAGACCTCTGTACCCTTTCAGAAATCAAGCACTGAACCTTCCTCCATTGCCTGCAAACTGCCTTTGTATATGTAAAAACTGAGAGAGAACTCTTAAGCCAAGGTTTATTGAGAAGCCACAGTCAAATGAGTGAAGTGTGCTGTGGATGTCCTAGTATATTATCTTTATTTCTTCTGCCAGTACCCAGATGAAATAGCAGAGGATGAACGCTAACTAGGATGTTCACATTCAAGTCAAAGGTCAACCATATTAAGTGTTAAAAAACAAAACTCCCTACCACTAATTAATACACTCTTATTTAAAAAAAATAAGATATATTCCACTAATATGGGAAGTTGAATCATTTTATCTTTTGTAAAGTTACAAGCCATTATACAACATTTTGATACATTGTGGTCATCCTTCTCTGACAAAAGGATAAAACAGGTCTGAATGGCCTGGAAATTGAAGTAATGTACATAATATCACTTTTTTTGCTGTTTTGTGTGTGTGTGTGCGTGCACATGCCTTCAAATCAGTGTTGACTCCTGGCGACTGCTTGGACAAGTCCCTGCAGTTTTCTTGGCAAGATTTTCTTTCTAGGGCTGAGAGAGAGTGAGTGGCCCAAGGTCACCCAGCTGGCTTCTTACCTAAGGCAGGACTAGAACTCAGGGTCTCCCATTTTCTAGGCTGATGCCTTGGCCACTACTCCATAGTGGAGTAGCTACATAGCAGTACTCTACATAGCATCAGTCTCTCTACACAGATTACATGGATAACATCATCAGTTGCCCCTACTCCACAAAGGCAAAGAGGTTCTTTATGACTATATCTGCCCCGTAGAACTACCAAATCTTGCTTTTGTAAATTCTTTCCTTTGTTTAGAATATATGAAAAAGAAAAGCTATTTTCCCTCTAGGGCAAGTGACCCTGACCAGGATTCAGCTAAGCATTGTAAACCAACAGCAAGGAGTGCTTCCATGTTATTACCACAGTACGTAAATTGTGGTTTCTTTCTTGGGATAGTTTTGCATATCACACTAAGCCAATAGCAACTAAAGCCAGCATAGTCTAACAGTTTTGGTGTTTGACTAGAACTTGTGAGAGGCAGGTTCAGCTGTGGATGACTTGTTGGGTGACTCTCAGTCCAATCTACTCCATAAGGTGATAGTTGTGGGAAAAAATAGAAGAAGCTGGCTGTGTATGCCACCTCAAGCTCCTAGAAAAAAGGCAGGATATAAATCTAGCAAACAAATAAATAATTAGCATTATGTACGTGTTCTGATGTGTTTTCCTTCCCTTTACACAAGAATTCATTATTTATTTTTCCTTACCTTCCTAGCACAACTCTTTACAAAGCAGCTTTATAATACAAAAAACTTCCTTTTTCCCCTAAAATGTGTGCTGAATTCCAGGCTGAGTCCTACAACTGGAGATATATCTTTGAGAATATGCAAAATGCTTGTTATTCCCCATGCAGTTATTATACTGAATAATTACTGCCTTCCCACACACTTCAAATTCAGAAGGCGCATATCCTTATGTTGAATTTCAGTGTGTAAGCACTGAGTCAACAATACTTGTTCCACACATCCACTTACAGCTTCCCTTTCCTCTTATTCCAACAAAGTTTTTGGAAAAAACCAAAAATCATTATCCGAAAAGAAAGCTTTTTCCATTTTTAAAAAATAACTTCCTTCATTTAGATTTTTCCTGCTTTACTTTTTAAAGCTTTTGTTACAGCTTAAGCAGATTCAGTAGATGAGTCTTAGGGAAGCAGTCAGAACTAATTCATAATAATATAGAAGCTTAACACCGAAGGCTTTCAGGAGGAAAGTTCAGAGAGAACAAAGCAACAGATGCATGAAAAAGGAGAGACCTCTTGGTTGCATCCAACTGACAGTTATAGTTTGGCTGGCATTGTACCTAAATGCAGAAGTATACTTGCAGATTTGGAAGACTGATTGTTTGGAATTCAGCTGTGGCTGCTAGGAGCATTGAGCATTCAGCCTGAGTGAGCTGGTCTGTCCTTCCTGACAATGGCTGTCAGACTTTCTCCAGGAAAACATGGGAGTCCTCGATGAAATGGGAAGTTGGAGAATGTCATATGGAACCAAAAAAGAAAGATCAAATATAAGGAAGAGAGTACACGAGTTTACTATTGGAATTTATCTTGCTGGAAATTGTGTTTGCTATTAATTTGGTGACAGGTTATAAACGGTGCAATTCTGTAGGAAGTCAGAAAAATGTCCCACTGAGTTATTAAAATTTATTCTTAAATAATCACATGTAGAATCGCAGTCCCAGATTTATAAAAACAAAGTTATGACAGTCTCAGGATTGTAGCACTCTTACTGGATTGACATAATAAATTCTGTGTATTGCCTAGCATTCATTCTGAAACCTCTCTGTCATTTAGTATGATTTCTAACCTAAAGATGTGCAGATTTTCTTCTGTTCTACAATGCATGTGGCATCCTCACATCTAGATGTTTCTCTCTTTGGCTGTTCCCATGGTCACATTCCAGACAACTCAGAAACTTCCTTGTTCATGACAAGACGGCAGCATTGTATTCCTTTTTGGTTTTAATAAAATCATTGCTATGACTTTGAGTGTTTTTTCTTCAAATATATCAACTGGCTACCTACATATTTTGTTAAAATTCCTGAAGAAATAAAAACTCTACGATGACTTCCACCTTTAAAAAAAAAGAAGAACCTAGAAGGTATAGATCAAATATTTAGAATAATAGAAGGGAAAAGCCTGGACAGTGAATACTGAAAACTGCTTTGCTGGGGTATCATTACTGTGAAAATAAGAAGTAGAATCTGCCTGTGGTTGTTTAATGGACTTTATCAGACTGGAACCTTTGTGCATGTCTCTATTCCACCACTTGGCTTGAGTTCATTCTATATACTGTATATATTTATATTTATGCCTTCGAGTCAGTGTTGACTCCTGGTGGCTGCCTGGACAAGTCCCTACAGCTTTCTCAGCAAGATTTTCAGAAGTAGTTTGCCATTGTCTTCATCCCGGGGCTGAGAGAGAGTGACTGGCCCAGGGTCATCCAGCTGGCTTCATGCCTAAGGTGGGACTAGAACTCATGGTCTCCTGATTTCTAGCCTGATGCCTTAACCACTACGCCAAACTGGCTGTCTCTGAGTTCATTCTACCTAAAATTAATCCGGCTTTTCAATTTATAATCTAAACCAAGTATCAGGATCATTTCCTATCTCCAACTAATATGCACAGTTATTATTTTTAGACTTCGACAAATTGCTGTAGTTTGCAAGAATTACCTTGCGCTGGTTGTTAGAAAGGGTTGGAGAAAATGGTAGGCCTGTTGATGGGATGAAGACATAAGTGGCTAAGATATGCTAATAAAGACAATCTGCCATTCTTTCTTAAATTGTGGTCAACTGTGTGTGGCCCAGTGATCATTGTTTTTATGTGCAAAGAAAGAGAACTCCTGCACTCAGCTGCAAGAATTCTTTAAATGGGAAAAGTAAAAAAAAAGAAGAAACAATAAGGTAAGGTGACCTCTCCTTTCCCCACTCCTGGATCCACTTAGAGTAACACTGCTTTGATTTCAGTCTCTTTCTGCATGGAAAAGGGCAGAATCAAGTTGGAATGATCCTTTGGTATTGCGCTACTTTAAACAGAATGCGCAGAGAGGCCCACAGCCCCAAATGGCTCTTTTCAAAAAATAATTTCTATCTTTGCCACAGTGTTTTGAGATTTGTCAATGAGCCATTTTTTGATGTGATTTTTAAAAGTTAATTGTCTGTAAATTCCATATGATGCAGGCTGAAAATCAAACATGGCAGGTGAGAAATCTGAACCAGTTGTACCAACATTTGAACACCTGCCATTTAATCTAAATTGATTGATTTTATTTGACTAGACCATGGTATGTTTGGTATGTATTTTATTGTTGGCTGCAATAAATTATATTTTGCCTCTTATTTCAACATTTGCCTGTCATTGCAACTTGTCTTGCTTCATGAGTTTCCCTAGATATTTATATTTTTGGAACTTAAATTTATCATAAAGTCTTTTAGTTTTGTATTGTAACATGTGGGTAAACTGTACTTACTGATGATTTCATTATACCTTACTGTGTGAGATGGAAACTTTGCTCATAAACACTCTTTTATAAAGGCATTAACATCTGATGCTCTATTTTTCTATTCAGGTTTTTAGTATATAATGCAGTACACTGCTCCAAAAATGACCGAAGACAAAAGCTGAAACATATGCACATATATATTAAATTTAATCTATGTTTTAATTGTACCAATCTAAATTTGAAGTAAAATTTTCAAATTAAACCTGCATTAGTTTGAAATTTGAATCCTGTTGACTCTGTTGATTTTGGCAGCTTCCAGATATGAAACACTGTAAACTGTCTATCCAATACTATAAGATGCTATAGATACAAGACATTACATTTAGACTGTCAAATACTATTAAACATTAACAGCTTGACAATTGGCAAGTATCATCAAATATGATTTGCCAGCAACTTTTGAAACTATTTTCCTCAGAACTCTGTGATTTCAGTTATAAGGTCATTGATTTGGATTTGATTTCTCCATAATACATACTGTGCAATGTGCTATCATGAGAGAATATTGATTATATTCTTATACATATATAGGAAACGTAATCACTTTGTAGTTGCTCACATGAGCCCGATAACGCTCCAAGTAAACTTAGTATAGTCATAAGTGCCCCAGGAAAGTTCCCTGGCAACAGTATGAAGTTTGAAAATTATGATGACATACAACATTACATGTCAGTGTCACCAGATGTTGTTTACTGTTGCATGCCAACTATTAAATATAGTAAAAACATCAACTAAAATTTGAAATATTGAAATTAAATATCAGTTGGTGTCAAATATAGCTATCAAACATCTAGCAACTTTAATCAATAGAGAACTTAACCTTGGGAAAACAAATTAATTTCATTTTTTACCAAAAATGTGATCTTTGTTATATTGGAAAAATCAAATGTGAATATAGGTTGTATCATGTATTTCTGGTAATGTATAATTGGTTAATATATTGTTAATGCTTGAGTGGTCTGTCTATGAAAGGAACTTTTTTTTGAGGAACAGTAGTAGTGTTTCATGAATTTGATCTTTGTGAATTCCTATAAAGAACAACATAATTCACACCACTTGGATAAATGTGCACCTCAGAACATTGACATACCGTAGATTTTACATTTCTCCACAAGTTGCAGTACTGTTCCTAGCAATTTAAATCTACTGTTCAGAGAAAGGAAGGATTTACAAAGACTGTGCAGTGATTTAATATCCAAAAGATGATTCAGAATGTGCAGGAGCATGAATGCAGCACTGTACTGTAGCACCTTAAACACCTTAAAACAGCTTCAGCATGACCCTGAGAAAAGATGCGGCTGCTTTAAGGTGTTGTAGTCTGGCACTACATTCACATTCCTTCATACTTCAAACTGTGTTTTAGAGGTTGAATCCAATGCACTGCATAGCCATAGCATTTTCATTCTCACTAAAGTATTTTCAAGTGATTTTCTAAAGGGCAGATTTATGTGGAAAAAGAACAGAATTATGGAAATGGAATAAAGACTGGAAATGGACAGATTCTTCCTCCTAAAGAGATTCCTTTTCTCTGTTTTACTTTTCCTTTTGTTGTACTGACAAGCCTTGAATAGTGTTTTCCTCCACTGTCCACCTAGCAACAGAAGTGGCCCCGTTTCACATACAGCTCCTGAAAGAAGAAGAATTAGGGCACTGTGCTCTACTTTTTAAATCAGTGTCACTGTAGATAGAATTGTATATCCTAATTGAAGAAATAAGCAAAACTCTGGTTTAAAAGGCTTTCCAGATTTCTCTGCATAAATTGCTGCTGCTTCTTTCCAGTATTCATTGACTAAGCTGGTTGACCACTGCTCCAGACTTCATAGCTAAAAATCTATTTTCCTTCCTATTTGTGTCCTAAATCAGGTGACAGTTTCCTTTCAGGGCAGAAGTGCTGTGCCTTTTCCTTCAGCATTATGAGACCCCCCCAGGCAACTGAAGCTGACAGTGCTCAAATGAAATCAGTGTCAATATATCTTTTAGACTTGGATCTTACACAACACTGATGGGCCTTTTACTGGATTCTTTTTTGAAGCCATTTAAGATTCTGCTGTGTTAACTTCTAATAGGAACTGAAGGTAAAATGCCCACTTCTTTTAGGATTCCCAAGACTTGCATTGAAATATCTACATTGTTAAATTAATAATTCAAGGATAGTAATTAATTTAACCCTTTTTAATGTTTAAAAACTAACAAGGGTGATGACCCAACATCATGATGTTACCTAGTTGGGTAATGAAATGTCTGCAAGCAAACAAACAAGCTCTGAGAGCACCAAGGACTCCATATTTATTTATTTGTTCAACTTGTATAACATAGGCTTCAGCCAATTCCTGGTTAAAACCAATAGAAACATACACACATATTCTCTCTCTCTTTTCATTCTAGAAAATACTATAAAATTATGAAAAATATGGCACTGCCCTAATAATCCATATGCACCATGGAAGAACTCTGTATTCAAGGCCTTTTTAAAGATGTTAAAGGTGCTACCCAAACCTCGGGGGGGGGGGGGATTGTTCCACAAGGTGTGGGCTCTCCCCACATTCACCTTGCAACTCTGAGCTCCCTGAACCATGGGGTCAGGTGAGTCATTCTGTTCTATTCCTATGTGCCACTTTTGTTCCTGCAGCTATTTATATCATTAATATGATCTTCTCTTTGTTCTGAGGTTGCTGCTGCATTTCTTGTCCACAAAGAATTTCAGTTTTGATTGCCACCTTGTTTCCAGATTATAAACTTGCTTCATTCCTTCTTTTGGAGCTCTTGCATCATTAAAAAAAAATGCCTCTAGTCTCTGTTATGTCAAGACGGTCAGGCTTCCTGCTTCCTGACACAGCATGATTAAAACAATAACTTCTGACAACATTCACTCCAATCATGGGATGTTCTTGCTGCTGTTCTGTTCTTTCATGATCAAGGTCTAAGCAAAGTGTTCTACATGCATGGCTACGTTTGATCACTTTTGCGGTTACTTTCTGTGATTCAGAGCTAGTGTGTGCATTGAAGTCTGGGCAGTACAGAAACTGACATTGGAGGAAATGTGGAGCCACTCAGTAATAGAAATTTAAACTCAACCTTCCTTTTGTTATAGAATTCTGTGTGGGATATATGGGATTTCATTTCCTGGTGATTACTGGTCCAGACATTGTCAAGACCTGATTGTTAGCATAATCCCTGCATCATCTCCAAGACCGTGGCTTGGCACAACTAAGATATCTTTTAGGGTTTTGCTGTCATAGATTTTTAGTATATCCTGGTTATTGCTGTCTTGGCTAAAAATAAATGCCCCAAGATATTAGTGGCATGTTTTGGTGGTACTTTGCAAAGATCAGCAAAGAACACAGATTTTAGTTTCCAGTAGTATCTGGATGGAATTAACACACTTAGAACTACTTGTAAAGATCTGTTCAACTTCTCTTCTTATCCTGTTTTTGCTGGTCTTCATTCTGTCATTTTATCTGCAGAAAATAGCTGTAAGGCTCATTTTCTTCTATGTTCTGCAGCAGCAGTATCTGGGCAGCCAATGTATGATCTGAAAAGTGATCTTCCTGAGGAGAGAGCAGGGCAAGGGGCCTCACATTAAAATCAAAGAGCCTCCAGCTGTATGTTGGGGCTGCTGTGAACCTGGCAGTAAACAAATACAAACTAGAATTGGTGAAGACCAAAACTGCTGTGCACCCACTTTTTTCTTTGGCAGACCTCCTTAATTGTCATTTCTGAGAAAGTGGACTTAGAGTAAGGCTTGTCCAAAAACACTTAGTAAACCTATAACAGAGCTCACTTTAAAAGCACTGATTAAAGTCCAGATTTCTAGCTAATGGAACATGTTATTTGATGTGTGTAGATCAGTTTTCTTTTCCTTAAAAAAAAACAACACTACTAAAATATTCTGGTGTATTGTCTGACGCCTTGAGAATTTTGTGCATTTGTTCTGCAAATGTGCAGACTAATATACGTTCTGCTAAAACGTGCAATAGGTTCAGTCCGCATCTAGTAGAACATAAATTCCTCTGGACTTAATGGTGTTTATTTCTGAGTAAAAACATACAGAATCATGCTGTTGTGTCCTAAAGTGCAAAATAAAATGTCAATCTTTGTTTCACAAGGAGTGTATTCATGCCAAGGCCTTATTGATTGCCATGCATAAAACCATGAGGGGCACCAATAATCTTCATACTCAAAAAACCTTTCATTCCTTAAAAAAGGACTACAAGGTCCTCCTGAGAGGGAAGAAGCAAGTGAGCCAACTAGCTGAATGGGCAGACTGATCCAGTCAGTTCAAGCTCAAAACAATACAGTACTGTATTAGGGTGCCTTGTTTCCCCTGTGGCAATGAGGCCCAAATCAAGTGAATGACTCAAGTGGATATCAGGGGAGTCCACAAGATACTTTGGGTGCCCATTATTGCACTCTGTTTCAAACAATAGTTAGGGATTCAGATGTATACTCAACACCTTCTAGTTCTATCCAACTGGCCCCAGGTTTCAGAGTCAGAAATATTAAATTTAATTGCTCAACTGAGAAGTGGCAAGGCCCATAAGGTGGAACCTGTTTTTTCAGAGATGCTAAAATTAAACCCTGAATGGTGGGCCTCCGTTTTGGCCACCCTGTTCATGCACAGTAATAATTCCATGCAGATTCTCAAAGAATGGAGTAAATCTATGTAGTTCCAATATATGAAAAAGGGGATAGAACACCCTTCCTAATAAGCCTATAATTAGTACATTATATGTGAAACATCTGTATTAGAAACTAACCAACTGGATGCACCAAGAAAGAATTTTAGCTGTGAAACAAGCCAGCTTTAAACTAGGCTTTTCAACAGCAGATCTATGCACCATCTTGTATCATCTGTCTTCAAGGTATGACAGTCTGCCAAGAGATTCCCTCTATGCTGCCTTTATAGATCTGAAGGCACATTTGATTCAATCGCTTGTGAAAGATTATGGTGAAAATCGGCAGCCTCCTCTATTGATTAATGTCTTCTCCATCTCATAATGATGCCATATGAAAATACCACAATGCAAGTCAAATGTATGAACAGAAAAATTGAGTATGTCTATTCCAACCTGCAAGGGAGTCAAGTAGTGGTGTATATTGTCTCCCCCCAATTTAAATTCTATGTTAATAAGATTGTACAAGCTCTTACTAGAACTTAATCCCATCCCCCGTTTTTAGTTTATAACCCAATCTCCATACTATTATACAATGACAATGTTGCCATCCTTTCTGTATCCCAAGGAGGGCTGTGATGAAGCCTCCGTGTGCTTACATTATATTGCTAGACTGAAATGCTGGAAATCAACCATGCAAAATCAAGATGGCTGCATTTACTAAGTGATATATTGACTTCCGTCGTATTTGGACAAGCAAAAACATCCACATTGAGTAGGTAAAGGCCTTTAAATACCTAGGTATTTATTTTCAGTTGTCTCCCTCCTGGAAACTTCAATCTTCAAACCTTATGCTCTATGCACAAAAAGCTTTTAACACAATAATCAGATACATGTGCTGTATGGAAAACAACTGTGTATTTCCAGCAATTAAACTTTTCAAAGCTAGAGTACTAAGTCTTTTGCTGCATGGTATACAGTGCTGCGTGTATACAGTTACCAATGCACTAGAAACAGCTCGGTCTAAATTTCTGAGATCCGTACTTTGAGTCACTTGCTCTGCCACAAATGTATTTCTAAGGTTGGAGCTTAGATGCATCTCTGTCAAGGCCCACCTGAGGCTCTGCCTGTTAAAATACTGGCTCAAACAAAACTGTGGAGGTACATCCCTAGTCCAACTTGTATTGATAGACATATATAGTTCCTTGTGGAAGAAGCAAACACCACCCAATCTGTTCTACTGTGGGCTCTCCCCTCGATATCTATCTATGCTGGGCTTAGACAAAGCCTGGAACAAGGTCAAGCCGAAAACTGTTGATTTTCATGTACAAAGGGATAGACTCAACACCTCACACTTCTACTACAAAAAGCTCATGTGTACACCTTTTACCATTGTCAAATATTTTTATTTGGCATGCTTAGATATTCTGCATTTAATGATATTGACCCAGAGATTCACTAGTATCTGCCATGTAGAATGCTTACGCAATTTCAGTTTAGACACTGAAATTGAGATGGTCACATGTGTACTTTTGAAATGCCCTTGGAGGGCAGAGTTAACCTCTTCACAAATCACAAATAATCTGGACTGGTCTCAACAGGCAATTGTGTGCTTCCTATTAAATGACCAAGACTGCAAAATCTCTAGGAAAAAGGCCAGATTTGGTGCTGTAGCAATGGTCACAAATCCCTGGATCTGAACACAACACAGGCACACTTACCTCTGCCTGTGAATAGACTTATATTATGGATAGTTTGGATTTTAATCTTCTTTCCTATTTTTCAGTTGAGGACTGCAAATTCTCAAATAAAGGGTAAAGTAAGAAAGTAAATATTTCTTAGAATCGGATTCAGTTCCTGGGGATTGCATGGATGGATTGATTGATTGATTATGTGTCATCAAGTTGTTTTTGAGTCCTAGTGATCACATAGATAGATGTTCTCCCTGACGATCTATGCCTAACCTGGTCTCTCAGGTCTTCCAAAGGTGCCCCCATCACCGCTGAAACTGAGTCCATCCACCTTGCTGCTGATCGGTCTCTTCTGTTTCCCTCCACCTTTTCCAGCATTCTATGCAATATTTTGGCAATAAAATGGAAGAGATTTGCCATGGCCTTCTTCCAGAATGTTTTGGTTTTTTTAAAATTTCCCAGTCTATCCTATAGCTCTAAGATTTCGTGATAGTGTCCCATCCAAATATTAATTAGGTGCAACTCTGCATAATACATTTCACAGTTTAGTTTGGATTACAAATGAAACAGTTGAGTTTTCCAAATCTGAAGTTTAATAATTTAAAAAATTGAACTTGGTAAAATGAGCATATTGCAATTAAAATTAAGAATAATCATATTGGCCATATAAACAAATTTGTTTTCTGCTCTCCTATTATTTTTTCTGGCTAACACAATTTTCAGTTGAAAGTTTTTTGAGTTTCAGAGGTTTCAGTAGATGATTGCAGGTTCAGTCCACATACCTTTGACTCTCCCAACAGTCTTACCCAACTGCTATTAGGTATATCTTCACATGAACAAAAATCAAACATGTTATCCAGATGGTCACAAATATCACTGGCAGCAATTCTCATAATCACAACAGATGGAAAAATGGCAGTGCAATCCTGGGAATTGTTTCTGGCTATAATCGTGTTGGGAGATGCAACTCCTCTTATCAAAAGGAGACGCTGGATGTGACTAACCAACAGCTGAACAAATTCCCCTGATGAGGATAAGCTAAGTGCATCAGGAATTGTTTATTGAATGATGAGCGCACCTTATTATCTTTGCCTCCTGCATTCTTTCATATTTTACAATTAGCAGCCCATTTACATAGGCACTCAAGAGTGTGGGGATTGTTTTCATGGATAGAAAAGTTTTAGTCTATAGATTGTTATATAATGGGTATGATGAAACTAGATTTATTTGAAAAGATGTGGCATAATTTCTTCTACTGTAAGCTTATTTGGGGGATAAATATACTTACTGGTTCTCCCCCCCCCCCATAATAACTTCTAAGGACTCTTGTCTGGTTGTCTTCTGCTAGCATATCTACCTGGTATCTTGCTTTCCCTATAAATTATCTTAACATTATACCTGTTTTCCTAATAAGGCAGCAGACAGTTAACTTTTTCCCTGCGTTCTATTAATGCAGCAATCTACCATTTCATCATAATGAACATCAGGAAATAAATTTTCTTCCAGCCAGATTGGTACCTGTTGGGATGTGCTCCTTCCCTTCTAAGCTGCTTGCTTAAGTTACTGACCTTGTTTGTTTGTCTGTTGAAAGATAAGCTATTCCCTAGCCATTGTCAAAAGTATTCCTCCTGTGCTCTTATGCCTGACATGTAACCTAATACACCCCTGGGGATGAAGAACTGAGTATAGAAGATCTTTCGTGTTCCACCCCATCCATTAGTCTATAAAAGGCAAGTATTTTATAAAAGGGGTCGTTCTTTGTACTTTTGGGGTGAATCACAGCTATTCTCTGTTTCCATAAAAAACAGCATGGCTTGAACACTGGACCTGAGAACTCCAGCTGAAGACGTAGATTACTGACTAAGATAAAAGAATGATTTTTCCAAGTCGGTGCCCTCTGGGACTAAGTGGTGGTTTTTGTGGTGAGCCTCTTCTAAACAGTGATTTAAATGGTGAGGATTGTTCTCAGCAGCACTGTCTTGTTCATTGAAACCCAACAGCTAATTAATGCCTAGGCATTGTGGCTTCCTTTCTCCTCTGCTGCCAAATGCAAGTGCAGCTTTCTCTGCTCAGCCTCCTGTCCTCTTAAAATACCAGAGTTACAAAATAAATAGTCAAAGAATCTCTTTGCTTACCCAAAGAAACAAGGGTTTTGGTGTTGCTGGTGGGATACATGGTCCCCCATCAGTGAAAATGAAATGGGGAGAGGGAGGAACCATGAGAGAAGTGAATCAAACAAAAAATGCTTTCCTTGGCTCTGGAGTGGTGGAATATTATTGCAGGAGAAGTAGAATTGCTGCTGTAAGAGACTGATATGGTACGTAAAATGCTTGAAATCTCCCCAAATAATAAAGACATAAGACGTTGCAGTTACTTTTCAGTTAGTTGTTCACCTATACTGTTAATTGATTCCATTACATATGATAGAATCAATTAACAGTATAGTAGAATAGTACAGTAAAACAGTATAATAGAATAACAGTATAGTAGAACAGTATAATAGAATTAATGATTCTACTATATACTGTTAATTTCTTCTCGAAATTTTACAAGAACATCAAAAAACATCAGGTCCTAATGATCTGTGTAGCTGTACCAACTACTTGCAGCATGATGGGATCATCTCACATGGCCTTTAGTTGGAATGTGAATAATTTACTTATGACCACCAAAGCTTAATTTGCTTTTTGATTTATCAGTTTATATTGATAAACCTGAATTTGGATACACACATAGTCTATTACAAAATGTGTAGAATAAGTTAAGCAACTCTCCTGAGGAAATTAATTTAATAATCTGTTTAAGAGGCAAACCATGTTAGTAGACTTTTGAACATCTTTGAGGTTTTCTTCCTCTCTTCTTCCTTTTAGTAATTACTGTATGACTTCACTCATTCTTTTCCCATGTATTTTATTGCATGAATTCCATGCAACCACATTCTGCAAGTCTGTTTTCATAATGTCTGTTAAAGATGTGTATTCTGATTCCAAATTTGTCTTTAGCCCAGTTTTTACTCCTCTATGTTTTTGCAATCTTGAAATGCCTCTTAGCCTCAAAGCAAAGTTGGAGAACTGTTGTGGTGGATACTGCTATAATTGTTTCATCTGATGCAGAGAAGTCATTTGTTAAATTTTATTGGCAATTTCCCCTCCCCGCATTCTTTTCTTTAGGAGTTCTCAAAAAGTCTATAGTTTTGTTTTTTAATTCTTCTCCAAAAACACATGGGATTAATGGGATTTTGTGTAAACCCTTTTATTAAAAAAGACATTGAGCAGGATTGTCCTATCTCTTCTTTATTACTTGATATATGTTTAGAACTTTTAACATGTCCATTTAACCAGAGCAGTAAGAGTAATGATTTAATATATGCATATACATGTTCTATTTGCAGATGATATGGTGGCATGTACTGAAAAATCGTGGCAGTTGTAGCTAGGAGGGCCTTTGCACAGCTTCATGTTGTGTGCCAGTTGCGCCCGTTCCTGGATTGGAGGGCTCTGCTCACAGTCACTCATGCCCTAGTCACCTCCCAATTGGATTACTGTAATGTGCTCTACATGGGGCTGCCCTTGAAGAGTATCTGGAAGCTTCAGCTGGTGCAAAATGCAGTGGCGTGGGCAGTTATGTGTGCTTCTAGAACAGCACATGTTACACCTCTGCTCCATGAGCTGCATTGGTTGCCAGTCTGCTTCCAGGTCCAGTTCAAGGTGCTAGTTTTGACTTTTAAACCTCTTCATGGCATGGGGCCAGGTTATCTGAGGGACTGCCTCTTCCCAATTATTTCTGCCATTCCCATCAGGTCTGGTAGAGAAGGCATGCTGCAGGGTCCATCTACTAGGGATTTATGCTTGGTGGCTCCTAGGAGGCAGGACTTCCCTGCCATAGCACCCACCTTATGGAACATTCTCCCCCTTGAAGTGAGGTTAGCTCCATCCCTACTTACTTTCCGGAAGTCCCTGAAGACCTGGCTTTGTCATCAGGCCTGGGGGTCTCAGGGGACCAGTGAGATCTTGAGGAGGCTCCCTTGCTAATCTAATTTCTTGTGTGCTATATGCTTTTTAAACTTTTTAATCATGATTGTTTTTCTGACATGTTTTATTGTTTTATATCTTTGTTGTACGCCGCCCAGAGTCACTTCTTGTGAGATGGGCAGCTATATAAATTTGAAATATATATATGTATAAAATCTACACCCACTGTAATATTATTAATTGATAGTTTGGGCACCTTTTTCACTTTTTAGGTATAATGTGAATTGATCCAGACTTGACTGATATGAGTAAGACTGCTAAGTCTTTTCTCTTTTCTCTCTAGATAATTTAAATGATGATTAAATTGAATTTAAATATTTAAATTTTATTTATTTATTTATTTATTTATTCAATTTATATAGCCACCCATCTCAGACCAGCGACTCTGAGATATTATTTAAACTAGCTATAGATTTGTATAGATGAGCTTCTCTTAAACTATATATTTCAAGTGAAAAGGTTAAAAAAACATTTTCCTATAAGATATAGTCTTATACAATCTATATAGCCCTAAAGCATATCTTCAGTCATTTCATGCAGTTTTGAAAATTAATCTTGAAAAATTCTCCCCCTTGTTTTTCACTCTAGAAGTTTCAGTTGTCAGTTAAAAAAGAGGCTTTAATTTTCCAGATTTCAGCTTATACCCCAAAGTGTATCTTCTTTCTTGGGTTAATGAATGCAAAGTTTTGTAGAATTTTTCCTTCATGGAAATTGTATATTTGATACCATATAAATTAGAAGATGTCAAGTTCCAACTACCTTGGAAAGTATGGAAATCTCTCTCTGATATTATTCAGATGAAGAATTGTTGTTATTTTCAGAATTTGCAACTTAAGTATCTTTTTCAGTATTTCAGTTGCAAAATATTTTTGATGCCTAAATATGGGCTGGTAACATTAGGTGCTTCAGATCTACTCTAATATCAGATGACTTCATGTACAAAATAACGAATTTATAATTACCTTTTTATATTTGTTAGAATATACAAATTAAATGCTCAAGAATACAGAGTCACTGAATAAATGCCAATTAAATAATTTTTGGGCACTATATATTCCATAGTCATAGATTTAAAACGATAATTGACTTAACAGAAGTTATTATTTCATTACTTCGTGTTTGTTGGAGATTATGAATTTTTCAGAAAGAAACTAATGGGTTCAACTAATTGTGGGAGATGTAATGTTAAAAATGCAACATCAGTTAATATGATATGTTCTTGTATTATACTGGCTTCTTTTTGGATAAAGTTATTTCACATGTTAAATTTGTTTTGGAAGACTTATTGGGTTTTGTAGATACTTTTAAGTTATAAAGCAACAGTTTGGAAATTAACTGGAGGACAATGGGAATGGATATCGCATGCTTTTGTGATCACAAAAAATTGATGCTGCAAGATTGGAAGAAGACACATTCTCCATCAGTTATATATTGGTCTGAAGATCACATCCTATATAAAAACAAGCATTTACTGCCAGGACTTCTGAGTGGATAATTATTTAGAAATGTAGATTTCTTGTATTATCTTATATGTTTAATTTTCCATTTCTTTCCTACTGTTAAGTAAGTTGACCTAAATATTAATAATTGAATTATGTAAATATGTGTGTGTATAAATAAAACTTGTTTTGTTTAATAATATATATTTGTACTTTTTCTTTCTTTCTTTCTCTTTCTGCATATCCAGTTTTAAAAATATTCTCTAGAGAGGGTAAGAAAGAAATGCAAGCGAAAGGTTTATAACAAATAGTTCTTAAGAGATTTCCATTCTGTCTGTTGTGGTAAGATTCCTTTTTGCACAGTGATTTTCAGTTATCCTATGTATAGATGAGGTTTTTTCTTTTCCTTCTTTTAAATCGGGCCCAGGAATGGATAAAAGTTTATCACTCCCAAGAGAAACTTCTGTAGTTTTACCTGTTGATAGCACTAAACCAATGATCAGATTAATTGGATGGTGAAAAGTCAGCATGAAAATCAAAGTTTTTCTTCCTCACTTATGTAACTTCTTTCCTACATGTAAGTCAAACAACTTAGAAACCTGTCAGGTGCCAAAGTGTAAAACCACTTTATTTGAATGTATAGTCCTATCCATAACCATGTGTTATATCTCTCTTTTTAAACAATTTACGTCTTTTTCTTTTTACAAGTAAGGGGACTAGGACTGACTAGTGTTTGATGTTGTTGTTCTTATTCCTGGCCAACACATTAATTCTCATGCAGATTCTGTTTCTAGCATTCTAGACCCTCTTGAAGTCAGTACGCTTCTTAGCCCTTCTTACTTCTTTGAATTGACTGGATCAAATTGCTGCTAAGGATTTACACATAGGAAATTGAGGCAAACAGGGAATAATTTGCTTAAAGCCATCTTCAGACTCTAGGTTTTTAAGAAGTAGTAATTGTTTTTGTTTGGCTCAGTGGGCATGGCAGATGGGAGCCAGTTTAGTGTCATGGTGAAGGCGCTGGACTAGAAACCAGGAGCCTGAGTTTCTAGTCATCCCGTAGGTATGGAACCTGACTGGGTGACTTTGGGCCAGTTGCTCTCTTACAGTCCAACCCACCTCACAGGGTTGCTGTGTGGAAAATTGCTGGTTGTACAAAATAAAGACAGTATAAAAGAAGGAGGAGGACGAGAAGATTGGGAAAAGTTACGTGATTTATATGACTTTTTACTCTTTTTTTCCTGGCTTGTGTTGGTATTTGTTTTGGGGTTTTTTTAGCTGTGTTAAGTCTACTTCAAACTTGGGTGGGAGTTTTCTTGTGTTTTCTGAACCAAGTGTGGTAGTTTGAAATGGTGGGGAAGACCCCAGAACAATGTTTCTGTGGGATTTCAGACTGTTGAAGCAGCTTAGGATTTCATGGGAATCATGACAATCATGGTTTGTCCTAAATTGCTACCAGCTCAACATATGTGGCAGGACACAATCTGGATCTGTAGTTTTCTCCTGGGCAGGAGGATTGTGGTCTGAAGCTGGGGGGATTTTTATGTCTACTCCCTTGTCATGATTAGACTACTTTCTCTTGAGATTTTGGCTTACGGCAATTATTAATTAGGATGTTATGTCTGTAGAAGCTAGTGGAACCCAAGAGATTCTAGAGAGCTCTGGGGATTTTCTGGCTAGTACGGTAGGTGCTTCTCTCAAAGCCTTAGTCCTGTAGAATAGGAAAATGACCCAGCAGTTGACACAATACTACTGGAAATCCTCTCCCACCATGCAGATTTCTGAACAATGAAGCAAGTCTGGAGATGGTTAAGACAACTGAAGGAAAATCTTTCTTGAATCTGATCAAATGTACAGCTCATAATCAAACTTATTCTGTGGCAATAATAGGGGCAATCTTGTGTCCTCTCAGTGTCTCTAACAGAGCTTTTCCAAGTGGCTGGGGACCTTTGGAGATCTGGCTTAGCATGAAATCACATTCAGCTTTTGGTAGCTTGCTGTGATATGTTAGCTAGACAATTCAAGAGTAGATAATTGTATTTGTCAACACTTAGTCTCTCTAGTTTTGACATTCAGTCAAAGGTTCTTGCTTGAGTTCACCCAACCACCTGTTCACTTGACCCTTGCTCTTCATAGCTTATTACATCTAGGGGGACAGGGATGTCCAATAGGGCCAGGAGGTTATATATTTCTGCATCATTAAAGAAGGCCATAGTGAAATCAGTTCAAGAGGAAAAATGATCTGTGGCCAATATTCCATTCCTGGGCAAGCTGCTCAAGCAGCTGATCAAATGAAATGGATTTTCTTTTTCAAATAAGACTTAGGCCTGTTTTTTGACACTGAAACTGTCAACACCTAGCCTAAATACTACATGAAATGGCATTGGTGATGCTGGAGGACTTCTGTTCAGTTACACACTGTTTGCATTGTAGGGTTCTTCAAGATTCCATTTTATCCTTTAGGCTGTTTTAAATCTACATGAAGCTGCTGAATTCAAAGATATAGAAATCTGCAGTTTTGTGGTGTTCTAGATCCATCTTTATCATTAAAGATAATGACATAAAATACCTTTTACTGGTGTAGGCATATACACTAGTTATGGTCCTGATTGTATAGAGATGGTTTCTCTGTAGTAACGCATGGCCTGGTAGTGGGAGTGACCTTGAAAGCAGTCCTAAAACTTCAGCTACAGGTAGTCCTTGACTTATGACCACAATTGGGTCTGGAACTTCCATCACTAAGTGATGTGGTTGTTAAGTGAGTTGTGCCGATTTTACGACCGTTTTTGCCACAGTCGTTAAGCAAATCACATGGTCATTAAGTGAATCCAGCTTCCCCCATTGGAAGCCCCCTGGAAAGGTCACAAATGGTGATCATGTGACCCTGGGATGCTGCAACTATGGTAAATACATGCCAATTGCCAAGCGCTCAAATTTTGATCCCGTGACTGTGGGGATGCTGCAATGGTCATAAGTGCGAGGACTGGTTGTAAGTCACTTTTTTCGGCACTGTCGTAACTTTGAACAATCATTAAATGAATGGTTGTAAGTTGAGGACTACCTGTATTATGAAATACTGCAGCAAGAGAATTGACTGGGCTTGGGCATGGACTGGACTGGGCCAGTCTTCAACGACCTTCACTGACTCCCAGATCATTTCCAGTCCAAGGTTAAGGTGCTATACTAACCCCTAAAGCCTATCATGGGCCCATCTGTGATGGAATGGTGTTATGAAGGCCACGCTCAGGGAAATAAGCGTTTCCTTAGCCCTCAACAGGAGCGTGGGAAATTTAAGAAGATGAGACTGGCACCACCCTAAGGAATTCAAGGTATTGTGGCTTGCTGGCTTGGGAACTTAGGTTCAGTCTGGAGAGATTTCTTTCTTCAGGTGAAGCTAATAAACCCAACAGAACTGTATTGCACTGTCTCGTGCAGTTCTTTCGGCTGAACCTGACACCATCCTTCACAATAACTGAAGGAATGCCTCCTGTGTATCCCTTCCTATATCCTGAGATAATCTTCAAAGGCCTTGCTCTGGGTGCCCTCTTATCCTGAGATGCCATGAGTAGGAGTAGGATTTTTCACGAATAGTCCTCATCTATTGAATGCCTTTACAATGAGGACATTAGGCTTTTTGGTTGTCATTTTTAATCTCCTAGGCTTTTTAATCGATTAGTATCTTGATTTTTAAACATATTGCTATTTGGGAATTTTTTGTTTGGGCTGCTGCTTTTATGGTTTCAATGTTGTGAATTTCGGTTACCTGGAGAGGAGATGTCTGTTAAACTGGAGTGTCCATTAAATCTAAATGGGATTTTATGCAAGTGCAAAATGGGATTTGAGGAGCAGAATAAGTGGTTCCATTAATTAAATGAGCTTAAGATAAGCATAATCCAAAAACTGCTACTCAACACAATTCTTTTTCAATTATTGGATCACATTTCATGATTGGCAGTGTTCTATCATCATTAGTCTGGGATAAGAAGATGAGGGCCTTGTGGGAATCCACCATTCATGATCTCCAGGTGGAAGAACACACAAGGAAGATCCATTTTTTCATAAACTACAAACCTGGTGTAAAATCATGCTCCATCCTTGGGGTAAACAAATTTCATCTAGGATGTTTCAGAAATGTGGACCTGTTGTTAAACATTTTGTGGAAGAAAAAGATGGTCAAGGTATTTGTAATGTACGTGTGACTCAGATGCTGCTAGGTAGTTTATTGTCAGCATAGCAGTTTCATGACAAAATTATTTTGTTGTTGAATTAAGTGAGTTGGAATTATAATTTAAGAAATCACAAATTCTTTATTGGCCTACAGGATGTAGACAAAGACGTTCTCACTTATTTGTTCAAACTAAGTTGGTAAATTATTGGAGAGGAGTGAGGCCAATAAAGAGTTACGTTTTGTAAAAACACTTTCTATCTGACTGAGGCAGTTGGAGGGATAAAATCCTTATGAATGTGGGGAGGCAGTATAAGTGCCAGAATGCAATTGAGTAGGCTGGAGCAGACACTTAACATGAGGTATGTTAAATGAGAATAATATTTAAGAATTGCAACCCTTTAAGTATTAGATCTATATTAACCCTTAACAAGCAAAAACTTTTGACAAGAGTACAACTGTCCAGAATCCCAATTTCCTTTCAGTTAGCCACATCAACAAAACTTACTACAGTAGATATGTAGAACCAGAAGGCATTACTGTAATAAGATCCAAAACTTCCATGGGAACTATGTTCCACTCCCTTTGGAAAACTGCCCAACAGAAATGCTGACTTATTGAAGTTATTTCTAGCATTACTTTGTTTTAAAAGGGTGCATTCTATTCCCTTCAAGTTTTTACATCATCTTAATAATAGCCACTCACCAAGATCTTCCCAAATGTTTCAGCCCAGCAGAAAAGAATGGTTATAAAAACTCATAATCACACCCCTCCAAACAGTTTGTTGACTCATCTTGTTAGAGTTTTCTGTTAAGATGCCTGCGGTTTAAACAGAAGCTTGAAGCCTACTTGATGTTCATTTATAGCAAAATTGTTTCTTCTTTTAACAACTCTGATGTTCATCTTCTTAAAACTATCAAATTTGTAAGATCATATAGATCCCTAGAATTAAGTAAAATGTTTTAGTTTCCCAGATTCTGAGTTTTATTAAATCAACTATCAGAAACTTGCATTTCTTCTTAGCTTTTAGGAAGTGCTTTCCCATCTTATAGCCAGAGTAGATTTAAAATAGAAAAATCCAAAAATCCAAGTCTCTTGAACATTATCAGTTATAAATCTTTTTTTCTCCCTCACAAGACTTGTGCCCAACAGTTGTATACTGGATTTAGGATTATGAAAGGGATCTTCTTTTTCTTCCCCAGTCCTCCTATATTAGGTCTGCCTATCTGGCAACAAGAGCCCTTCAGTGAAAACCATTCTTAGGTTTTTCATTTCTTAGTTTGCTTATAAACTTCCAGGCGACTGTGCCAGACCTTTCTCTTTGGTCTGTCTGCTCTAAGTGGTTTAGGAAGATCAGTGACGAGGTGAGGTCATCGCTCACTGGGAGAGCAAATGCTGGATCTCTGGAGCTATAACCTATTGCCTGAATTCAAAAGCACCAGGTATTGTTCATCTGTCTGGTTAGGGTATGAATTTATCTGGGCTCTTGGACTGCTTTCATAGTTTGCAGACAAGGTCAGAGGTCTGAGGATAGTGAGATTGTAAGCCAGACTCCCTCTCTGTGTTCCTTCTCTAGGAGGATGGTTTTTTTGCCTTTCCTTTAAATTGTTTTCTTTTAAATATGGTCCAGGATACATTTTTATCTGACCACTTTTAGTTTCTGCAGAGGTCAGTTATAGTTTTTCAACTATATGTTTATATCTTTTTTCAACTACTGTATATATTTATATGTTTTATTACTGATTTGGGCTGACCTTTCATTGTTTTGCTCTTCTTTGCTGATCTTCTAATTAGAATTTTGGGACTATTAAAGTGTTTTTAATGACGTGTTTTGTGGCATTACATTGCTTGCCTTTTGTAGTTGTAAACCATATTGAACAAATATTTTAATTCTGAAAATAATGAAATGTGTAGTCAATAAATTCATATTGACTCCAGACTCCTCCACAAAATCTTTGGAACCTAGGAAATGTCTCAGAGCATGGGAAGAGCCATGAGTAACTACAGTCCTGTGGCATTTGCTTGCTAGATTTCTAGCTGGCTCTAGCCACACACATCTCTTTTTAACAACTGACCATGCAGTTGACATAAGTGTGGCATTATTGTCAGAGATGGAATTTGGCTTTCGTTCTGAGTCCTGTCTCCTATCTACACGTCTAAGGCCTTTTCCCCCACCCGTGGAAAGTGGCCTAGTGTAATTATGCAGAAAGCTCCACTGGAGCTATATCAATAAGACAGACGTCTGTTGTATCATTCTCTCTCAGTAAGGCATTTCTTCTCCCCAATTGCTCATATAGAATCATAGCCTAATAGCATCCCATTAACATAATTGCCAACACAACTAGTGTTCCGTGTCTCAGAGCCATTTACTTACTTTACGATTTTAAAAAAACCCACCCAAACCAGCCCAAAATCACACCAAGGAGGTACACAGAAAGGATGCTTTGGCTGCCTGCCCCCCCTTTTGGTGCCGATTTGTTGTTGGAGACCCGGGTGGTGCCGTATAAACATGGGAGGGGTGGGCTCAGCTGCAGGATGTGGGATGTTGAACAGTCGGACCAGACTCCTGAGCAGACGTGTGCTCAGATCTAAACGGATTCTGCCAGGCAAAATGAAATTCCCATTATTTTTAATTAATCCTTAATTAAAATATATTACTCCGCAGATTCCGCAAATCTCTCTTAATATGCAAATGCAGCCCATTCAAGGATATTTACATATCATTAATTAAAACGGCACATTCTTTCAGTCTAACAAGCTGAGGGCTTTGGCTGCTGCCATGCTGGCACATGACAACTGGCCTGGCATTACTGAGGCCAAACAGTGCAAAGATGTTCAGTGTCAGCTACTCTGCACGGCATTACGGCTCTTGCCCGTTCACCTCCAGAATTCGGGGCGCATCTCTGGCTCACTTCAACTGCTCTGCTCACCCCTCATGTGCTGGGTCAACAAACTGCCAAGGAGTAACCATTTGGTATGAGACCAAGTGTGTCCTCTGAAACCCACATCAGCTCCAAGATGCCCAATTCATTATCTCCAGCAGCATTCCTGTAACTTTGCACAAATAGCAGATGCTACAGTTATCTTGTGGTCTTTGGGGGGAGTAGCTCTCCACAAGCATTACTTGCAGCCTGTTTTAAGAGTTACAGTTCTGTGAAAAAGTATTTGCCCCCTTTCGGATTTTCTGAATCTTTGCATGCCATCACCACTGATTTTCTTTCAGAGCTTGAATATAAAGGGAACCTGAGTGAACAAATATCAAAGCTTGGTGCTTATTTTATTTATTTTATAAACAAAGTCATCTAACATAAGTGTGCCAATGTAAGAATCTAATTGCCTCCTTAGATTCAGTAGCTGGTAGCATCATTTTTAACCGCAATAATGCCAACCAAACACTTGTAATTGGTAATTAGTCTTCCACATTGCTGTGTAGGAATTTTGGTCTATTCCTCCAGCAACTTAATTCAACCTAGTAATATTTGAGGATTTTCTGCCATGAGCTACTTGTTTCAAGTCTTGCACATTAGATCCAGTTTGGTCTAGTGCTTAAGGCACCAGGCTAGAAACCAGGAGACTCTGAGTTCTAGTCCCGCCTTAGGCATAAAAGCCAGCTGGGTGACTTTGGGCCAGTCACCCTCTCTCAGCCCAACTCACCTCACAGGGTTGTTGCTATAGGGAAAATAAGAAGATGAAGGAGTATTAGGTATGTTTGCTACCTTGAGTTATTTATAAAAATAATAAAGGGATAAAAAAATCTTTTAAAAAATTATTTGGAGTTTAGGTCTGGAATTTGACTTGCCCATTCCAAAACACTGAATTTGTTCTCCATCCATTCCCTTGGAAGTTTGGGCTCATTGTCTTGCTGTATGATCCACTTGTGCTTTGATAGACAAATAGTCTGATATTCTCCTGCAGAATTCTGTAATACAAAGCAGAATTCATGTTTCCTTCAGTGTTGCCGCGTTGCTAGGTCCTGAAGAAGCAAAGCACCCCAAACCCATGTTATTGCAACCCCCCCCCCCCGCTTAACTGTTGGTATTGTGAAATAATGTGTTTCATTTCCTCCAGAAAAAAATGATCCTTGTGTAGCCTGAAAAGTTCCATTTTTGACTTATTTGTTTTCAGAAATTTCTTTTTGAGTGGGGCATGACGTGCCTTTAGAATCTGTGTGGTGGGAATATGACTGTGGCGAGGGGAGCCAAAGTGTGTGAGATTTGTATAAGGCCGGGCTGTCCCAAATCAGTCCTGATTGTATAGCAAAGTATTCCCACTGGCCCTAGTTCTCCCTTTCATTTACCTGTTTTCACCAAGCAACATAAGGCAACTGTATTTCAAAAGGCTTTTATTTGAAGTGTTTTTAAAAATCTGTCTGTTTTAGTTCCTGACTTTTATTCTCGCCTTAAGTAAAGATTGGGAACCCCATAGACAGCAGGATGCATATGGCCCAGGAAGCAGTTTTAGGGTCCCAGATAAGTCTAAGATGTATTACTTTAAAAACACTCGGGGCTGCCCCGGAACCCTGGAATGATTTAATTATAATCATGTCCCTGGGCTAATGGGGCCTTTCCTGTCCCATTTCTTATATAGAGCCCCTAGCAAATGGGAAACTGTCCTTCTTCCTTAAGTTGTATGAGTCGGTATGAAGTTATGATTTCTGTAGTACTTCAAAAATAAACAAATAAACAAAGACACTCCAGGGCTGCTAATCACATGTTGCTTAATGTTCACAATTTCTTAGTTATAAGTTATCAGGTGTTCATTACAAATGACAATTTGAGCTCAGTGAATATTATGTTAAATTGACCTTTAATTTAATTTTAATTATTTTAATTTTAATTTTTAATTATGGCCTTCTCTGCTGTAGCCCCCGCCCTTTGGAACATCTTGCCCCCGGAGGTGAGATTGGCCCCCTCGCTCCTGGCTTTTTGGAGGGATTTGAAGACCTGGCTCTGCCATATAGCCTGGGGCGGGGAGGGAAGTCATCAAGTGTGGGGTTGGCTAGCCCCTTAGAGGGCTGGCGTCGCTGCCCTGAACCATCGGCCTCCTGGACTTTTTCCTTTATCTTTTGTAACTGTGTATATAGGCTTTTAATTGTATATTTATTTATTGTTTTTAATGAGTTGTGAGCTGCCCAGAGTCCCCCATTGGGGGGAGATGGGCAGGGACAAATTTAATAAATAAATAAATAAATCTAATACCAAACAGGAAAGGTAGTGTTTTAGCAACCAGATGGTTTTGTAATGTGTTTACTCAGAAGTAAGTCCCACTGACTTCAGTAGTAGTTACTGAAAACCCAAATCTTTAGGCTTAGATCAAATCCAGAAATATTTCAGTCTAAAAAAATGGTTTCAGTTACATCTATAACTTATATTATATTATATTATATTATATTATATTATATTATATTATATTATATTATATTATATTTACAGCTATAACTTAAATTGCTAAAAGGAGGTTATACTGATTAATATTCTCATACTTTTTATCATGGAATGCTGGTTTTTACTCTTCTCCTATGTCTTTTCTCTTTTACTTCCTTATCAGTACAAAGCTATGCTTAGTTATCTTTGACTAGGCAATAGACATACAAAGAGATGTGTTTTATTTTGGAAATGACCAGGTATTTGAAATCATTTCAGCAAAATAAAACAGTTCTGAAAAAATAATAAGCAATACAAATATCTAGGTAAATGAAAAATAGTTCAAAAGCTACTTAAAATTAAAGTAGCAATGAAAAAAATTGAAAATAAAGCCGACCATAAAGAATCTCTAAAAACCTGATGGAGAGTGGACAAAATTTAACTAATTTCCTAAACGTTCTAATTCTCTTCCCAAGCTGTTTGATAGGAAAACTACCACCATGGACAAGATCCTGCAGCGATATAATCTCCAGTGCAGAGCAGAAAACAAGTGCTTTTGTCAAAATAATAAAAACAACATCACACTATTGTGATGAAAGCTCTGCCTATTTTAGATGTACATATGACATTATGGGACATGTACACAATGGACAGGGCTTATGTCACATCAATTCAATGCTCCCCTTAAACCCCTCCCCCCAACTGACGATAGAAGTAAAGACAGAAGAAAATAGTGGTTCAGAATTGGATCAGCAATTAATAAGCATTATAATGTTCAGTTAGCGTAGAAGCACCTAGCTGACCATGGTTGTGCTCTAAAACTAAGTAGGATCAGACCTGGTTAGGAGTTGGATGGGAGACCACCAGAAAGTCTCAGTGCCATTGATTACACTGAAGAGTTGAAAAAAACGCATTTCATGAAGAGAGTGGCAAACCACTTCACTACTTTTTCCAAGAAAACTGCATGAATGTGTCCGTGCAATCACCAGGAGTCAAGCTTGACTTGAAGGAATCTTTGCTATTTTGTTTTGGGTTTTAGAACACAGTTGTGTGGCTCTATAAGTAAACTTTATTTTTCATAGCATATTGCAAAATATACCAGTCATATCATAATATCAACTGAATTCTTTGAGATTACCTTAACTTTTATTTATTTTACGCATCCAAGCTGTTAGCCATAGCACTATTAGTAGGATGTTCATGAAGATACCTTAACATAAAATGGCAAAGATCTGCAAAAGTTCAGGAAATCTGAAAGGGAGTAAATGTTTTTTCATAGAACTAAATATAATGTTCATTTTCAAAACAGGCTTTCAGTCCAGAAATCCCTGGTCCTGATATTACGTCTACTATGAACGTTTTAGAGAATTATTAGCATCCATTCTACGTCAGTAGTAGAATGAGCATAACACTGAATATTTTCAATACTAACCAGCTTGTAAGATGGGAATGCTTCATTCATCAGTGGAGTATTTCACTTGTGTCTTGTGCAAACAAGGAGGATGCTCTTGGGTACTCAGAATGATGGTCCCCAAATTTCCATTGTCAGGCTCCAGAAAGTTTCAACTTCAAAGTGTCAAGCACCACCTCTGATCATTTGGGGCACCCAGCTTCTGAGTTCTAAGGGTCTGAGCATCAGGGAACTCAGAAAAGAGAAAGCAAAGGTTCTCTTTCAGCCAAGAGTGTGCTTGAGTGCTGCACCAGGAGAAATTTTGCATTTCCAATTGAGCAGTGCACAACATTGACTGGCTGATCAGAATCAGAGAGTATTGCTTTAGAGTAGTGTTTCTCAATCTTAGCGGCTTTAGGATGTGTGGACTTCAACTCCCAGAATTCCATGGCTGGCTGGGGAATTCTGGGAGTTGAAGTCCACACATCCTAAAGCCACCAAGATTGAGAAACACTGCTTTAGAGACTCATTCTTCAAAAGCCATATATTCAGGGTAACAATTTAGATCTGCTGTACCCAAAGTTATATTCCTCCAGATGTGTTGGGACTACAGCTTTCCATTCAGTGATAATTGTATTGAGTGATAATTGTAATTCAGTGGTCATTATAATCTTGTGACCACTGGATAGATTGGCCATGTTGACTAGGACGTCTGGTACTGTATTCTCATGACAATACCTCTGAAGGGCCTCAGGAGAAGGTTTAGATGGTACTCAAAGGTATTAGCATAGCAAGAATTTTGAATGCCCAAAGACATTCCAGCAGCACTAAAATTCAGTTTGGATACTTATTTACAATAGCTAAGAACAGACCTAGAAAACTGGGTTCACTCTATGCAAAAAACCCAGTATCATTAAATATCTGCTTAACCTACATAGTTAGACACTTGCTTGCAATCAACCCACTTTTTTACTGCACCCAGACTAATAAACTTTATGGATACCTGTGAGGCACTGTCATTTTCAGAGAATAGATAATGACTATCCATGAAAATGTTTTATTTTGTACACCATCAATGTACATAGAATTTTCATTGTTTACTAAGTGGGTGGGTAGATAGTCAGACAGACAGACTCAGTATATTGAAAGCACCTTAGTATTTTCCACTTATGTACCCCACCCTGGTTTAGGTGGTAAGGAAAGCAGGTGTTCCCTAAGATATTAAAGTTGAACCTGTCACATGTGTAAAACCTACTTCTTGGTGCAACACAGATCTTAAAAGCCTAGTGGGCAACATGGGCAAATTCTGGTATAACTACTTCAAAACATAGTATTGATCAGTATTATTATGAATTTCTTTGCTTTAATAACTAAATCCATCTGTCCAAAATTGCCAAGTGGGAACTGATGCAATGAAAATATAACTTGTACAATTATCCACGGCTTGCAATACTGTTTTTTGAGTAAAGCACTTCAGGTTTAAGTCAAATGAGTGATCAGCACAAATTGCAACAGAGAATGGAATGTCACTTCAAAAAAACCCACTGGACCTCTATTTTCTTTATTTATTTGTTAACTTTACCTCCACCTTCCTCCAAGAGTAAAGCAGCTTCCATGGAGGTTTCCCTTCATTGCATTCCCCCCCACCCCCCCCACCAAAAAACCCACTGGAAAGAGGCTGACTGGTTTAGTCACCTAGCGAATTTCCAAGGCTGAGAATGGACTTGAATCTGGGTCTCCCAGGTCCTAATAAACCATCGGTTAAATTTCTTTAATAAATAAATAGAGTAGAAATGCTATGAAACATCCTAGGCTCCTACCAAGAATTCCTGGTTTACCACTGTCATCACCACTCCCAGTCCCCTCCTCCTTCCCCCTCCTCCAACAGTTTTCCTCTTCACACTACTGTAAAAGCCTGGGGTGGTTAGAGTCAGAAAGATGGGCTTCTTTTGTCCCCTTCCCAAGTATTACTGATAAAAACTAATTTTCCGAGGGCTGCTTCATGACCAGGGAATTATGGGGGAATGAGGTTTCAGGAGGCATGAGAAAATATGCCAAGCTGTTTGATTAGCTCATTAGATTTCCCAGCTAATCTGTCATAAATACAGGGGACCTCTCATGTATTCATTTATTTATTTTTACTATTTATAGCCATTACTTTACATATGCCTTTATACACATGACAGTGATGTGAAGTAAGATAGAACAGCTATTAAGAAAAAGGACCTAAATACAGTAACTTTAAGAAATAAAAAGTATTTTAATAATAATATGCACAGATCCCTCATTCAGTCAGAGGAATTTTTACAGGCAAGGGCAGGAAAAGTCCCCAAGGAAAGGAGAGAGGAGAGGAGAGGATTTTCTGGACAATCCTAACTACCCAGAAGTCTGGCAATTGGGAATCCTAGCCTTGCATGAAACGGTGATGTTGAAGCATAGCTGAGGAGACACATACAATGATTCCCTTCCAAATTGCCATGGGAAGGAGTAGTCTCTGAATCAAGTGGAATCAAGTCTTGCTGTGGCAGCAGTTGAGAGTAGCTGGGGCATCAGTACCTTGAGGTGGGCAAAACTGAAATCCTAGTGGTATCAGATTTATGCAGCAACAGGGGCTTTAGTGGGGAATGCTCTGAATAAATAACCCCAGACTCTTCTCTCTCGATGACATTCAGCATTTCTCTTCCTTGCTGTTCCAGCCCAAGATATTTAATGATGTGGTGCTTCCCATGAAATGTGACATCCATGTTACATGACATGCTTTCATAACACAGAGGGAGTATTGCCAGGACCTGTTTGATCCATTCCCCCTTGTTTCCCCCTCCCTCCAAAAAGGTGGTGATTTTGTTACATTTCTCACACTACTGCTGTCCATAGTAGTAATGCATTTTGTGGTTACACAAATGGGTCTGTCACAACTCAGTTTTAGTGTTGCAACAAGATCTGAGATGTGCTGTCATCATGCTGATGGAGCAGTCACTGCATCTAATGGGGAGAGGGGAGATAGAAATACATATCAATCAAAAATACAAAAGTGACATAATATTGTCAAACAACCATTGGATGTCCCCAGAAATATACCCAGAGTGGCCACCAACCAGGGATTGTGCCAGGAACAATGCCCACTGGTCACCCTCCTAGAGGCAATAAAGACATACTCCCGTTAACAACATTTACATTATTGTGCATCCGCTATGCCAAATAACAAAACAGTACCTCCATGCCTATCAGCCTCACCACACAGCCAGCAATGATACCACTCTTCCCAATCATCAGCCCTCCTCCGAACTGCTCCTCAGAACCATTGTTTTGAAACCTGATACAAGTGGGTGTATCTACAGAGGACGCACATAGACCTCTTGGGAAACCACTGTGTGTGGAAAAGGACAAACCCCCTCCCTCACATTTTGCCTGCCTGGTTGGAACACCTGGGAGTTGAGTCTGCAGGGAAAGCACTCCAGAGCAATTGCTTAACTGCTCTCCCAAGTGGCCTCCCAGAAACATCAGAAAAGATTTGCACATTGGGTTTTTTTACCTGCTTGATAATGGACAGGATTTTTAAATCACCCCAATCACATGACTTGGGCTGTGTTCTTCCCTTTGTCCCCAGCCCCAACGTCCAGGCATAGAAACCAGGAGCACAGCAATGGCAAGGGAAGCTCTAACTAGGTGGACAGCCAAAAGGTGTATCTGCCTTCTTGCACTGGTAATACTAAATCTTGAAGTAGCCCCTGAGCCAGCAGATGTTCAATATATGAGTGCACTCTGAATGAATGAATGAATGAACGAACAAACAAACAAACAAACAAACAAGTTTTGTGTTAATACTCTCTCTAACCATTCTGATAAGATGTGTGAGATGGGATTTTTTTTCTTTTAAATTACAATATGTTGGCATTAAATATATGGGGAAACTTAAAGAATGAAGAGGTAAATGAGGGGTGGGGCTGGGTTTCACATTAATCAGTCCTACGCCTTTTGCTTCTTTTCTTTTACCATTTTCCTGCATCTTTCCTGCCCTTTCTCTCCCCTTCCCCTCATCCCCAGTGGTGTGTGTGTGTGTGTGTGTGCGCGTGCGTGTAGCACTGTTTTCTGAACAGCTCTCAGATTCCAGGCATGTTTCCCAGAGGGGAGCAATTTTATGAATTTTTCCTGTATCAGTAGAAGGAGACTGGCCCTATCAGTTGGCAAATAATATTTTATATGTAGATTTTCATATATTCCTGCCGTTTTGTGTTACGCTAAGGTTTGTGAGGTCTGAATTCCCAAGTGCTTTGGGATTTAAGTCCATATGTTTTATATTTTCTTCCTCTTCTTTCCCCAGATCCTTCACAGTTCTACAGGATGAATAAATTAGACTCAAAGGAGTACATGATGGATTTTCCATTATTAATTTTCTTTTTAGTTATTTGTATTCATTTTTCCCTCTCCTCCCCACCCCCTTTTGTCTCTATTACTCTATGTGACTATATTTAGGTCTGAATTCAGCAATAGCTTTTTGTCTGTCTAGCTGTGTGTGTGTGAGAGAGTGCGTGCGCATGTGCACACGTGCACACACACATACACACAGGCACATACTGGAGGGAAGAACGCTGTTTATACTTTCCGTTTTGATAAACTGACATCCGCCCCCACTCCAAAGCCCTGCACAGGGATTTGATCAGAGCAATTCCTCGACTCTGTTAGAACACATTAAACACCCACCCAGACCCCTTATTCTGTCTCCATCGCCAAACCTTTCACTCTCCTTTAATGAGAATTTCTCCTAATTATTTCAGTGGCTGCAGCACAGGGACCGCAGTGTACTTAGATCTTGATTCCGGGGACGTGACTGTTATGCTGATCAAGGAAAGGGATCAATAATTTAGGCTCCAACTTTAATGGCAGAGCTGAGAGCTAAGAGTCTGCAGGCTGGCTCTCTTCTTCAGAAGATTCCTGGAGCATTAACGCCTTCCACTAGATTTTGTCTGCCTGCTGCTACCAGTTCTTGAAGAACCCTTATGTTATTGTTATCTATGTTGTATGTTTTTAATTTCCTTCTCTTTTCTTTGCTGTGACTTAAGCCCAGGGCTTCCTTTCCAGGTTTTCCCAGTTCACCTTTTAAATTATATTGAGTTAGACTCTCTATCCTCTCTATATACCTTAGATGACCTAGTGTTATTGATTAATAAGTAAAATATAAAAATATGTCTCTGCTTTGCATTTATTCTTCAGGTGGAATGTGAAATATCACTGGTCCTCTGCATGAGGAAATTGATAGATATAAATTCATACACATACCACATGAATGAGTAAGATGGAATATCTCTTACTCTTTCTGTCCAGGAATATAGTCTGAATATGGAGAGAATGCAATGGGATTGTCCTTTCTGTTTGCAAATGAAGTTGTCCTTTTTGTTTTCTTTTTTGTGTTTTTTCCTAAAGTATCAGACAGCCTTGTTCATTGGCTGAACATTTTCAGGCCTGAGAGGTTCCAATATTTTCATTATATATCTGGGGCAGTTGAGTATAACTGTAATATCTATGACTCACAATGGGACTAGGAGAGCCTTCCACAATCTGCTGCCTACTATGTGTGTTGGATTAATAATTTTCCATTATCCCAGGATTTGGAAGATAATGGCAACTTTGATCCATTGACTATAGAAGCTACAGTTGTATCTGGTCCTTTAGAATGCGGAGGGCATTGCAGTGGCACAAGGAAATAATGGAGCGCTAGGCCAATAACATCATCTGTGATGGGTGGGGACAGAATGGGCTATGAACTGGGCAGGACACCACTATTTTTCCTCCATCACAGTTGCAGGAAGGGTGGCAGGAGCCATGGTTAAGAGGGTGCCATGTTGTGGAAGGCTAGAGTATTGTCTCCAATCCTGCATCCTCTAAATCACAAAACATGCACAATGGTTTTGTTTTGGCGGGACTGTGGCCTTCTAAAGGGAAAATAGATATATTTGATCTAAGACAGCCTCAAAATATTTATTTTAATCCTTATTTTTGGGGAAAAAAACATGCTATGGAAAATTGGCAACTTGCTGTACAATTTTAGCAGCACAATCCTAGAGGCTACTGGGGAATGCAGGAAGGAGTTGAGGTGGCCCATTGTTTCAGCAGAGAGAAAATCAAGGAGCCTGGCACATATCTGTGGATAGAGATCCACCATTTTTGATTGGCCATACTGGCTTATCAAAACTTCTTGTCACTATGATCTTTGTGAGATTACCCTTAACCTCACATACAACATGAGGTGAGGATGACCATAACCAGGTTCAAGAGGTGTCTCTGTTAGCTTTTATGATGATCTTCAAAGCATTCATATCACTGAGGAGATGCTCCCCCTTATCCAGTGCCAAGAGTAGGAGAAGTACAAGAGTTCATTATGCTTGCTTGCTAGGAGCTGGGATGGGGGGGACAGCAAGAATCAGAATAGTACAGGTAGTCCTCGCTTAATGACCACAATAGGGACCAGAAAATTTGTTGTTAAGCGGGGTGGTTGTTAAGCCAATTGGACCTGATTTTACAACCTTTTTGCAGCAGTCATTAAGCGAATCACCATGGTCATTAAGGAAATCATGAAATTGTTAAGCAAATTACATGGTTATCCATTGATTTTGCTTGCTGGAAGTTGGCTGGGAAGGTCACAAATGGCGATCACGGGACCCTGGGACGCTGCAACCGTCCTAAATGCGAGCTGGTTGCCAAACACCCAGATTGCGATCATGTGGCAGCGATGGTTGTAAGTGCAAGGACCGGTTGTAAGTCCCTTTGTTCAGCAATGTTGTAACGTCAAACGGTCACTAAACGAATGGTCATTAAGTGAGGACTACCTGTATAGCTACAGGAGATTAGGTTGCATGAGGCAACAAGTGAAATTTCAAGTAAGAGTCGGAGATACCTGTTTGATTAAAACAGCCAGAGATTCCAAGAATTCTGATAAGATTAGCAAAAAATTCCTAGATGGTTATTCTAATGCCCAAGCTTATACTGAAGTCTGCCAAAATTGAATTTCAAGGCGCACTTGAAAAGTACTGTTTGACATTTTGAAAGAAGCAAAATGGTTTTCTGATTTTTGGTGCTTCCTTTTCTCAACAAGCTGCACATTGATAAAATTCTCTTCTATCCCCACTTGTGTCACTTGGACTTAGACTACTTTACCTTCCCCCAAAAATTCCTCCTGCAGGAACCACCGTGCCATGAAGTACCAATATTCCAAATTCATGGGTCTTAAGATTTTCAGGATACACAGTTATTTAGTAAGGCTATCAAATATTTTGGTGCCTAGGATCTTTACCATCTAGTTTCTACATACTAAGCAGGAACAATAGAAGCTTTGCTTAGAGGCACATATGTATCTTGGTAGGTTGAAAGAAAGAGGAGGGAGTTGTTTTAATGATGGAAGCACTGTTACTACTGGGCTGACCTTTTAATGAACTGAGCCTTGCAGCTTTTGGCTCAGTTTGTAAAATGTGAACTCTTAGCACCCCCTCCCCTCCCCAAATTATGAACTTAAGAACCATCAGTGGCCAGTGACACTTTGTAAAAATCTGTCTGAATGTTGGATAGAGGATTGCTATTGTTTCCCACATTTTGCTTGTGATCTGTTTATTAAACCAATTCAACATGGCATTTGACTGTTTTCTGGATGCATAGTGAGCTCATCATGATCCTCTACTAGGCCCATTGTAGCAATATAAAATATAGTAATCTATGGATGCCCATACATTTCCAATTCCACAGAATTTATGACATAGAATAGCAGAGGACTTGTTGTGGGTTAAGTTTAAGGTCTATAATACTTAGGTTTGGCTTGATAGACATAAGTCTTCCAGTCTTGTTATTATATATATCCTTGCAGACACAACATATTAAAAGTGAGGGAGGGCACATTTTATGCCTGATTTTATTCTGACTTCCTTAAGAGGCCTTTCAGTTTTTCAAATGAGTCTGGCCCTTCTCTATAAGTTGCACAGTTGCAATGTCGCTATGATTGTACCTGTATTCTTACATGATACGTATTTGCAGCATAATCTACTGATTTCTGAGGAATGTTTAGGACTTCCTTTTATTTATTATGGAGGTTTTACATTATAGAAATCCTTTGTAGTTTTCTGATTAACTTGTATGATCCTATATTTTATGCTGGTTAGAGACCAAAATAAAATTGATTGAAACTGAGATTGGGACAATTTTGTCTATCTACTTATCCTTTCTGGACTTTGGCACACATGTGCTCCAATCACCTCTGTGCCCATTTAATGTCCCATTTAATAACCTGTTCAAATCAGCTGATGCCTTCGGGCCTCCATGGCCTGCCCCAGAGAAGCTGTCTCTTGTCCCCATAGTTGGAAAGGCAGATCCCCTTTTCCCATGTTAGAGTAGGTTGATGGTGGCAGGAGGAGTGGGGGGGGGCAGCCCCAGTTTCTCCTGAGGGCTTTGGAGGGCTAAGCCAGAAATGACTGATTGGCCTCGCCAAAGTGTTTAAACACCAGAATTGAAATTAATGTCCCCTCATTGCTGGCTAGGCTGATAATATGTTGCAGCAAACCAGCTCACTAAAGTAAAATGAATGTTTGTTTATCCTCATGAAATATACATCAAAACATGTTGGGGGAGGAAGGTTTAATGAGTGGAAGGACCAGGGTTTCATTTTTTTTCCAGGCCCAGAGTTTCCGTTCAGAACTTTTTTTTTAACACCAACCTGTCCACAGCTGTGTCTCTCGCACATTAATAGGACTTTAATGGAAATGCCGGTTGATCTGTCCAAAGATATTGATGAGTGTTCCACATTCATATTAATCATCTCATTGCAGAAAGAAATGAAGGGGAGGAGCCACTGGCTTTATGTCAGGTGCCACTCCAAGTCCTGCACTGCCAAGGAGAACTGGCTGGGTTGTGTAAAGAATGAAGCAATTCGAGCCCTGGATGATCCAGTGGGCTGACCAGACAAGGAACATTCTGGGCTTCTATTTAACATGAAAATCTTTAAGATCCTGCCAATAAATCCATTACTGTTAATTACATTGAGAAGGCGAAAGATTTGTCAACAATATTCTCCTATTGATTTTTATTCAAGCCCCAGCCTTTTTACTGCTGGATGTTTTTGCGGTGACGTGTTTTTCCCTCTCTTTCTGGGGATGCTTTTCTTTCCCCCCCCTCCCCCGATGCTGAATGTTTCTTGATAGAGAACAAGTTGCGTTTCTTTATGGCTTATGGCAAACTGCCTTGATTACTTCTACTGTTGTACCCATTATGTGAATTAAATATGTATTCAGTTGCACACTGCTTGCAATGTTATTGCTGGGTGACATATGGTACCAACTCAATTAGAATGAAGCTAGCATTAGATAACCCTTTTGACTGCATACTTCCCAACCTGTGGTTTGGGCTGGCTGCTGTGGTGTCAATTGATGTTGCATTAAGGGAAGACCACAGATGCCTTTTGCTGCCAATGTCCAGGCCATGCTGGCAAGGGGCAAGGGCAAACCAGTTGCTTGTGCAATCTTTTTCCATCCATAACAAAGCAGTAACTCTAAGCTTTGTATGTACCCATCCTATCATTTCCCCTGAAGGTGCTGTTCCCAGCTACTAAACACTGGGGACAAATAGCATTAGGAGAACAGGAAAATGTTAGTGGTGATGAAAGGTTTAGAGTTGTATTGGTTCTCTTTGTGCAGCTTTTTCTTCAAAAAGAAAGTATCTAATCTGAAGTATTTAAAAAATACCTGTGGTATGAATATCATGTGTAAGTTTAGTTTTGAGTAGCATAGCTAGTTCTAGCAAAATCAAGTGTCATTTCCCATTATTTTGTGTATGTGTGTATGTGTAGTTTGTCAATGTGCACTTTAATAAATTGTAACACATCATTTCCTTTTCTTGATATGAAAGAAGTTAGTATGCCCCTTTAATACAAATTAATTAATTAATATATGAAAAAAGATATGAATATGTACAAAATCAAAGTCCAAAAGAGAATTTAAGAAGACTCAGATAACCAGGTTTTAAGGAGGTGTATATCAAGGTACGACACTTAAAAGTTTGGGACTACAAAACTTCAACAGCAGCAGGCCTTGTCTTTCATCCCACATAGACAATATATCTAGAATCAATTCCTGTGTATCAGTTAAATGTATGATCTTGTGTATAGGTCAAAACATGAAAGACCCTTTCCTTTTAACAATCAACGCTTAATTTCCTTCCTTTTTCTATTATTGCTTTTAAAAACAACTGTTTCAGCCCTTTGCAGATGGAACAGTCAGGCTGTTTAAATCCTCATCCATCTGAGATAAAATGGGATAGACATCTAATACAAACACTGATGGATCTCCTTTTTTTCACTGCTCCAAGTAAGATTCAAATCTTGATGACTCTTGCTAGGGCTGGGTCTCTCATCCCACTAACAGCATGGCAGTGGCTCATTAACAGTTTTTAGAGGACATGTCCTCATATTGTCACTTTTAACTCATCCATAGCCCATGCAGAGGTACCTTGAAGCTGTATTTACCTATTCCAGTTTTAAAGTGGTATTGTCTCTTCTTCCAACACAAGTGGATCTGCCATGTCCCACTGGTAAAGTTGGTAATTAGGTTGGGATCTGCCCCGTTCCTATTGGCTGCTTTAGGCTGGCATGAGCACATGCCCTTTCCTCAGGTCACTGAGCACTGTACTCCATGCCATTGTGGTTTGGGCTGCTGGAGAAACTAGGCATCTGGATCCTGCATCTGATCTGACCTGGCATTAGGGACAGTCCTTATATACACAGGGTAGCACTCTGCTGGAAGAGTACTAGGCCTGTTTTTGTTTTTAAAAAGAGCACTGGCGCTCCAAAAGATTAAATCAGAAAAGAGAGCTGGGTTCTGCAGACTATTGATTGGTAGTTCTGTCCCGGATTAGTGCATTACAGTTCTTTCTCTGCTTCCGCTGACAAGGGGGTTTGTGTCTATACTTTCTTCTGCTTTTAATATTTGGCTTATTCCAATGCTATTTTGCATATTTCATGGGCTATTTCGGTAGGGTGCTGGCGACAGCTATTTAATGCCAGCACTGCAGTTTCCTTGCAAGCCTTATTGGCTTGGGATATGTGGGACCTGGAATGAAATTGAAAAGAATTCTTCTGCCAGTTTCCCCTTTTATCCAAGTGAGAGCTCACAGGCATAGCTGGGGGGCATGGGCTGAATCAGGTGCTACCAGCCATAGCAATTTATTGCAAACCCCGACACTCCCTTGCAACATTTATCAATTGCTTTCTCCTACTTCACTCCTCAGCCATCTGACAGGCGGGCTGAAGCAAGAGGGAACTCCCCTTCCAATCTTTTCATCATGTCTGTGATCTGTCAGTCTATTTTTGAACACGTAAGAGCACTAAATCCACGTCCCCGAAAATAACCTCACTGGTCATATGTTCCTCAGAGAATTCCCTCATGCTTCAGCCTGTGTGTGAAACCTGCCAGCTCTGGGGTATTTGGGGGATACAGGTTTAGCTCTGTTCCAGAAGAGCTCCATGAATATGTTTAAACAAACATGCTCAGAACAGTGCTAGACCCATGTTCAGAAATAGTCTGAGGGACAGGTCAGAAGCATAGGCTGCCACACAGGCAATCCAATAGTTAGCTAAAGCCTCTGTCCCCTCTGCCAAAGCGCACCCTACCACACAGTAAGGACAGCAGTGGCGGGTTCTTTCTCCCACCAGGAGTTGACCCTGGACCGGAGTGGAAATGAAGCCAAAAAAATCCATCAATCTTTGTTTTTGTATTGTCCCACGTGGAAACCATAAGAACAGCATCAGTCTCCAGCCTTGTCACTGAGACAGAATAGGGCTTGGTCACTGGGGCAACCCACTGTATGCTGCCATATTTTCTGCCAGTTCGGGAACTAGAAGAATACATGTTAATGCAGCCATTAGCCTTTGCCTACATGAGGAGAATGGTGGTCCTAGTGATGATGGTGATGATGAAAGAGGCTCCAACAGCAGACTCATGCTCTGAAAAAAGACAGAAGGTAATTTGGGGAAGGTCAATCCCCCCTTCCCTCTGAGGATAAAGCAATGACACTGCAGAGGGACTCTCACATTCAAACAGAAGAGGGGCAATAATACTTTGGCTGCAGGGCCACTGCCTTGGTTCTTGGAAAAACACATAAGGATGAATGTTGAATTCACTGCAAGTGCTATGACTGTGTAAAGAGAGAGAGAGAGAGAGAGGGAAAGGCTGGGAGAAATGTGTGTGGTAAAAGGCAATCCTTTGTATGCCATAGAAGAGATCCCAAATATTCTTTTGCATCTGTCAAGTGTTTAAGATCTTGCTCCTCCTCCCATGCATACATCTTTCTTTTTTTCCCCTTTGTGTTGTGTGTGTGTGTGTGTGTGTGTGTAGGGGTATGTGTGTAGGGGTGTGTGTGTGTGTGTGTATGTATGTAAAAACCCCAGCAGAAAGCAAGCTGTGATGCTGTCGTCCACAGTGTTGATGTTATTTATTTTCCTCAGTTGCTGCTCTGGAAGCCTGGAGTTGACAGAGCGGTTTTGTAGAATAGAAACATTATAGACTGTTACTGTCAGGGTGTTAAATGTGATGGATAGAGAAATAGAGCAGAGGGAGGGGACTTTATACTAGCCATGTCTGAGCGCCAGGGTGCTCATGGGAAAATAAACCATCCGCATATAAGAAATGAATGAGGTAATGTGGCGGGAGGTAATGGGCTCTCGCAACGCGCCAGAACAGAAATTCTTATTACAGGATGGACTTAACCCTTGCTGTGCTTCTCATTCCCTTGGCACATTTGGTGGAACTGGAGTTCTGTATGCCTTCGTCAGCTCTCTCACTTTATTGCTGTTACTTGCAAAATGCCCAGAATTGTGATGGGCAGTGGTGTGTGTGTGTGCTGGTGAGTGACAAAGAAAAAGAGAAAGGAGGGGTGTGAGGGGTCCAAGCAGTAAGATAAAGGTGGGAAAGTAGGTGAACAACAAGTCTCTCTCTGCTCTGTGAACATGGCTTACTTCGGTTGATTTTTTGTTGTCAGGCACCTAATGCTAGAGTTGCTGGGCAATTTGTTTAGTATATTGTTATCTTAATCTGCAGCATGATAGTCTATAGGTAGGAATGGCAGCTTTCACTCCTAGTGGAAAAAAATAAATAAATAAGCTCACCAGCAGGATGAGTAATAAAGATTCCCCTTGCCCCTGGTAATTCCAGTCTCAGGAGTGGGAAAGATATTAGTCCCCTCCCCTTTCATCTATGTCATATTCCCATACTTATATTGTTAACACATGAGTGTGTGATGGAAGATACAAGTGTTCCCTTCCCCACATACCGCAGTTCAGTTCATTCCACCCCTTTTGCTATGCGTTTGTAACACACGTACTAAGTTTGGCAAATTGCAGGAACTTTTCAGCTCATGCCAGCAAGACAGTGGTTCAAATCTGTGAGCCTAATTATGGTCTCTCTAGGTCAGCAGGGTGAATTTCCAGTCCATGGATATAATCTTAACTCTGTAAGTCTTCTGAACTGGGCCATAAAGCCAACTGAGCTGGCTGATCTCTGTTCTTGGTTACATCACTCTTTTATTTTGTATTTAATCATCTCTGATCTTTGCTACTGGTATGTACTGGCTTTTCTATTCTAAGTGTTCGTCTTGCCCTCTTCCTGACCTTTCCCAGATTTCTGGATCTTCATTGGCCTCTAGAGCTCTGTGATGTTATCACCCTGTCTGAGAAGTTAGTGTTTTGTTTTCTTTGTTTGGAGGTGCAACCAAGGTATTCCTTGAACGTCTTTGTTCTCCAATGTGGCTCTGTGCATAGATTTTCACAACTCCTGAGGCTCTGCTTTGTCATGATAAAACTTTAGTGAACTAAATGGTAGATTGTTTCTTCGCGAAGGGACTATGGAGACCTGAAACTGGTACCTATGCTGGTTGTATGATAGAATGACTTTGGGATGGGGGATGTCTACAGAAATCTGAAAAGATAAAATGGACATTTGATAATTTCGCTTATTGCATCTTTGGCCACTCTCTCTGTAGGAATGCAGCTCCTAAGAGCATTTGAAGACTACTTTGGCCTTCAGCCTGCAAAATCTTCCCCACCCATGCATTTGGCAATTTTAGGAAAGCTGCCATTTTTGGGTTTTTACATTTTCAATACTTCAGATAAAGTATATGATGACTGACTTTCTTGAGCAATGTCTGCTTTGAATAATTTTTTTTGTGTTGTTTCAGTGTTTCATTTGATCCAGACTAGCTATCTTTATCCAAACTAACTAACAGGCTTGAGCGATCTAGTGGAGGGTTCACCCATGGATTAACTGATCACCTTGCAGCTGTGCTCAAGTGTGAGCTATGTGTTTTTAATTCTTGCTTTAGGTTTCTGAAACAGAGTCTGGGTTGTGTTATGATAATTATGATAATATGATAATGCTGGAATACATGTCTAACTTGTTGACAGGAGGCTGGTAACCTGGGCCATAGTTATCCATCTGAAATAATAAGGCAGCATCCTTTTCTCCTTGCAATACTGTGTAGCTTTCATATATCTGGAACACTTGAAACAATTGTTTAATGTTGATGCACGTTGGTGAACAATTCTATACCCCTACACTCATTTCATATATGGGCAAAATTGTTTTAGAACATATTGTCCAAATACACATGGTGTCAAAAGGAAACCAAAAAAAGTAGGCAAGCAAAAAAAAAAAAACCCCCCCAAAAAACTCTTGAAATTTAAAGCAAGTGGAATAATTATTATAGAGCAAATGAAATATAGCTTTAAGCAATATGTTAATAATATGATAGAGTGGGGGGAAATAATCAAGAGTGAGTGAACCTTGGAATTATGATGTTATAAGCATATCCTTTACTTCATCTATGAAAAGTAGGAAAATTGTGATGTAGTAATCCAGAAAAATGCAGTAACAATGCAATAGTATGATTGGAAACACTAGAAGATTTTAATGTTAGATATAAGAATTTTGCATAAATATGATAAGATGTTGTAATAGTATTTTAAACCACTGTTTTAAAAATTACACTTATCAAGTGTCATTTTTTCTATAAGTTTATCATTGTAAACTGACCCCCTTCTTTCCCCCATTTTGCTGATCCCCATGCTATAGGGCTCATCCAGAACTATATTCTAATTTGTCCTCCAAGTGTTGGTAGTCACATGATTGTGGCAGACTCTGCCTTACAAGGGTGAAATAATACCATCGTGGTTACTTTAGTCCTTAACCAATTTTGTGATATTTCTTGGACAAGTTCAAATACATGCATATAATCTGAAATCTGCTACAGACCCACTGTTTAGATATTTATGAGGTCTGAAATCACAAACACAAGCCAGAGGATCATTGCTGTGGGTAAAAATTTCTTGTTGGTTTCAAGAAAGTCTCTACATGAGATATTTCTGACGAACAGTACCCATAATTTTAGGGTTGTGATAATGAAAGTCATAGGCGTGCATTTGATAGACAGTGGGACCTGGATTTTGAAACCTTGAATCTGAGCTTTCTATACTCCCTTGCAATAATTGGTTAGGTGACCCTGTCTAGATCTAAGTTAGACCCAATCTAGATCTTAGTCTAAGTTTCCATCTGTAAAATAAGAATAACCGTCGTCACCCAGGGAAAGCTGTAGCTGCAAGGATAATTAAAATAGTTAAGTGTTTTGTAAATTAAAATTGCTTTTGAATAACACAGTAAATAGATACAATAAGCTTAAATCATTTTCTTATCCTTTTGACTCTGACACTTGGTATCAAACATCTGGGATCAAATATTATTATTACTATCTATCAGCCAAGGTCATTCCAAGATGCTTTGCTGCGCTGCCCAAAGTGACAAAGATTCTGGCATCTGAATTTATACTGTTCAACACTGGCGATGGAACAGTGTCCTCCACCACACTTGAGGGCAGAAAGCTAGTTTATAGAGAAAGGATAGGCCTGTTGTCATACTCAGCTCTGTTGTTCAATAGAGGGAATGGCTGGAAGCTCAGAGGGAATATTTGAAAAGTAGCTGCTGCTTGTTGGCATATAATCTCTATATCTTAAAGGCTGTCTTTCTCTGAATGATCTGGAACATGTGAATATGAGTCCAGAACTACTTCAGCTGGCAGTTAAAACGATCAGATAGTAAAGCAAGTTAAAAATCTTTAAATACTTGGACATTGTTTTTCATAGCTCCATCAAATGCAGGGCACATCAAAACTATGTAGTTCAAAATGCACAAAACCAGTGGAAACTGTAAAGTCCTTTCCCTGGGCCAGAGGGGCTCAGCGTATTCCAGCAGTGCTAAAGTTGTATTTGGCCACAGCATGTATGCAACTTTTGTTTGGGGCCTAGTTGGGACCATACGGTTGCCTTGTCCCTTGGGAAGGGGTTGAGTCTAAATGTTACAGTCTATATTTCAAGTGGGCCCATGTACCTGATGTGATACTAACGAGGAAGGCCGGTGCAACTAAAATGGAGACAAGCATATGGATCTGTATTATTGCTCGCTGATAAAACCATTTTTTCCCAGAAACAATAGGTTTTTTGATTATGACAGATAATTGTGAATCAACATGGAAAAGATAATCTTTGCCGAGACAGCAACACTGTGGGCTCTCAAAGAACTTATTTTGATGAAGGGCTGTGACTGAGTGCTTGCTGCACTCAAGCAACATGCCAGAGAATGGAAAAGCCAGTTGGATTCCTGTACCCAAGAATGTATTTTGGAGTAGTCAAGGCCCACTTTTCAGGCTGGCAAGATACTTAAAAAACTGTTCCTAAATTCCAAAGAACTCTAAAATTAGCATGTTATAATGCCCCCCCAACAGCTCTTCTCAAGGGCAAATTTTAAAAAGTTCCTTATGAGCTAAAATTTTGCCCATGTGAAGAAGAACCCATTGGGTTTATAGCCCATATTCTGTTATATTGCGCCTTCTATAAGGATGCAAGTTCCTGCTTCATGCTTCCCTATTTGGTGAAGTACCCAGACAACTCTGATTTATTTTATGTACAGGTACTCCATTTCCTTAAATGGGGCAACATTTTGTTATGTTGTTTTATCACCTTGACGATCCAGTTACATTTTTAAACATTTTACTTGACATAGAAACTGTTTAATTGCCTTGTTAACTTGTAGCAACCATAATAACTAACTCAGTAGTTCAGCTTTGACTTTGACTAGTTGGACCTAATATTTGGCCTTCCCAAGGTATTTCACAGATATTTCTTCCAATTCAGGCTGTAATTCAGGAGATGGTAGCACAATGGCCTGCCTCCAAGGTTGTGTTTGCTGCCCCAGTGCGGTAGCTGCTTCTCTTGCAACCTTCTTGAAAATTATTTTTTATGAGTGTCTCCTGCATCATAATGTTCCTGAATCAAATTTAGATCAAGTGACAAGTTAATATAATCATTTATTAATTTTTTTCTCCAAGAAAAGCACTTCAGATGCAGTGTTATTTGGTGAAACATTCAATTGAAACTTGTCATAAGTAATTTATTCCTGCTAGCTGTAATCCGAAGGAATACAGATACAAGACCTATAGGATAAAAAAACAACAACAACAACAAACAAGTAAAGTATTCTAGCTTTCGCTGACAGTACAAAGGTGTCATATACAAGAAGGATTGACACAGACCAAGGGGTCTTGTGGGAAATATGATAATAACTATAAAGAAGACAGATTATTCCCCAGTTGCCAACATTCAAACCTTTTTACAGTCAGTTCAAACATATAAAACTTTATTGCTCTAGCAGAAAGGGGAACAATTTCTAGTTGCACAGCTTTCCCTGGGCTGGCTTTATACCGTCTGTGTTATTGCTCTATAGTGGCATTTTAAAGTTTATTGAACAAGACTTTTACAATTGAAGGAAGTATATAAAACTGTAAATTTATTAGATTTTTCAGGATAAGTGCCCTTTCCAGTTGTGCTCAAGAATTCGGAGGTACAAGAAACCACTAGTTACAAGACTTATTAATATTAAAGACTGAAGGTACACGCATTTTATACCTTAACTGATCTCAAAAATAATATTATTACATTACTGAAAGCCATAGTATAGCTGTCACAGCACAGAAGTGTGAGAATAAAGAGTATAAAAGAGTTGCTGATTTCTGTGTGACACCCAGTCTGAGCTATGAACCAGCTAAGCCAAATAAGCCCCAAACTAGTTGACCTTGTATATAGACCGGTCAAATTGGAGAAAGGTAACAGCAGTCAGTGGAATGAATTTCAGCTTGGACCTAGGTTTTAGCTTCAGTTGCGTACAGAAACTAAGCATGCTGTGAAAGGGTAAATAGATGGTTCACTTGTAATCTAATTGTACAATGAGGCTGGATGGATATAACCCTGCCTCTTTTAGTGCAACTGGCTTACGGATGACAACCTGAGTTTCTTTCATTATATAAATGTTTTCTTAACTTGAGCTGGAATTACCATTTTTATCTTTATTTTGTTTATTTTTCTTCACACAGAGAGAAACCAGTGGGCTGGGAAATATTTGACTGTAGTTGCATTAGACGTATATTTGATTAGCCAAGCCTTAATCTTGGTAGCCAAGCCAACATTTGCATTACCAACATCCCAAACATTCTGTTTCTCTGTGACCTTATTCTCATACTGTATTTGTCATGAAGACACAAGACCGGGATTAATTTTGGTTGGGTGACAAAACTACTGCAAGCTCTTCTGCCACTGAATGCCACCAGGCCCTGTTCCAGCCCTCCTCTGAAGACTGAACTTGAAGGAATGGGTGATAAGTAATTCAGCACAGCTACTGACAATGATCCACCTGTCTTGCCAACTGCAAACTGAGTTCCTTTGTCAGCCCCTTCAAAAGTTGAAAAGAGATTTGCCATGGTGAGAGGCCAGAAGAACTGTGGGGTGGAGGGGGGAAGGAGACATGACTCCATATACTTTGTATCATTTCCTGTCTGCTCTGACCCTCAGCCTCCCTAAAACGATGCAATCACTAGACACAAATCATTTTGATAACCAGAGGTCAATGTCTAATATTTCATATGTAACCAAGCTTCTGGAGAAAGTAGTGATGCCGCAATTCCAGGAACTATTAGATGAAATGGATTATCATTAACCTTTTCAGTCTGGGTTTATACGCAAATTTGGCATAGAGATGGGCTTGGTGGCTCTGATGGCTATTCTGTACAAGGTAGCATGACCCTGTTGTTACTCCTGGATTTCTTTTGATATTATTAATTATGGTTGGAATGTTTAAGGGTTCTAGCAGCTGGAAATTGCAACTGGCCCAGAATCCTTCCATATGTATGGTGAGTGAGGCTTCCTTTGATTCAACATTACTTATTATTGAAACTACTTCACTGGTTGCTGGTTGCTTCCTCTGCTCAGTTATACATGGCAGAGATGGTCTGTAGCAGGGATCTCAAACTCAAATCATCACAAGTGCATCTAAGTTTGTTAACCAGTTTGTTAAACTGAGGGCCTTAACACTGAAGTCTTTTTGTAGATTGATGCAAAATTGTCAGATGAATTAAAAAAGAAGAGTATCATGGTATTTCATTAAACATACCTTTAGTTAATAAAATTAACTTTCCTGCAAAAAAGACCTACTTTTGTGCTCTTTCGTGTTGGCCACCTAGGCTGCAGGGAAGGCTGTGCAGTAACAGGTTTGTTGTTGACGTTGGAGTCGTGTATGTGGTAGGTGGCTATTGCATGGAGAGCAGTTAGCAGCAGTGAGGCCATTGGCAGTAAGGAAGAGATACAGGGAACCCTGGTGTAATGGGGCAGTGCTGAAATTTCAGACAGAGGTAGCTCTGCCCCCTCCCCTCCCCAGACCTGGGCTGAAGCCATTGCCCTGTACTGGGCTTCTGGATCCTGTCACATGACCTGCATCCCCCCCCCCCGCCACAATGCAGAGCCTTCCCTCCCCTTAGGTGCTCTGCAGCGCCATCACAGAAAGATTCACGGCTGGCCTGCTCTTTCCCACATCTGCCTTTGCAGCAGTTCCTCCTTTCTAGGGCTTTAGACAGAGGAGAGGTGGCTGTGCACCTGGGCAGGGCAGGACAGCGTCCCAGTGGCAGAGAAAGCAGCAAATGGAAAAAACAGGGGGTGTGATAGTGCTTCAGTGTGAGGTTAGGCGTCCAGCTGCCCCTTGCCCTGCCTTCTTGGGCATGGAATTATTTCTTCTTAGCCAAAGGAAGAATCTAGTGCCTGGATGAGATAAACAAGCTCTTATGTGTGTAAGGTGCTTTCTTTTGTTCTGTGTGCTGGCTTGTTGCTTTTCTCTTTCCTCATTGTCTCCATCAGTCTGTCCAGTTTGTTCTTACTCCATAGAAATGTGCAGGTAGAAATGCTGCCTTCTTTTGGAGTAACTTTGATAGCCAAGACATTCCTGCCTTGCCTTTAGGACTTACTCCTTTCCAGGTAAAGGACTTGGAGAGCTATATGTGTCCTGTGAGTTACAGGTTTGAAATCTCTGGTCTATTGAGCCTCGTATGGATTAGGCCCAAACTACTGACAGGATCTCCCACACCTGTATAGTCTGTTTCATACTCTTAAATTATCAATTGGGTACATTTTGTAGGTCCCACCATGAATATATTTGACATAATCAATTCAACTTTTTCAATAGTAGGGAAAAAGTGATGGAATACATTTCCATTAGGACTGTAACACAGTTTAGAGACTTTCCTTTTGGGACTGATGGATAAACAATTGGAAAAAGCTCATGGATCTTTGTTTTTATATATGATAACTGCAGCTAGACTTTTATATGCTCAAAAGTGGAAAGACTCAACATTATCTACAATGGAAGAATGGATGGTGAAGATGATGGAGTTAGCTGAGATGGCAAAATTGACAGCTTTGCTTAGAGAAAAAACATTGACTAATTTTAATGCCAGTTGGAAGCCCCTTTTGGACTTTTTGCAGGAGACAGAAAAAAATGAAATTATGATATATGGATTTTATGATTAGTTAAATTAATAGGTTATACAAAATATGTATGTTAAGATGTAATTTTAGAGCAAGGGGTTATTATATGATTTAGCTATATCTGCTGTATAAGAAGTCGGAAGTTATTCTTTTTGTAATCTTTTTCCCTCCCTTTTCTTTATTTTCCATCACTTTTGTATTCTTTCTCTATCTCTAAATTTCTTGTTCTCTACTTTTTTCCTTGATTATTAGTTCTTTTTAGCTTTTACCTTTATGCTTTTTATAACTTAATAAAGTTCTTATAAAAAAAAAAGAACCGTAACACAGTTTAGGAAGTGTATCAAAACATTTATTTTCTAAGGTCTTTTAATGCTACTGTTGTAAAGGCTGAATGAATGAATGAATGAGTATATCTATATCTATGTGATTATATATGAAATTTTTATTATGTCTTGTAAGTGATCCAGAACCATTAAACAGGTGGCATATATATTTTCTATAAATAAAATCAACCTATTGGACTGATGAACCATACATACTAAATGGATCATTAGGTTAGGCCTGAGTTGTTGCTTTTCCATGGATTTCGAAGTAGCAGTTTGCCTTGACTAGAAGGCAGAGAAGGATTCCGCTCCAGACAAGGATGCTCTTAATTTTCAGTAACATCTATGAAAGATAACTCCCTAATGAATTGTAACCTGCCTCATTTCTTGATGTCATGGTTTTCCCACAGAAATTGCACAGCCTTCATTTATTTGACTCTTTTACATTCATTTTAACCCCTTGCTTCATTTTCAAATAATTGCTTTTTGTCATTGCAAACACAATATTATACAGAATATTGTGAGGATGGTGGTTGTGCTAGTATCACAAGCGACTCCTGTACAGCATTCTTAACATACAGTAATTGTGAGGCAGTCCCAGATTCCTTCGTAGTTGGCTGTGTAGAATGGACCAAGGAGAATTGTCCTTCAACTTTCTATAATCTCTTGGATTTTTCCCTAGTGGATCTAGATACTAGACTGCAGGATTCAAATGAAGCAGCTAGATATTCTGTCTAATGAAATCCACTGTTGCTTAGAGAAGAATTGGCTGACCTGACAAAGGCAATGATTCTCCACTTCCAATGCAGAATAGAAGATAGGAATCTTTTCTAGGTATCTACATTTTCTCAGTGTCTGTGAAACAGCAGTAAATGCAGGGAAGTCAAGAAGGCTGAATTTTTGATGAGGCCTTGGTTATTCTGATCACAGCACTGCTGGTGTTGAGATCAGAATACAGATTATGGTGAGAGCATCTGTGAATCAGAGCCCAGGCCTAAATCTTCCCAAGGTTTCTAAACTCTCCTTGCTGTATGAATATTAGGTTGTTGTTTTATCAAGCACTCTCACTGCAGGGTGGAGAGCACCTAGGGCTGGTTCTGGTTGCATCTGCAGGAGCTGGGTGCATTTGGAGACAGAAGTGGCAGCACCATTACTGTAGCTAATGGACCTAAGAACATTATCTTGCTGTATTTTTAATAGCAAAACAAGGCAGAGCTGCTGAACACTGGGAATAAAGAAAAGGAAAGCCCCCCAATCCCTTGTAATCCTGCATGGCACAGCACTGCAGCATTAAAAGAGTGCACTACTCTTGCTGAATTCATTTTGGGTCTCTTGAAGAGGGGGGAAAAAGACGAAAGGAGACTTTTGTGCAGAGATGAATTAATGCCAAAGTGCTTGTCTCAAGAATGCAAATGCGGTTAAGAATCTCTCAACTAAGCCTTCCCTTTTGAGAAAGCCGGGTGGGGGGGAGCTTGACATAAAAAGGGACAGTGAGGGAATGCAAATGAAGCTTTACACCTCAATGAACCATCCTTCATTACAGCTGAACTGGTGCTCCCACAGAGATAACTAGCAGATCTGGGCAGCACAGAATGGGAGGAGACTTTATGGATTGTGAGAGAGAGCAGATGCCTTCCTATCAACATACTGAAAAGGAGACCCACAGCCCTAGGTTCTTAGCAATATGTGTGATGTAGCTGTTTATCCAATTTAACTGTTATTATTGTTGAGATAACAACATTGAAGTGTCACACGCTTCTCATCAACTTGTACAATCACTGAATTAATCAGGGTGAGTTGAACAAAAGAAGATACTCAGGACAGTGAGGGGTTCTTACTTTACTTCTACTTCATCCATGATCATTGGCTAAAAATAGCCTGGTCACAGGGAGGTATTATCATTATCTCCTAGGGGCACTTTTCCACTGTTTATATTTAAAATTTAGTCACCACCCATCTCACTCAGGAGCGACTCTGGGTGGTTTACAGTAAAACAGGAATAAATATTAATGAAAATACAATTAAAATACAATAAAAAACCATGTTCATACATAAATAATGTCTTCCAAGATACTGATGGTAAATAAAGGTTATTAACCTATGGAAGCATCTTCAAGGTGCCAGCCAGCCCCAGGGTTGGTCACCCCTCTTCTTGCCCCATGTGAGTTGACAGAGCCAGGTCTTCACCCCTTTTCAGAAGGTTGGGAGAGTGGGGGGCCCGCCTCAGCTCTGGGGGTAGAGTATTCCATAGGGCGGGAGCAACAGCAGAGAAGTCTCTCCTTCTGGATCCCACCAGTCAACATTTTTTCATCAACAGGTCTGTAACATACCTTCTCTGCCTGACCAGGTGGGATGGGTCAATGTAATCATTATAATATGCAGGATTTAATTTTTGTTTGTTTGTTTGTTTGTTTAATCCTAATTGAAGGAGCAAAAGCTTCAGGCTACAACTGTTAGAATCCTCAGATTACAGCTTCTGAATATATTTTGTTTATGTAAATGAAGCTATACTTAGGGAAAAAGGAGCTAAAGGTGCATTTTTCTCAAAGTTTCTACTAGGGTAATAATAAAGAAAGAATATAGTAATAAGTGTTTATGCAGGGTAACCCACCATGGGCACATCTGGATATCTGAAAATTGTTCTGGGCACTTCCAGAAAATGGTAGCCATAGGAGCCTAATCACAAAGACCAACCAGCTTCTTCAAGAAACTTGTACAAGGCAGAGTTGGATTTGAACCTGAAATAACTTAAAATACCATATATTTTGCTCCATGAAACAGAGCAAATATACATTCTGTAGGACAAGAACTTTCCCAAGGAATTAACTATAGGGCAGAAATTGGATTGGATCCTATCAGATCACATGTTTTCTCCACTACAAAGCAGAAAAAACACCTGTTTCATAAAAGGAAAAGCATTATGCTCAGAGAACCCCTTCCTTCATTGGCCAGCAGCAGCAACAACAAAAACAATCCCATTTAAAAAATAATAATAAAGGTACAGTCTAAACTCTCCCTATCCCAGATATCATGTCAGGGGTTCAGGCTGCTTCAGATGCATTATCTCAGCAATTTTTACAACATTCCTCTGCAGTAAGGAATTATTTATTTACCCATAATCCACATGAGAGGCTGAGGTTAACATATGGATCTCTTTGACAGCAGCTGATGAATTTTCTTGGGCAACATTCAGTCATAAAAGTTAATTGAATAATCTATTGCTCAGCAACGTTTTCACGCAGTGGCATCACTATGCACTTTTGGATTATACCATGGATACACATGGATTTCAATCACTTTGGAAGGTGGGTTGTGTGTGTGGGTTCCATGAATTGCCAACTTCTGGAATAGGCCATTGGACTTTTGATTTTTCTCCCCACCCCCCCCTTCTAATCTTAACTTCATGAAGCATAAGAGCAAGCACATAAACAGTCCTAAACTATGACCTCTTACCAAGTCATTGGTGTTGTGAAAGTCTTTTTAAAAATGAAGTGAAGCTGCATAGAAAAGTTTCCTGGCAGGATTGTGCCATTTGGAAAGGTCTTTTCCTAGTTTTGACTACTCCTTTCAGTGTTGGCTCAGATCATCACCTGAAACGGCAACCTCAGCTTTCTTCAATGCAGAATTGTTTGAGATGCTGACATATCTGGAAAGTGAATAGTAGAAAGACTCAATAGATTGGCTTTGTTTGCTGATTATCCTGTTTGGAGGCCATTAACATTTCCATCAAGCCCATTTTTTGCAAGATCTGATCTATGAGTAAGTGCATTGTCCATTGAAGGATGTGGCTTGAATCACTTGCTGGGGTCATCTGAGGCCATCAGTTCTGTAGATTCTTGGTGTGATACACTTTGCTCATTCAGGTGCTGCTGTTAAGATTGTGTGGATTAATGGGAAGAGAATACAAGCTCTGATGCCAGAAGTAGTTCTGTTTTTGCCGTGTAGAATTTCTTCGTATGACCTAATTCCCTTGAAATTTAGGAACAGACAGAACATTTTTAACACAGAGACTAATAAGAAGAAAGAGTAATAAAGCAAATGCGTCTGATTTCTTTTGTGCAGTTTGGGGGGTTGCAGCAGATTTTGCAGTCAGCTTTAATGAAGTGATATGTGGAAGTGGTGAGCTGTCTTTTTCTACTGGGAAATGGGTATGCTTTACCATCAGAGATGTATTAGGTAGAGTCAATATGTGTATTTTAACATCCAAGGCTTGGAGCTGAGAGAGAGAAAAAGAGAGAGAGAAGGGAGAACAGCTGCCAACTGGGCAGTTGTGTCTGTTGTCTGCCGGCTGCTGCTATCCACTCGTTACAATTAAAATGAAGTGTCCGTCAGCGGCTATCTTCGCTGTGTGGCCCATATGTTTCTGAGCTGATACTGTCCGGATTATTCTGTTCGGGAAAACGATAACGGCTGTTTATAACCTTGGCAAAGACTGAGACCTAATCAGGCTGGAGCACATTTTCACAGACTGCCTGATAACAGGCTGTTAGCAGCCTTATCACTGGGGAGAGATAGGCCAAATTAAGCAGATCTGTGAGCACAGGAGCCCAACCTAGTAGCGCACACTCTGGCCCGGCCTTTCTTTGAGATGCCTTTTCCCTGGCTGATTTCAGAGAGAATTGAAGGCACACAGGGGAGGATTAATCAACAAAGGAGATGATGTATGTTTGGGCGTTTCAATCACATATAGCTTGAATAAAAAGAAGAAGAGAGAGATGGAACTGCAGAGCAGAATCAAAGGAAAGAAAGCCCTAGAGATTTCTCTGTCTGCCATCTTCCCAGCCACCGCCAGAAGAGCTCCAATGCTGCTCAACTAAAAGCTCTGAAAGCCAGTTCTTGCTCTCTGTGCCCACTCAAATATTGAAAATATGGCATTCCAATTAATTATTAAATGCATGCACAACTATTCTCCAAATTCTGCACTGCCTGCAAAATATGTACATTTACCTGGAATGAGGGCAGGAAATCGTACATACTGGAAGACAGACACCTGCCTGACAATGGATTTTGGAACAGAGACATTTCTTTGCTGGTTGCAAAGAAATATCTAAATGGCTCATATAATTGAAATAGCTTTTATGACACTGTCCAACTTGAAAAACTGTTCTGTGTCACTTTAAGTGTACTTTCTCACCAGCCCTGTTCTTTGGAACCAACATAACTCCCATACAGATTTTGTAGAGATGCCAGATGCTATCATTACAAAACTGTTGTCTTTCTACTTTTTAAATGTTTTCCTCCCATCCTTTAAAGAAGTTGATTTTTTTTCCCTGTACATTGGCAAGTGAGGCAAGCAGTGCACTTGTTTTATGTGTTGAGAAGTTCAGTGCCTTTTAACAAAGCAGCAAATCAGCAGGATTTTATTCAATATTGGCTTTTATATTTCTGCTATTGCTTGACTTACATCACAGTTATTTTCCTTATTATACTTTGATTGGCAATATTAGTCTTATTTTTAAAAAAAACTCCTTTCATTTTATATATGGGCAAATAGTTTAGTGCTGTTTATAACATTATCTTTACATCTCCTACAGCAAGAATGGGCAAATTCTGAGCCATCAGAGGATGCCACTCAGCCTCCCAACTTTCTGGAGAGCTACAGAAGGTCATCCATTGAGGAAGTAACATGACTGGAAGGGTAGCAGCTTTTTCCTGGAGCATGTTAAGAATGGGAATGGTTAAACCATTAATATGGTTTTGGGTAGAATAGTATGGTTTAAAGAAGTGAATGTAATTTTGAATTATATTCCCAAATTTTGGAAAGTATCAATATATGAAGAATTATGGAATTATTAAGTGGGGAAATACAGTGTCACCCCAGAATTTCAGTTGAAAGTACATGTTTGTTCTCTGATTATGAACTGGCTCTCTGTAAACATAATGGAAAGTTTGACCAACGTTATTCCATGTAGTCAAGGTTTAATGCTGTGTTTTAAAAATGAACTGATTTTTAAAAATATGTATTATAATAAGTTCTGATTTTGATTTTTTAAGTTCCTCTTTCTCTTTTTTGTATTTTCTCTTTCCCATTTCTTTCTGTATATGAAAGCAAGAAAAATATACTTTTAAAAATAATTGCTATGTTTGGCTTAATAATGCATTGCCCATCCTTGACTAAGAAGCTGAAGTGGTAAATACATGTTTTAAAAATGTCTGTCTCTCCTCATCTGTTCAGCCACATCCAACTCTCAGAGACTTTATAGATTAGTTCTCATCATTCTTTATGATGGATTACAACTCTATAATGTTTCTAGATTTAAACCAGTATCTTGATAGTGTCTATCCAGCATGTTCTTTGCTGCCTCATTTTCTAGCACTTCCAACCATTCCTAGCTCAATTGAATTTTCTAAGGAATTTGATTATTTGGCATGACCTAGATAAGGCAACTTTAATTGGTCATCCTAGGTTCCAGTGAAATTTCTGGCTTGATGGGGTCTAAAATCTTGTTCACTACTTTTCTTGTCCAAGGTCCTTTTCCATGTCCAAACCCATAAATTAAGAGTCTAGTTCTAGTTTTCCTCTATCTTCATTTTTTAATTGTCCAAATTTCTCACCTGTGGGTAGCTACAGGAAAAAAACAATAGAAATTACTAGTCTGCACTTGATATTAAGACTAATGTCTTTGCTTTTACAGATCTTCTCCATGCTAGCCATTGCAGAGCACCCAAATTATATTCTTTGTTTAATCTTAGGGGCCAGTGTCTTCAGTTTGGTCAGTTTAGGAGCTGAGGAAAATACAAACTAAATACAAACTAGTACAAACTAATACAAACTAACACACACTAATACAAACTGAACTTAGAAGAGAGGATGGAAAGAAAGAATAAAAAATGCCGTAAAAAAGAAAAGAAGAAAAAGAAAAAAAAATATATAAAGAAGTAACTTCCAACCTTCATCACAACAAGTGTAAACAAATTGAATAACTCTTCACCCCTTATAAGGTTAAACAGATATCCCTTCATCCAATATCCCATCCCTTATCTATAAGCAAATCCATAAAATACAAACTTTTTAATCCTGGTGTCAGCAAAAAGTCCATAACGGGTTACCAGAACATTGCAAAAAAAAAAAAAAAAAAAGTCTTATTTTGACCTTGATCTAATAAACCAACTTTATATTCCTTCCTTTTATTTCTAACAGTCTTAATTTTTAATTCAATCAAATATTGTTATAGGATTTGATTGCAATTCTTTATCCTATTGCACAGGTTTCTTCAAGACTTTAGCAAGCCTCTTTTGTAGATCCAATAAGAAAACATTTTCCAGTTCATTCTCTTGGTTTATCACTTGTATTTCCCTTTTAATTTTTAAAACTTCAGCCAGTTTCTTTTGTATATCCAGTGAAGTGCCCTTTTCCAAATAATTCCCTTGGCCTGTCATTTGTAGCTCTGCATTCTGTACTTTATCTGTCTTGTCAGATAAAATTTGTTCCACATCTGTCATTCCTTCATTAATATCTTTTAGACATAGTCTATCCATAGAAGCAGACATCATTACTGACAGTGTTGATATTATAGTTACTAATTTGTGCCTCCATTCTTCAAATATCTCCTTTAATATTTCTGATGTTATAACATTTGTGTCATTTTGTAGGTCCCAGTATTAACTGACATCAAGAACAGGTTTGTATTTTTTTTTCTTCCGCTTAAAATCTTTAGTCTCCTCTGGTATCCAGTTTCTAAAATCATCACTTATCTTTTGTTATGACTTGCAATAGCCAGGATAGCCAAAATAAGTCTGTTTCCCATGAGAAGCTGTTCATTTTTTATAGTTAATTCCAAAATATTATAGTAAAAGTCAGTATTCCAAATTTCTCTGGACCCTTAATCAGTTTATAACTTTCTTAGATCAAAATCTTATTTAGCTTTTTGCTGTTTATTTCAAATTCTTTAAGTTATTAAGCTTATAATTATTTTTTCTTTTGTTCAGAGTTGAAGATAAACTCACCCCATGAAGACTTTTCAAACCTGTCGTTTTGAAGGTCTCTAATAGCTTTAAGATGGTTAATAGGCAATTTTGAAAGTGATTGGAAAGTGAAGTTTGCTAACTTAGTGTCCTTTAAAAGGCTCCGTCATGGTTGTGAACAAGATGGCTGATCCTGTTCTTGTGTCTCCTGGCACTCACACCCATGGAAAACTGCTGCCCTGTGGTCTCCTCATGAGACGCAGCAGTCCGGAGCGCATGTGAGTGATCTCCCATCCTCTCCTTATCCAGAGAGGTTCCAAGGAATTGATCTACTCACCACTTCCTTGGTCTTTGCCACATTTGTCAGCTCTACTTTCACAGAGCTGTCTTCAGTTGGCCATACCTCCCCTGGAAGTCCTTGGTGTCACCATTTCCACCTGTTATCATCACTTTACTCTTCCTTTAGCTTTTTCACTTTCTGCCTTGACTTTTAGAATAAGTTGTTTTATATCCTCTTCATTTGCCATTAGTAGAGTTGTGTCCTATACGTATCTTAAACTGTTAATGCTTCTGCCACCAATTTTTATTCCACTTTCCAATTTGTATAAGTTGGGTTCCTCAAAACTGCCTTTGTACATAAATTGAATAGAAGTGGTGATAGAATATAGCCCTGTTGCACACCCTTTTCCAATTTTGAACCATTTGAACTACATAAGTTGTTCTGACAGTGGCTTCTTGAATGTTGGACACTGATTTTATTAACTGAATCAAGTGTTTTGGAACACCTGTTTCTTTTAAGTACTTCCATAATTTTTAATGTTCAGGGTAATTGAAGGCTTTACTATAGTTAAAGAACATAAATATACATCCTTTTGAAATTCACATGCATGTTACATCAACCATCAAGTATTTGCAATGTGGTCTCAAATGTCTCTTCCTCTTATAAAACCAGCTTGTACATCAGACAGTTGTCTTTTCATGATTGGGCCCAATCAACTTAGTATGATATTCAGCAACATTTTGCTAGCATGGGATATCAGGGTTATTGTGTGGTAGTTGGAGCAGATGCATATGTCACTGTTCTTTGGGATTGGGATGAACACTGACCTTTTCCAGTTTTTTCTCCATTTACTGGTAACCCATATTTTTTTACATAGTTTTGTAACTGTTGCTATTGGTTCTGATTTAAGCAATGCAGATGGAGTCCCACTGGTTCCAGGACCTTTTGTTTTGGGCAGCTATTTCAGTGCCCATGTTACTTTGGCTTCTAATATATCTGGCTCTGCTAGATTTCTGTTGTGTTACATGGTGACAATGTAACAATCGTGTAATAAACATAATATTACATTTGTGTGTTTAAAGGAAGTGATGTGATATAATTTCTGTACTTGGTGATTTTCTACAGGCATTTTCAAACCTCCTTGTTTGCTTGCAAAGATTCTGTAGTGATTATACTGCAAGAATAGTACAGTGAACGATATATTTCACACCTGAGATACTGCAAAAGATTACAGTTGCACCCCCCACTCCTACTTTCCCTTTCCTTAGGCTGATTGTAAGACTTGTAATCTTACAATTTCTGCAGCAGTAAATGTTCTATCAGTGCCCTGGGAATAACTGCCATTGTCTTTTGTTCCAAGGTTATTGTGATTTACATAGTTTACATGTAAACTAGTGGAATTGGAAATTAACGCTTTGAGAATAAAAAGCTGAAAATTCTGAAACATATTCCTTGATAGCCATGATAAACGTATGGGAATCACCAAATATCGTAGGTTTTACAGTCTTAACAAAAATAATTGTCTCAAGTCCTCTGATCATTTTAAGGACAAATTCCACATTAAGGAATGTACAGTGTTCATTTCAGGTATGAATAATTAGTTTCGGATGCATAGGTACTTTTAGCCAGGTACCATTAAATGGGCTGGAGAGCTGCTTTGGGTGGCTGACTGGGATGGGTAAAGAATGGGACTCAAATCCCCACCAGTGGTGTTGCTGACCTTTCACCAGAAGCAATTGTTCCAGCATAGCTCTTCTGAGTGGAATGCAAAATACATTAAATGTGTGCTTCTAAAATTGTTTATCATTCATTCGACAGTGAATGTTTGCTGGCTCTAAGATGCATGCATGCTTGGATATAATCCATCCTCCTTGTCTATCTTAAATAAGCAATGCTCCCTACTGTTGGCCCCAGAAAATGTGAGAGAAATGTGGGTGCTGCAAGCAGGGGTGGCTTGACTTTTTCATTTTCATCCAGCAAGGAGAATCAACATCCCTAAGGTAAACTTTTGCAGTCTTTCAATGACCTTTTCGTAAAGCATTATAATCAAATTGAACATTTCCAGTTGTACCATTAATGTTTGCCCCTAGGGAAAATGCAGCATGTTATTTATTATCATTACTGCTGTTATTATTACTGCATATTTCTGAGACACCCTTTGAGCTGAATGTGAAGTGACCATTTCATGAGCAAGTGCCAAGCTCTCTCTCCTGGCAAGAGAAAGAGAGGCTAGATGCAATTCAGCCTTGTGTGATCAAGGCCTGTATCTTCCGAGAGGTCTTGCTAATAAGACACTTGGGTTTATCTTTTGTAGAAGTTTCTAAGACAACAACATCCTTGTTTATCTTACTATATATATAATACTACCCCTGTGATTCTCCCAGGTTTGTTCCAGCTTCACTGTTACATCACTTTGTCCACTGCAATAACAAAGGCTAAGTTCTCACAGAAACATCAGATGAATTGCTCTTCCTTATTTTTGAAAAAGCATTTCTGTACGTAAGGCAGAAATGCCTTCTCGGACCTGGAAGGCTTCAAGTGGCTGCAACTGCTTCATGGTCTCTTATTAGTCCATGAAACTGAAACCAATTAATATTAGTTATATAAAATATATATAAGCCAAAATGACCTAGTGGATGCCTGTAGCCCTTTAGACTTTTTTATGGGCTGTAGAGCCCCCCTAAAATAAGTCACTATTAAATTCACTGGTGAAATGCTAGAAACCAATTATTTTTGTCTCTGTATTTTTAAGAAATAAGAAGTAGAATTATTCTTTTAATGGACTTCACACAGCTATTTTGTTTAACTCCCCCGCCCACGGTAAATTAACAAAGGAAGGCTCTACACATTTGTCCTCCACATGGCCACAGCTCCCTCTGTGGTACTTAGAGGCTTAGAAAAAATGCAGCCACAAAATTCCTTTGCAAAATTTTATGATCATTTGTTTGTTTGTTTGTTTGTTTATTTGAGTTACATGGATGCCCAAGAGTGACACTTGGTGACTCACAATTTGAAGAACCATGAAAACAAGGCATTAAAAATAAAAATACAGTATAATATAATAAACCTTCAGAACATAAAAAACAGGATAATGGAATACCAGAAAGAACAATGAGAAATAACAACAAGAACAGAAGCAACAAGATTAAACAACATATTTCTCATTCATACATTCTGTATAAGTCCATCCCACTCTCTAGCCCAAATGCTCAGGGGAAGAGCCAGGTTGTTAGGGCCCTGTGGAACGACAAGAATGGTTTGAATCTTGGGAGAATGATGTCCCTTAGGGCAGGCACTGTAACAGAGAAGGCAGACATCCTGGGTCCATAAAGAAACCATGATCAATGGTATGGAAAGCCCTTGAGAGGTATATGTCCTGAGACTATTCTTGTGAGGTGAATTCATATTACTCATGTCTACAGATGGAGAGTTCAGACTGCGAACTAGCAAATGTTATTAGATTTGGCTAGAATATTTTACAAAGTACAAAAATACACACATTGTTTAATTGGGCTAATTCTCTGAATCCATATCACTACAAGAGAATATAGCTATTATTATATATTATGTTTATGTGTTTTTTCATGTTATAAATTACCCAGAGTCTTGGAACTGGGGAAGTGGACAAAAAATTGTCAATAAATAAATAACCAGAATCTGAACCTCATTACATTATACACATGCACATATATGGATTCTTAAATGTTCTTTTGGCCCAGGCTTCTTAAATTGCCTGTGATAATTATTTTTCCATAGGATATTTCTTCAAGGATCATGGTTGTGAATTACAGAAGTCATGGTCTGGAAAACCACTACAGATGCATTCTTAATTATTTATATGTTGGGGAAAAGAGAGATAGGTGGGAAAACAATGTAGAAAATATCCATCTGTCTGTAGTGAAGTTCTGCCTTCATCATATGAAGTGACCATCCACTCAGATTTGTATGAAGCGTTTGCTCAGGAGTGTGCACTGACTTAAAAGCCATTCTGGCCCAGCTGACTTTTTGCTTGCAATGACTTGGAACCATGCATATTCATGAAGCACAGAAGCTCACTGGGGATTCACTGGACTTAGACCTGTGACCTCCTGAGACACTGAGCCAGGGATCTGTCTGTCTTATGAGTAACAAAGATTTCATTTAAACATCCAGCCACTGCTGTTTTATTTTGTCAGCAAGGAGAAATGAAGTAGCATGGTCCCAAACCTTTTTGAAGAAGCTTTCTTGTTAGAGCTGTAGTTTACTCTGTGATTTGTACAGCACAAAGGATACATTTGCAGAATTGCTGCACAATTGGATCTCCTCCTACAAATCCATTGTCCAGTTTTTAGAGAACAAAAGGAACTATCCAATCCATTCCTTGGTCTGGATTGGCACATATTTAACAGCTTGTCTTGTGACATTAGTTTTAAGTTGCTCCTCTGAGCTTTGAAAACAACTTGGTACTTAAGAAAACATACTTAGAATTTGCTGACTAAAAAATTGTAGGGATCCCATGTAGTCGATTCTAGCTATTTTGTATTATCCTTGTGCTTAATGTCTGGTTTCAGGGAGTTTAATTTCCTTACAGTTTTTACTTTTAAAAAAAGTAGAGGATAGTAATGCAGTAATTACTGGCTATTTTGAAAATGGGAACCTTCATGCTTCCTGATGCAAGAAATTTCACACTTGGTAACTGGTTAGTTCAGGTCTGACCTGCACACATGTTTACTCTACAGTGCTGTCTTGAAAAAAAGCTGAATTAAATGGCAGGGAAGATTTGCACAGCCTGCTTATGTTGAAAATTACCAGATATTACTTATTGTTCAGTGTAAATAAACTTCAAGTCCATATCAGCGTATGTGGTATCTTCTTATGTTTAGTCAAGTCAGTGGTTTCTCTAAGCCTGTATACTCAGTGGTGTTCAGATCAACTCTCCATGGGCGTAAGAAGAAAATAGCTGAAATATTTCAAGGAAACCATATGGAACAAACAAACAAACAAAATAGTCTTAAACTCTGGCTGTTTTTTCAAGTATTATTTGCAACCTTAGTTGGTAGGTCTTTGCTTTTTTAAAATATAGAGACTTAATCCAGGTTAGAATTAGGCATTCTTCATATGTTAAATAAAGAAAAACACTCTCCCTTTATTTTCCAAACTCCCTCTACTGATAAGGAAGATCTACAAGGAAATTATATTTTTGTTCAGTTTTGCACAAATGGGAATCATGATTGTTCAGGTGTCTCTGGTAGAACACAGGTACAGTTTCATTCCAGAAGTTCCCCGGCTATGACCAGCTATTGAAGTATGTATGTATAGAGAATGGTCCATAAGTTTCCATCTATCCTCCACACATCTGTTTTCTGAATGACTGCAAAGGACTGTAGTCAGCCATAAACTAGGGCATAGCAAACCATGAGAAAGTGAGAATTAATGAAAGGGGAGCAGGGTATGCAAATGGCCATGGTACTCTATAGTATGTTCCTGTTTTCCCCAAAAGGGTTCAGCTACAACCCTTTATACATATATGTATATAGTTGTAAGCTGCCCAGAGTCATTTGGGAGTCCAGTGGCCTATAAGTTAATTAAATAAATAAATTTGATGACTAGGCTGGCAGCAGATCTGAAATAATTTACCTTCATAAGATGGGTTTTTGGATTGTCTCAGGAGAACAGGCGTGAAGCTTTCTCAGAGAAGGTCCAATGGCTGACACCTTCAAGCATAATATTTCCATTTTCTCCTGTGATACATGGGAATTATTTCAGCAACCATCACACAGAGATAGAACCATGGAATTAGTTCATGGCTGTATGGAGAATAGAAATAAGGTAGAATGTAACCAGTTCATAAGGTGAATAGTTACACAAGTATACACAATGGGGCCAGGTTGCAAAAATCTGGATGATCATTAGATAGAAGGAAGCAAAGAGATAAAGAAAAGTCACACTCTTTGCTGCTTGAAAGGCCAGACACAACAGCTTTAGTGCACCTGTATACTGTACCTATATGCATCCATTTGCATATACATGCAAACCTTTTGCTCCAAGGTTCAGCAGAATTCTGTCTGTCCTCTGTCTCAATCGTGCTCTGTTGTCAGAGGTTATATATCTCCACTGTGCTCATGCTCATCCTCTGTAACCACTTTCTGCTATAGAATCTTCTGACTGCTCAGTGAAGCCTTAATCCCTAATGCAGCGATCAATGGATATGTGCCTTTACCACTTGGATGCTCATTTTTAATCCCCACTGCCTCCCTCAATGTCATCTCTTTCCATTTTTCTTTATAGAATTTCAGGTCTGCTGTACCTGCTGATTACTTAGTGAACATCTCCCTTAGTTAATTCCATTGATTTTCAAATCTAGCCAGGTTTGGGGTCCTTAGATTTCTGAAGTAGCTTAAATAGTATGTCTAAATTCCAGCATCTTCCTTCTATAAATTATATGGCTGGGGAATTGCTGGGAGGCAACACTTCACCATTGTTTATTTGGAGAGTTAAGATGAACCGGGCTGATTATTTATCCTTGCCAGGTGAGAGAATATCATGTGACTGAAGCAGAGTGGGTGAAAACAGCCTTTTGGATCAGTGGAACAGCAAAAAACAAAAGCATGAAATTAATATCTAACTGCTAATAGCTTGCTTCTCTCATCCACCCTCCTTTAGCAAACTGGTGTTGTTCCCTTTCTTTCTGTTGCAGCAACTCTAGATACTCTGCATTACTCAGTCTCAGTTTGATCTGGATTTGATCCACATCTCTCCTGCGCCATCTGCATAGGGCCCCTACATAGATTCAGAATCACCACATCAACATTTGTTTGCTGCTGAAGAACCGCTTAAAGTGTATTGCATGCATTTATATCCCAGTCCAAAAGACACACATCCTTTTCTCCAGGGACTGGTTTTTGTGGTTAAGTAGGCAGAAATCCAAATGTTGTTAAGTAATGTAAGCAAAATCATACAAAATATAACCAGAAGATCCTGCTGTTTACATGCTTAATGTGTTCCTGGGAGGAGTAGGGGGTTTTCTTTCTTTCAATATTGCAAAGAGAAGATTATATCTTTAGATTGCAAGCCCCCTGGGTAGAGATCATGTCACCACTGTGCACTTCATGTCCCTTCACATCATCTAAGTTGGTCTTATAAAGGACCGGGATACAAGGGGCCACTAGTATTCAGTAAATTCTTTGTCCTCAGCCATCTCTTGGGTTCAGCCTGTGGGTTTCATTCTTGATTCTAAAGCTGCACATTTTTAGACTGTGCCATATAGGCTTTGAAGGTGAAAATCATGGAAGCCAAAAAGTATGGAACAAGTGAAGATACACCTTCAGAAACAAGAGAATTATGTCCTGAGAAATGGACTCACATTGTCTATTTAAGTTGGTCTTTTGAAGGACTAGAATGCAAGTGGAGAAAACTCCATTGCAATGCAGAGGAAACCAACTTTTTTTTATTTCTCTCTCCATTTTAATGCCTGTCTCCCAGGCAGCTGGTGATGTTTTAATGAAGCTGGAATTGTATAGTCTGTAGCCCTGGATAATGCTAAGCTGCCGAGTCAGAATCAAATTAATAATTCATGAAATTAAAGTGTATAATTAATTTGAGCTGTGCAGATGAGGAGAGGGCTTGAGCCTTCAGCTTGAAAAGAGTTGATGTTATATATTGAGAAAGAGAGAGCAAGAGAGAATCTTGAGTGTGTATTAATATCAGGTGCTGCTGCAGTTATGGCTAGAAGTTTAAGCTGCCGTAAGCATTTTTGATTGCGTTGCCTGATTTTCAGCTGCATATTTTTAAGCCTTCAGGGGTCTACATTTACAAGCAGTGCTTGCAAGTCCGTGGTCTGTGTGAAGTTGTGCAGACTGATATGCCTCCTCTTATGTCTTTCAGCTAGCAAAACACTGAGAAAAATATGGAGTTCTTGGTGCTCTCTGAGCTTGGTTGTTTGCTTGCAGATGTTTCATTACCCAGCCAGGTAACACTATCAGTGTGAGTGAGTGTGGGGTTTGCTGCCTCTTTATATGCAGCAGTGTCACCTCCCTATTGCATATAAACAGGCAGCAAACCCCACACTCACATTGTTGATGCTACCTAATTGGGTAATGAAATGTCTGCAAGCAAACAACCAGGCTCAGGGAGCACCAAGAACTCCACAGTTCAACCCTGAGCTACAGATATTCTCTTCTGTTGAGAAAAATGTTTTGCGATTATGATTTGAGGGAAGGAGTGGTTTTGGGGGGTAGGAACATGGGAAAAGAAGTGCTGGCCATGTAGGGCCAAGACAGTTAATCTGTGCAAATGATAGCTGGGGTGATATATATCTGCTTTCTTGGGTTAGAACTGGCATAGAAACATTATGAAAGATCAGAAACAAGTATGGGTGTGACTAGTCAAACAGCAGATCTTAATCCTTTTAATTTAAAATTAAATTTTGGCAAAGAGATTTAAGTATTTGAGTATGTATTTAATGTGCGTTTTCCTTTGGAATAATGTGACTTGCAAGTCCTTAACTTTATATCTGCACCATACCATGTTCCTTCCATGGTAGATCAAAGTGCTAGTTGAGCTGGAACCCTTGCCTCAGATGGAAATATGAGGTCATATTTCATATGGTCATATGGAAAACAGGCAAAGTCATGTTTAAAGTTGCTCTGGATAGACAAGATTTCACTTCATTTCACTGTTTTTTTTTTAATTGATGTCCCTTCAGTTTTGTTTTAAGGTGTGATTTTAATTGTTGCATTTTTAATTACTATTCTGCTTTTATCTTTTGTTCTTGATAGTCTTATTGAACACCATTTTGGGTGGAAAGATGGAATATAAATTCAGTGAATAAACAAAGGAGCTAAAGAGAAGCCAAGGGTTGACTATACTGGGTGTGCCTATGAGGAGACAGGACACCTGGATTTCACTGTGCCCTTCCCTGCCCCTGTTAAGTCAACCCCTGGTCATACCCAGCAGGAAGCTAACCTCTGACAGAGTCATTGTGAGCCCCTGAAATCCTTTTTCATTAAAAATGCCAAGGAATGAAGCTGGGAACTTTTGTAAGCAAAGCAAATGCTCTTATTACTAGCTAGCTTTTTTTTTTTTTCATGATTCAATATCTGATATTTCCTATTTTGCCATAATTTAAGGTGGGGGAACACCTCTTAACTACAGCATGCACTTTCCCTTGCTGCATATTAAAAGCATTCCTTGCTTAAACCTTTGATTTCACATATTATAATTTTTTGAAGTTTTTTTACTTTAGTACCAGAGCAGGGAAGCTGGTATACTAAAATCCACCAATAGATCAATTTGCTATAGTGTAAATTCAGCATAAACCAGAAAGTGGGGCAAATAAGAAGACATTTGGTCATGTGCTTATTAAATAGGTAGAGTCCATGGGGGGTGTAAACCATACAAACACGTGCCAGCTTCTTCCATCTGACCAGGCAATGCTGCTTTTTCCATTTCTACATAAAACTAGCAGTAGCTTTCTTTTTAGGGTTAAACTGCTGGGGCTTCCTTTGAAACAATAAAAACTAAGCCAATTAAAACTAATATTCAGTACCTCTTAAATCTGGGTTGTGCTTTTGCTGAAGTGACTATATGATACTCGGTATCATAGGGTATTCCATATTTATTAAACTGACATTTAAATTGACTTGCAATATCACGTGAAAAGTATCTTTACAAATTTATAATGTGTAGGATTACTTAATTTAATTTGTATGTACATGTCTTTATTTAATCTTTCTCAGTCAGGTTGGTAACTAATTTAAATGCATCTTGCAACTCATTAACAAATTTTGTTGGCCTGTATGTTGGATCTAAGATGAATAAGTTTATTTTGCACATAAGATACTTGTAATGAGCATTAATTTTCAGTTTCCAGAGCAAGTGCTCACATAGGGTTATATATGTACAATACACCTTGATCTAACTTCAAATGTACCATTTTGTTCAACTCATATTTTATCTGAGACATTTATCCCTTGCGTACATGGAGCTTCCATCCAGACAGCGATAAGCACAAGCCTGCTTACTTTACAAGGTAGCTGCATCATCTGCCCTTATTGTCTGGAATAATAGATGGATGGAACTAAGATATTGGCCTTGCCTGGTGCCCTTCCTTGACCTCTCTTTTGTAAGGTTCAGCCTTTTTCCTCAACTAGTCTGAGGAGGTAGGATGTAGTCATATTTTGGTAGATATGTATATCTATATTATTGTTTTCAGCATAGAAGATCAAATGAACTTTTCTGCTCTTGAGTTAATTAACATAATAATCCTTGTATTATGTAATGTCCAAGTGAATTAAAAATAAAAATAAAATTAAGTCTCTTAAACAGGGCAAAACATGATGAGAATGAGAAGATGCTAAGATGATAAAAGATGATAATTCATCACAAAGCTGATTCTCCTGTGTCAGCATATCTAGTGGAAAGTTTCTAAATGTTCTTTTGCAAGTCCATAAACCATGCATGTATTGTTGTTTCAGAGCTCTGCAAGCCATACTTGCAGCACACTTTTGAGAATGAGTACGACTTTCTAAAGCTACATGCAGAAGAGATTCTAAAAAAGGTCCTATAAGTCCAGTTCCAGCTTAACTCATTTATAAATCAAACTGGGCACTTTATATTCATAAAAATCAAAGTTTACTAAAGGTTGCATATTTGATTAACCAGTTGGTTCTTTAAATACCTAAATATCAATATAAAGTAGGTATCGTACATTCAGGCAAGAAAATGGGGGGGGGGGGGAAGAGACATTAGGAATACATTTACTCTTAAGGAATCAGTTTGCAGTCTGAGGATCCTTCTAGAGCCAGACTGATGAATGACAGCCATATAACATCTGTAGCAAGCAGAGCCTTTTTTCAATTTTGGCTGATAAATCAGGGCTCCTTACCTGGAGGAGACACAGACTCATGTGCTGATAATTATTGCAATACGCTCTTCCTGGGGTGGCATTTGAAGATGGTTGAAAATTGGACCGACATGGGGCAGTATGAGCAGTGAGTGGTATCTCTTTGAGGTCCCAGCCTCTGCTGAAAAAGTTTTACTGGTTGCTGATTGTCTCCTGAGTTCACCTTACCGTAATCACAATGATGTATAATGACTTACATAGCTTAGACCCAAGCTATTTAATGAGTACTTGTTCCCATGCAATCCTTTCTGCATATGGAGATCTTCAGAGGAGTATCTCTGATGGATCCCCCCATCCATCATGTTATAGATTTGACATCAACAAGCACTTCTACTTTTTCCATGGCTAGACCCATATTTTGGAAGGAGCTATCTTTGGAGTTGAAAGAAGAACCCCTTCCTTTTTATAAAATTATTTTTTTTCCTTTTAAAGAATCAAAACATTTAAACTTCAGCTGCTTTAGGTTTCTGTTTTATATTGGTCATATTTTTAATATGGTTTATATGGATTTTTAAAACTATATCTTTGTAAGCCGCCCAGAGCCATTAATGGAGCAGGCAACATATAAATGTCTGAAATAATTATGTTAAACTAAATTAAATTAAATTTCCCAAATGCCAGGGAAACTTGTACCAGGCATGAATATCCAGCCAGTGGGATGCTTAGGTTTAAATGATTCAGCTGCTTTCTATTAGCTCTGAATCAAATGCAGAAGGAAGTGAGATTCGTCATGGAGATTGCATTGCACTGGAAGCCCATACACTCATTTCTTCTGAACCCAGTTTTCCCAGTCATGTTCCTTAAGCTGCAGAAACAAAGCATCACAATGTAAATGCTGGGAAGAAGAAGAAATTGTGCTGAATGAGTTCTGGGTTCTCTTGCCAACGGACAAGACAATCTTATGCCAGCTGCACTCCAAGCTCCGGACAAGAACCTGTTTAAAGTAGAGATGCAAGAGAAGCTACTGCAGTTTTGCAGCTTAAAGGATGATCGGTTGAAGAAAGAACGCATCTCAAGATATGTGGTTAAGACCTCAGGATAAATTGTATATCCAAAGACATCCATAATAAATTGTCCATATCACATTGCTTTCTATGAAGTGTGCACACAAAGGTTCGTTCCCTGGATATACTTAGATATCTGTAGATGTTCTATGAAGATGCAGTTATCTGCAGTACGTTGCACTCCTTTCATTGAAATGCAGGATTGTTGCTCCTTCAAGTGCACCTTCCATAAAAGCCATGTACTGCAGGTGAGCCACCTGTTCTGGGATTTGTTTTTTTATGTTGCCCCTGTGCAAAATCATGAAAAGCTGTATTATACATAACCTCAATATAGATGCCTTTTAAAACAATAGAGAAAAAGGATAAGATAAAATAAAACAACATGTCAGGCTGACCCTGTCAGAAGAAATAACAGTTCTTAATATTTCCCTTTTCAGGCTCTGTTTTAGAAATACAATAAAACCATATTAGTATTATTTTTTTAAATCTATTTATCATATTTATATAGCCGCCCATCTCACACAAGGTGACTCTTCTAGTATCAGAAATGATGAAATATGCCCTTTCATAATTAAAATTTACTATATCAATGATCATGTATTGTAGTTTATTATTTTGCCAGTTTTAACCAATTAAGGCCAAAGCCCTTTGAATACTTACAAGCATTAAGTCCTGTTGAAAGACTCAGGTTAGATGGTGCTACAGAGATGCTACGCTAAGGCACATTCCTGAAAAGAAGTTCCTAAGAAACTGAAGGTTGCAGTACCAGTCAGAACTTTATTCCCCGGTATCCAGAAATATGTTTTGGAAATGCTGATTATGGGAAATTATGCAAGGTTTCTTAGAACTTTCCATTTTCATTCAGTCTGATAAACTACAAGATTCTGAGGTTTAATATAGCGAAGATTTGGCATTTTCCCAACAGCTTCCTTGAGGACTTTTTTATGCATGTCCGAAGCTGCAACAAGCAACTTCCATTTCTACCTCCCAAACCCCTGCCAAACTTGCATGTCAGATGAAAAAGAGTTGGGATGAGCATACACAACCACAAGCCTCTTTAATCCCTTCCCACTCTTCTGGGGGCAGAGGGGGGAATACATTTTTCCAGTCCTATCCTTTGTTTATATTTCTCCTCTAATGACTTTTGTGGTTCTTTCGGTTGCCCCTCCAGGGCAATTTCATTCTCTCTTTCTAGTCAAGCCAGAGAGATCAGTGATAGGGATGCTCTTCCAAGGGTTACCAAGAAAAGCAAACAAAAACAACATGCAAATGAAGCTGCCAGCAACAGGTAGACTTAATCAGATGCTGTCAGATGAATTCAGCATCTCCCCGATTGTCGCCTGTGTTAGGCTCCCATTCGGAAGCCCTCATCTGCTCCAGATGTGGTTTAATTTACTGCGACTTGGCTAATTACTGTAATTAAGGATTAATTACTGTTAATTACTTTCACATAAACTCAACGCCAGTCAAAGAGCGGAGCCTTATGAAGTCTGCCACATAAGTGAACACAAGCGCGCTGGGCTGGGTGGGCCCGCAGGTTGCTCTTTGTTCCCCTGGATGGCTGCAGTGGGCCTGTGCCTGCTTGCCATCCCTGCACGTGGGAAGACGGAGGGAGGGAGGGAGGGTCTTGTTCCTGCAACCTCAGCATTTCAACACTGCTCCCCCCCCATGTGGTGGCAGGGGGGCAGAAATTCAGTTGGAAAAACAAAGTGGACAGATTTTTTTCCTAAGCAGGCTAGAAAAAGAGAAGGGTACTGCTGATTCTGAAACGCATTGCCAGAAACCTTGGGTTATTTATTTCAGACATCTGAAAGCACAAAAAGGTCCATTTAATAGGGGCCCATAATAAAGCCATGATATAACTGGATTTCTCACTTTCACTCATTTTATTTTTATTTACTGTATGTGAAGAGGTTACTAAGCATATGTTTTTATCAGAAGACAATGTTTCTGCAATCACAAGGTTCAATTTAATTTGACAGATTTAAATATTCTGTGGGCTTCTGCTTGTTTTCATGTTTCCTTGTCATTTCCATGGATTCTTCTTGTAGTGGTACTATGGTGAGGAGACAGGAATCTGCTAAATGGTGGTACCTGTGTGATTTACAAATTCAGTCTCCTTCCAAAATGATATATCATTTGTCTAAGTACCACTTTGCTAAAAAAAAACAAAATAGGACAATGAAGGTACAGTAGCTGTGCGTATCAGAAAGAAGTCAGAGTAGACAACCTGTGCATCTAATTCGTAATATGCATTTTGCTCATAAAGACAGTCAGCAGAGGGAGATGCAAATACGTCGCTAGTGTGTGCATGCATCCTAGTTTTTAATGGGGGGGAGGGTAAGACTAATTTGGTGTCCATTAATATACCCTTAACTCATCCTTTTGTTGGTGTTGGTATTAATAGATATTCCTAGTTTTAAAATGACACATATGGGCTGGGCTTTTTATTCTTCAGTAGAAGAGGAGCTGGTCCTTAACTCGGTCTAGGGTAATTTAACCTAGAGCAAATATGCAAATACAGCCCAGAACATGCTTTCTTTCCTGTTACCTAGGGGTAATTGCCTCATCAGAATAGACTGGAGAGCATCTGTAATGAATATGTATGAACCAGAGCATAAGCAGTAGTGTATGAACTGCAGAAACAGTGCTAGTAGCTGATTTCTGTAACATCACATTGTTTCTCTCTGTGAAACAATAAGTGAGTCATGTGGTGGAGCTATTCTTTATTCCCTCTCTTTGCTTCCCCCTGGAATGATGGCAATCGGAGAAGTGAGCAGAGCAGAGCAGAGCAGAGCAGAGCAGAGCAGCCCAGACACTTATTAATAGCTTAAAAGGGACAGAAAAGGATCCAAGTAATGTCAGATGAGGTTCTTTGGTGCAATGGCTTCAGTTCTGCTGATGTAATAATGCTTGCATAAGGTTGCCTGTTGTCTGGACATAAATCATAAGGCTGGTCGGCTTCTTCTATAAATGCGTTGAAATAATATGTACATGCACTGTTTGTGTGTACATATACACCGCTACAGAAGAGCCTCAAATTGCATGCCCTTGAAGAATATGAACTGGTTCAGACTTCATGCTCAACTACAGATTAGTGTTACAAGAATGAATTTATATCCCCTTTATCCCTGCAACTCACAAATTTCTCCTTATAGCTAAATTTCCCATAGAATATCATGTTGTCTGGATCCTGGAAGACTATGTTTTATCTTAATCTGAATCAATCGAAACAAGCTATCTTCAAACCACAGTTTACGAAGGTGTTTTACCATAATTAAGATTAATTCATATGTCTACAGTTGATGAGAAATATCAGAGGAGAAGGGAGGAAGAAAAAATAGTGATTAAATTAGGATTGTTCTATTAGGCCGTGGCTTTCTCTGTAAGTGTTCCCTAGCAATTTGAAGATGAAACACACTAATTTAGCTTTCAGAATTAATAGCTTTAATAAGAGCAGTGAGCTGGGGAAGGGAAGGGGAAGCAGGGAAGGGCAAGAAAGACGCTGATGGCTTGGGAGACCATCAAGTCTTCCCCTAAGGCCATTCCAGCAGTGACATGGACCACACAACCATTAACACACTGAGAGCAGAACAGGTTTGCAGATTGTCTGCCTATCCTTCAGCCAGATTTGGAACTATAGATGTTTATCAGTAGTAATGAGATTGTGCCCAGGGTCAAATGATGTAAGCAAGAAGACAAAGAATGCTATGTACTTTTTATGGGTGACCAACTGGCTTACTGAACTATAAATTTCCACATGGCAGTCCATATTATAGATTAAGAGTTATTTATTTATTTATTTATTTATTTATTTATTTATTTATTTATTTAATGTCTTACAACACATCAGATATACAATTAAAACAGTTAAAAACATAACAACAAAGCCTAAGAGTCCAGACGAGAACAACCACAACAGTAAAAAACACAACTGGGACTCCTCAAAGACATTAACCCCAGGCCTCGGAACAGAGCCAAGTCTTAAGGGCCTTCCAGAAACCCAGGAGAGTGGGCACCTTCCTTCCTTAGCTCTGGGGGGTGCTGTTCCAGAGGGCGGGGGCAGAGAAGATATGCTACCTTGGTCTAACAAGATGATAACATTCAATTGGGGAAACCTGGAGGGCACCCACTTGGCCTGAATGCCCTGGGCAGGCAGAAATGATTGGAGACACATGGTCTTGCAAGTACCCAGGCCCCGTGCCATGAACTGATTTATAGGTAAGAACCAGCACCTTGAATTGTACCCAGAAGCTGACTGGCAGCTAATGCAGCTCACGTAGCAGTGATGACACGTGGGCATAACCAGAAATGCCTGTTATTGCTCATGCTGCTGCCTTTTGAGTCATATATACATATACATGTGGGGGATTAATATTTGTGAGGTACCTGTTAAAAGCTGCAGTTTGGTTTTCATATACTTCAAGATAAAATGCAAATAAAATATGTACAGAATGTCTGGATTATTGGAATTGTGTGCCTCATGCAATACTTGAAGACAGTTCTCCACAATATGATGTAGTATACAATGGGAGAGGGGAGGGGGGATTTTATCTTGAGCCTGGATAGAAAGACCTTGCGTAGTTGCATCCTAAAATGAAAGCCTGAAAATGGGATAATCTACAGGAAAAGAGGTTGAAATTCAGAGGACTTCAAAGAACACTTCTATAAAGGCATTGAAAGAAATCAAGCAGAGCAGAAAACTCACTCAATTGAAGGTCTCACTCAGATCAGGACTCACTGAACTGAAGTCAGATTCATATGTCCAGTATATTTTAAATGTACAATTGATCCTTATGTTTGTTTGTTTGTTTATTTACTTATAAGATACAGGCCTGCTTTGGTTCTATGTGTGGTCAGAGTTGCTTCTTCAGATTTATGTAAGGCTATATTGTTCTATCAGTTTCTCAAACTTTGTAGCACTAACATGATCAGTGAATAAATCATTTGAATAGAATTAATGATTTCACTGGGGTTAGGATTGGGAAAAAATAAATAAGATGCTTATTTTTAGTAATTAAATTTCAAGCTGCAGCATATATCACTGGGTATCACTGCTGCCCACTACTGGGTTGTGCAGGCAAAGCCTGGAACAAGTATTGAAAGTGTTCCCCCTTTGTGCAAGCTTGGATCAGTTGTTTTTTTAAATTGCAATTCCCTAAAGTTGCTCACAATCCCCCCAGGTCCCAACCCATAGTTTGAGAACTCCTGTGCTAGAGCTATGGCGCTTTAGTGATGTGTTGCAGTATAATAGTTATGTCACATCTTACTATATTTATGGTAATCAGCTTTGAAATTCAGTGGTGAAGATTGCTTGAGAGAGTAGAGTTCCTGACCCTTCTTGTTTCATTCAGTAGCACAGCTGCAAGAGGCATCTACTGAGTGGTAACCCTAACTATCTCACAGGGAAGGGATTTTCCGCAAAGTACAGCTCCTCTTATAAGTTTTTGGTCTCTTTGCTGGTCCCCCAGAGCAAACTGTAGCCTCTCCAGGCACCCACCCTGCTTCATTACAGTCTACCTTCAGGCTCAATTTGGACTTCTTAAACTTCCAATCTTTCTAATTATCATGATTAAAAGTAGCTGCAGGGGAATTATTGCCACACCAAATGAAACATGTGAGTCTCCGCTCAAGCCAATGTCACAGGTTTCCAGCTCAGGGGACCATGAGAGATGAAGGAGCCACCAAAGCTTGGCTGATGCAGTGGCTGTCAGCTCAGCTCACCCTAACTGTCAAGCACCAAATGCAACGGGCTTCATTTTTTTAATTGACACCTTCTTCTTGCGCTCAGTGCTTATACACATCTTGGCCTCATTTGCTTTCAGTCACTTTCTCTCTTGCTCTCAAATCCATCCACAGGTCCCTCAAATAAAGAAGCATTCAATAATGGGAGCTAATAGAGAATCCGTGCTTCTGAAGGATCAAGCAAGGGCAGCCATTGTTCTTGGCAGAATAAAAGCACAGCAACAAAGACAAGAAGCAGCAAATGCACTCTGGCTTTGAAAAAAAATAGAGCAAAGCCTGGGAAAAGGTTTAGCCTTGATACGTTTATATCAAATTTGGCTTTGCAGTTCTCCCAGGATTTCCCTCAAGGAATGTGTTATACCTGGCTATAGAATTAATTTAGACATGGAATGTATATGGAAATAATGAAACCCAGAGTGCTTTTGACTACTGCACTTATCCATAGTGTTGTGGAAAAGAGTGAATATACTGAAGTTCAATTCAGATCAACTCAAGGTACTATTGGCTAGTGGTGGAAGTGGGTCTAGACTAGTGTTGTCCAAACTTGGCCACTTTAAGATAAGTGGACTTCAACTCCCAGAATTCCCCAGCCAGCCATGCTGCCAGGGGAATTCTGGGAGTTGAAGTCCACTCATCTTAAAGTGGCCAAGTTTGGACAACACTGGTCTAGACAATTGCAATTTCCCGTGCTAGAGCTGCTGGTAGAGTCAGCTCAAACAGCATCTAAAACATGAAGTGCCTTAACTCGCTTAGACAAATACACTAACTGTGGTCCTTCCTAGACAGATTGCCTATTCTATATTAAAATATCAATGTCCAGAAAATTCACCTAGTTCAGAACACAGCAGCTGTTAGCCCCTTAATAGGATCTGCTTAAATTATCTTGCCGATACTAAAAGATGAATGTAGACTATCCATTTATTTCTGTACATAATTTTATAAACTACCATTCTTCTGAAGGCCCTAAATGGCTTGGAGCTAAATATTTTAGAAGGTCAGCTTCCTGTAAATAAATTTGCTTGATCCAGGGTTATCTGTAGTTTATGCTCAAAAATGTGCAACACACATTAAAAAACAGGTGGAGCTTCCACTGCATCATCGTGGCCACCATCTTGATGTTTTTGGGGGGAGTGCCTCTACCATCAGAAATCAAGAGGGGAGTGAATAGAGATAAGCCATTTTCTGTCCCCTGGAGAATGACAAGAGGAAAGGTGGGAGCCAGGAAAAGGCTGATTGGCCATGTGCAAAAAACAGTGAGTCATCTGCAGTCTCTGAACTCAAGGTTCTTATGACTTGCAAGTATATTATGTCAGAGGTCTAAGAAGTGATTCAGAGGTATGATGAGAATATAAGTAAAGCTAGAATTCAAATGTCTTTATGACTTTTAGCTGAAACTATAGCACACATTCAGGAAGATACAGATATAAAGGGCTAAGATAGGATGATCATTTTGGTGGGGTCCATAGTTTTGAGTTACAGCTTCCATAAAGTCTTATCAGTGACCACACCGGCTGCGGCTTCTAGTAGCTGTAGTCCAAACTATAGCAGTTCACCTATTGCTGGACTGGTAACTTAAATGTTTTTTTAAGTAAAATCCATGAGCAGGATATTGCTCAAGTAACAGGCTGCCTTTAAAAGAAGCATAGTCTCTGCTTTGTGAACTAACATGGTTGTGCAAAGTCCTGGTCTTGCACTAGATCCCTAGCAGCAGTTCTGAGTCTTTGAAAATCAAACAAAGCTCTTCCAGTTTAGAGCTCTTCAGCTAAACCAGCCATTTTTGTGGTTGGCAAACAAAGGTCATTTGTAATAATCTGATAATAATGTTTTATTTTTGCAATTTTGGGTGGCAACCAGGTATCTTTATGCAAATAAGCATTGTTTAATATTTGTTTGTTTTCAACCTCAACTAAGATGTGCTAACTAGTATGCCATGTTACATTACTCCCAGTGCAGCTTGCAGTCAGTACAATTACCCTGAGAGTCAGAGAATCCCAGCTATTCCTAAACTAGTTTTTTGTTAGTGGCTATTGAGAGAATAGTCACAGCCATGATCTCTTTCAAAAAAAGGTAGTATTCTCCCTTTCCCTCTAATTTCTATAAGCAGACACAGCAATTTGTTACAATTGTCACTGTTAAAATTTTCAGTGAGCATAATAACTTGGAATATTATATTCTCCACAGGTTAGTAAAGCATTTGTGACATATGGTAACACTGGGATTGTAAATATTTAAAGTGGCTGCAAATGTGATCCAGGTGATCCCTACTGGGGCTTGGCCAGTACTGGAAAGAAGCCTGTTACACAGAGTGCCCTAACCCATTACTGTCTTGTGTGAGTTGCATTGCATTTGAGCAGAAGGTCCCGTGATGTTTCTGAAAAGCTCCAGCCTGTCTATATTTATTTGGGATAGCAAGCCCTGAGCAGAAGCTCTGATTGGTTTACAAAGATAAACGACCAGAAGTTTAAGAGAACTGACATTTGGGGCAACTATGACATGCGTGTCAGTTCAGTTACTAATTTCCACATACCTGAAGCCTCCTTTTGCACAAGGAGGTAGATGCACCTGAATTCTTTTTTGAAAATTAAGAATGCAAATCATGCCCAGAAAGTGTACAAGGGTCCAAGGTTTAAGTGTTTAATGGAGTCTTGAATGCCTACTAGAGGCACAATCTCAATTCTTTCATTACATGGTTATTTTAGATATTCAGTGATCATATGCAGAGAGCTAGAGTTAGCAAAATCTGGCAAAATTTGGAACTCCTGAGTTTTAGGAATGATCACTTGATTTCTTTCTGTGTTGCGTCTGGATATGTAGAAGATTCTCATGTTTCATGAAAGGGCTTTCCCATATCATAGAAATACATGTGAGAGGGTTGAACCTGCACAAATCCTGCTTCTCTTTTGACTTCATATGTCAATGGTGTTTTAATGAACAGCAGTTGCATATGTAAACTAAAATTGGATATATTGAAGATAATCTGCAAATTTGGTTTGTAACAGGTTCAGTCCAGTTTTGCTTGTTCACTGATGCAACAGACCCCACTGGAATGGATTCCTTCTCTCTCTGCAGCCTTTTCCACCTTCCAAATCAGTTCTAGTACGAGGGGGCTCCTATAGGAGAGGAAAGAAAAGTACATTGCAAGCAAGTGTGCTTGGAGGTTGCACAAGTCAACTTGATATGAATGTACATAAATATATGAATCCATTTTTTTTCACCCATAGCTTCCCATAATCCTGATTTAGCAGTCTACACAGCATACTGCGAAAGAAAGAAAGAAAGAAAGAAAGAAAGAAAGAAAGAAAGAAAGAAAGAAAGAAAGAAAGAAAGAAAGAAAGAAAGAAAGAAAGAAAGAAAGAAAGTTTGCCTAAATCCACTGAAGTTTGTCACAGGAGTGACATTTGATCTTGGAACTTCTTGATCTGTAGTTTAGGTTTATAGCCACTATACAGAAAATTATTTGATCCAGCCTTCAGGAACTGTCAGTTTATCTACCTACTGAATTTCATGTGCCTTCGAAATTTTGGGGTATTTTGGGTGAGTTTAAATGTATCCTATGCAACTGAATACTTTTTAGGGAAAAACACATTTAAATATATGTATGTACAGTATGTATGTTATTTATAGAAAATGTTGGGTCTCATTTTTCTTCTCCAAGGAAATAATTCAAAGCAGCTAATGACATATAAAAGCAGAAACAAACATAATAGTGTTCCTCTCTTAGAAACAATTACCATAAAGAATTTTGTACTAAAAGCAGTATGAAGCAAAGAGGGTCTAGCAGTGATAGTTAAACAGAATCAGACTTTTAAAAAGTCTCCAAATTCCAGTGAAATTAAGATAGAGGGGATGATGGCTTAAACTCCTGGGGCATGGAATTCATCATACAATGCTCTGTGGCAGAGAAAGTTTCCTCATATAATGTCACCAATATTATTATTCAGAATGGATTGAAACACTGGAACTATATTAGTTGATTTTAAAAAATGGGCAGCTTGACATAGGAAGAAAGCCAATTATCTCAGGGTAGTTAGAAATATTTTGAATTGCACTTTCAAATGAATTAGCACTTGTGCATTTGTTATACTAAAGGGGCCATAGGATTCTAACTTTTAGCACCACCCCCTGGCACACGCCTACAACAGTGAGCTGTTTTGAATCTTCTTCCAGGTTCTTCTTTTAATTGTTGAGCTAATTCATTCTCTGTTTTTATTTTATTTTCCAAAAGCAACTGACTGTTTTTGACTTTGTGTTTGCTTGGTTCTGAAATAAAATTTAGGTTTTTAAAATGGCGTAGTCCATTTCCTACTTTGCAGGAGGGAAGTGTAGTCCCCCATTTGCCATTGTGGATCAGGGTGTTTTCTTGACTTCCCATTTTACTGCCAAGCTTCCTTCTGCTCACATGATTGTTTTGTGTCATCCACAACATTGTGTAATCTTGGATCCTAGCTAAAAGGAGCAAATTTTCATGATATGTTGGAAAAATATGGAAGGGAGAGTTGGAATCATTCCATGATCAGCATTAATTCCACTTGAAATTGAACCGTTTGGTATAAGGGTGTACTCTGTCATAAACTGAGATGTTACCTGCAGATGAGAGCAGCCAGCTGAAGCACAGTAACATGGCGCTGCCCTGCAATTTCCCTATGGTGTTTAATAGGTGAAGCTGGATTTTAGCCCGTGGTATCCACTCTGCTTCCCTCTTGCCCTGCAAGAATTACGAATTATCATCAGAATCAGTTGTTGCTTAATATAAATAACTGCCCTGGTTCTCAGCATGCATTTCTCATAAAACTCAGTTTGCATGTGTCTGTGATGAAGCAATGTTCCAAATGACCCCCCAGTAGAATTCGTGTAGTGCAGTGATTTGGGGAGGATTAAATTCTTGCTGAAAAATTACTTAAGGCGTATACTGTTTTAAACACAGAAAGCCCTACATCTGGTCATGTTCAAGTCCTCTTTGTTGAAAATGTCTTACCTGAACATAAAACAGTTTAGGGATGCAAAGCAAGTGAAAGTGAGCTCTTTCAGCAGAAGGCTCAGCTGGCTTCTTAGGGCAATGACTGTTCGCAAGAGTCAGTCCAGGATGATGTTGCTACCTCTGCTTTGCTGCTCGCTTAAGTTATTGGCCCCAACTTTCCTGCCTGACAGCACAATAGCACTGAAGTAGCTTCTCAAAAAGCATTAGTCACCACGACCTTTTTCAGCTTCATTATGTGGAAGGACCTGCCTGCTCCCTTGCTTGCTTGCTTGTCTGCCCGCCCATCTGCCTGGCTGGTTACAAGAGAATTGTGTTTATATTTTCTGGATGGTGAGTAAATAAAACAGAGGCACAAATGTGCCATACTGCATCAGGGTGTGTAGAAGAAAAGGAGGCACAGCTCTTGCATTAGTGTTTATTTATTTATATTTATTTTGTTAATCAAATTTCCCACAAGAAGTGACTCTGGCGTATAATAATCAAGTGAAAAAACAACACACATATAAAATAAGCATTTAAAAATATAAAAAGTTAACATTTAAAAATTAAAAGTTATTACAATTAAAAATAGACAAACCCCAAGCAAAGAGAGAGTGAGTATATCTACCTCAATAGTGGAGCCATCTAAACAAGTCTCTGGTTCCCTGGGACCCCCAGGCCTGGTGACATAACCAGGTCTTGAGGGACTTCCAGAATATCAAGAGGGATGGAGCTAACCTAATTTTTTGAGGGGGGGAAGAATGTTCCATAAGGCCGCCTGGGACCCACCAAATGTAAGTTCCTGACGGATGGTATCTGCAGCATGCTTTAGTGTTCCTAAAGCAGGCATGACTTTTCTGCCCCATTGCGCCAGGAGCGCAGTGCTTTGAAGGCCTTGTTCTTGCTCACAGGATGCTTCTCAAGAAAGCAAAGCTTTATCAGTAACAAGGTTTTACTCACATCACATACCATGTGATGCCCTGGTTGCTCCATATCTGCTTGTAGGTTTGTGTGTGTTTATTATCTTGGTGCCATATATGCCAACTGAGAGAGAGAGAGATTCATCCTATGTGTTGTTGAATTGTAAGGTAGCAAAACAAATAAAGGATCTGAGGTTTGTGGAATTGAAGGTGTGGGGTTTATTTACCTAACTTAATCCCATAGGATTGATGAAACATGCCCCTCTCAAATAGGTGACACTGCCAAATCCATGCACCAATATTTTTTCTTTCTTTTTAAACAAATGTAAAGCATATATATATATATATATATATATATATATATATATATATGAGAGTCTGCATGTATGCACATGTGTTGAGGAAATGCATTAGGACTGTGGTATTGATGGAGTTTTTAACTCTTTCTTTCCATGACATTCCAGATTAAAATGCTCCCTACTAAATGTACAATATGCTAGAGAGAAAAATATATACAGTGGTGAACTGGGCTAGATTGTTTTCTCCCCCCCCCCAATCTTTATTCCTCTAGTTGAGTTCTGAGTCCTAAACAAGAATAGAATGTAAATGAGCAGTTGTGATTGACCTGCATAATTGTGTTGTACTTTTTATATTTAATTTTCCATAAGATTGCAGTTGACAGAGCCTACTTATTTATGGAATTCTGGAAGTTGTTGTCTGTGTCATCAATCTTGGAGTCAATTTATCAAGAAGCTAACCAAACTGTGTTGCTCAGATTTTTTTCTGAACTCTGTGGACACTCAAAATAAATAAATTGCAGTTGTGCATGAACATATGGCTATCCTCTTACACAAGTCATATTCTTTTGCTAGATTGTGTGTGTGTGTAAATAAAAGATTATGGTCAGCATATCATTTACATGCTAACTGTTCACACTTGATTGCTTACAAAATTTCTGTGCAACAATATTGTCACATTTCAGATAGCCTGTGCTACCTATATATGTAATTTCCTAGCACAGATAGCTCAGATGTACTGAGCAATATTTACATTGCTTGTAAAAGCATAAATTTTTGAAATAGATGCAGCCAGAAAGAGAATAAAAGTAGATTGAAGTTGGTTATAGATTCTCTATTTTAAATGTTTCAATTAAAAAAAAAATTCTCTCCCTATATCAGTGGCAAATGAGAAAATATCAGTCTTGAATCATTGGGTGAATGAAGCTTCACTTTGTTTCTTTCAGAATTTTCTTCCTGTTTGATTGCATGAAAGAGAGAGGAGGATAGAAATGATATGTGTTTGTGTATGTTATCCTACAGCTTCTGTAACTACTATGCTTATGTATGTGTTTCAGGAGTGCACATGGTATAATTCTTGTGAGTATATACTTGTATATATGTCCTATGCATGAATATTGTATTTAAATCACATTAGCAAATATTAAAAAGGAAGATTCAGAAATATAGTATCATTTTATGATAATGTTGGGGCTATTGTCAAAATGGCATGTTACTTTGACAGTCTCTTTGTCTTTGTGCTTGGAGTCTACAAAGAGAAACTAGTTTCTTAGCAACTAAAATGTATCCTCAAACAAGGCCATTGAAGAACAACCTTTGGAAGAAAAAAAAAAGGCATCAACAGCCCGACAAGCAGCTTGTGGAAACCGGTTAGCATATCCTCCTTGGAATGTTTTGCAAGAGATCGACTGGTAGCAGTATTAGCCTTGCAGGCAAGGATGATTTAACTCTTGTTCAGCCAAGCTTAGTTAGGAGTCGAGCAGGAAGCTTTGGAGGCAAACAGCTTTGCAGCAGGCTGGCTTACCTTTGTAGCATAAGGGTTGTTTAGAGTAATACCCCACTGTAACCCTGAGAGTCAAGGCATGCAACATTTCCTCTTCTTCTCGTTCATTCTCACCGACATACTGTCTGCTGGGTCATTGCTGTTCTCATTTCATTAATGATGAACAGAGGTGAAGAGGCAGTGACTTGCCCAAGGCCACTCAACAAGATCATGATAGAGATGGCACTGGACCAAGTCTTTTACTTCCAACCTTGCATCCATTAAATGGAAGAAAAATCGAAATTCAGATGCACTTTAAGAAGCTGGGAAGAATTAAGTGCACTGACTTTGGAGTTTGGACATGGGCAGTGCTATTCCTGCCAGATATTAAAGCCTGCAAGATTGGCTGAATGCCTCCCCTACAGCAGTGAGACTTGTGACTTTCTCTCTGCAGACTCTTAGCATCTAGGTACTGAAAGCCTCAGAGGGCATACACAGGATATTCAGCCCAAAGGGTGACCAAATTATATTTTCTTCCACAGGATTACAATACTAAAAATTCATTAGCATCATGTAACACTATTCTCAGTGCTTAAAAACTGAACAAGTGTTTTACCTTGGTTTAATTAAACACACACACACACACACACATTCATACTCAGTCCTTTAGCCTGTTGAATTCAGCAGGCCTCACTCCCAGACAGGTATAGATAAGACGAGTCTTTATTATGGAAGCAATGCGATGAGGTACATTTTGTGTAGAACTGTCTCCTTTGTTGATTTTTTTAAACACTTCCACATGCACAAATGCAATTTTTGTAGCATTTAGTTTCCCAGGTCATTGTTCTCTGAAAAATTCTAAAAATTGGGTGCTTGACCTGTGTTGTTGATTTATATAATTTCAGGGCAGAACATAATCTGTAGCCACACATTCATGAACAATTGTAAAAGTATGTTCCATTTTTGTAGTCTGACTACAGGTACTGTAGGTAACCTACTGGGAAGTTTGACACCATTTTTACAGAAACCTGCACTTATGGTTTCAACATCAGTTGAAGTATAAAAATGAAATTGGTAAAGCATTTTTCTGGTGTGGAGGTAAAAGTTCAAGACTTGGTTTGTGGCTGTTATCAAACATACAAGAGTAAGGCCAGAAAGCAACTTCACCTTTTAACCTAGCTTGCCTTATATTGATTATCAGCCTGTGTTTCAGACAATAGCCCTGCTATATTTGTGTTACAATACTTTATAAGTTATTTTCCCCCAAAAAATTAACTCTTAAAGACAAATGTTGAGAAATGCAGAAAAAATATGAAATTTAAAGAAGGATTAATCAAAGCTGATGCTTACTATCACTATAAGTATAAAGAAACCTCAAAATCTCCAGCATTTCCTGCCCCTACTTAAGGGAGTGCAAGCCAGCAGTGTTCTTGTGTTTTCAAAGAGTGTGTGGTGTATGGGATTGGGGAGAAAGGAAGGTTATATGATGGAGTAACTTGGTTATCTGTGGGCAGCAGAGGATGGTCTAGATGACCTCAGAGGCATCCAACTAACTCCATGATTCTGACTCTGGGGCATAAAAATCTACCTAGCTGTCATAGATTAAGGGATAACAAATACTGCCAAACAGTTATGTAATTTTAATTTCTATGATTAAGCAAAGATTCAGGACAGGCTTGAAAGGATCCCTGTATCATCCCTTCCCAATAAAATGAAAAAACTCAGAGGTCTTGGCTTTTAAATGTCTATTTTGGAACATGAGAAGATAAAATCCCAACCAAAAAAAATTATACCCAGTGAAGGATGATAATTTCTGTAGCTAGCAGTTCAGTTAAACTCATTTTATTATGACCAGTGAATCTTTGTTTTTATGAAATAGGAGACAATAAAATATCTTAAATTACAGTATATGTTTTTAAAATTTGTTTTGAAGTTTAATACGGAAATTGTAAATGCTGTTCTTCAGTAAGGATTCTGCTATCCCACAGAATTGGGTGTTTGTGTGTATATGAAGATTTTTTTTCAAATCCAAACAAGTCCAGGTGAGCCAGAAACCCTTGGTCTCTAATTCTAGATGCTGGATAATTGTCTGAGAAAATAAATCACTACATGCTCAGAGACATTCAGCTTTTATTGCCAAGAGCAACCCTGGTCTGCTGCACATTCCCTTTTCCCTCTGTCTTCGACTTGTGAATTGCTTAAAAGCTTATACCTCTGGCTTTTGGATGAAACATTGCTTACCATTATGTTTGAAGCTGATAGCAATGGCAGGTTCTTCTTCTTTAATGTTAATTTGCAGCTTGCTGTGTGGTGCCCAGGCATTTACACTAAATTCTAGGCCCATAGTCATCCCATTTGACCAGAAGTCACTCCTGGCAAACCCCACTGAAATGTTTAGGGGCTGTGCATATGGTCAGATGTGCTCAAACTCAGCTCGCCTTGATTTCAGTGAGGTTTGCACAAGATTACTCCTGGTGGATTATAGCTTGTGACCACAGAAAGTTTACAATCATTAGTTCCCTCAAGATGACTAATTGGAAAGGAGGACTCCAGCTGAATCTGTGCTTGCATTATTGCTTAGCAGAGCTCCAAGTATCTATGTGTGTATCTGCCACAGAGCGTGAGTACATTCAGACGGCTCCTGGAGGGAAGCTGCCTTCAGATTCTTTGGCAAGTTCTCTTGTTCTCTTTAGAGCCGTCCTGCTTTGAAGTCAGGCCTGGATCTTGTGTCTGTACTGACGTTTGAGAACATGAAGAGGGAGCTGGAGCAGGAGCCAAGTATCTGCCAGGCTGTGTGGAGAGAACTTTTATCATTTCTGTCAGAGACATCACAACTCCCTTGTCTTACCATACATCTTCCTAAATGTGACAGAATATTCAGCTGTTATTAATTGAATACTCTCTAATTTAATGGCTTAGCAGGAGAAAGAGTGACTGGTTTGTTTCAACATGTATTGCTGTTACAATGGTGTGTGCTGTGCCTGTGGAGGCCATAATTAGGATTAATCATATAGAATGGAGAAAATGCATGCGATCGCCCCAACCCCTGTTTAAGTAACTGATAAGATGAAACAGGATGGGACCCCCCTGCAACCCACACAAAAAAAGTGGGAGGAGGAATTGGAGGGGGAAGATCTATGTTCCAGACCATATTTAATTACTTCTGTACACTATAAGAAAATCTAGCAGAAATAACATAAGCTTTCTAGTTTGTTATTTCCTGGGGTTAAGTTTATATTGGTATAATCATACCTATTTATTTATTCAATTGTTGATGCCAACTGACTCAGAGCTTCTGAAATCAGAGGCTACAGCTTCTGTTCCTTTAGGAAAGGAAATTGGCCATCTTGCAGCCCATTCCTACTGCCATGCTGTCTAGGCTCCTAAACAATATATTTCGCTATGGAATTGGCTTAACCCACTGAAGAACTCCCCAAGAGTTCCTAAGGCTGGTTCAAATTCACATTGTGAAACAAACTGGACCCATGTGATTATTATGGCCTGCATATTCAACAGAATACTGGAGGATCCCCACTATTCAAGACAGATCTATGCTCAGCTTAATTGAACATAATCTACATTAAAATGTTACAGATTGTTGGCAAGTGTACATCTCAGTTGAACTTGCCCTTCTCCTACAAAACTGCCTCACCAGCATGGGGGAAAAAAGGTATTAACTGAAAAGAGTGAGAGAAGGGAGGACTATATTAGAGAAAAGGCTGTAACTCATTGTTTGAGCATATGCTTTGTGTGCTGAGGTTAATACTTCCTGGGAAGCAGGATTGAGGAAGATTTGAAACCTTGGAAAGCTGGTGCCATATTTAGTAGAGACAGCACTGGACTAGCTGTGCCAGCAGCCTGATCCAGTACAGAGATGAAATGAGTTGCTGCATCTGTAAATTTATGGCCCTACATCTGTGTGTGCTATCAGGTTTGGAATGCAAGAGTTGGGTCTTTTTTTTTTTTATTCCATCTCTTTCAGCAGATGTGATTGAGCTGTAGCAAGATTGTGCACCTGGAAAATGGCAACACTACTTTAATAAGCCACACATAGGTGCTGTATTCACACTCTCACTTGCTTCAAAAATTTTTCAAAATCAAATCTGAAACATTGCAAACCGCAAGCTGGATACTTCCTGCAAATTCCTCTCCCAGTTATTTCCCCTACTCCAGTCTTACTCTTGATTTCAGAGCCATATGGGGCAGAGGAAATATATTTAAATTGGGGAGGGGGGTTGCAGAGGAAAATCAAAGTCTAGAAAATCTTTTGGGCAACTCATCGGGAACCTTATGTTTTGATCATTATATTTAGTTCTTTCCTTAAGCTGCTTCCTGATTTTATTCGTTCATCTTACAACTTTTCACTTGGGAGAGAGAGGGAAGTAAGTATACCTTTTCTCCCAGGAACAATTTAGAACAGTTTTTCCCCCTGCATTATGAAAAAGCCATACCTTGGGTCTTTCTGCATGCATATGAAAATAAAATGGTCTGACAGAATGGTAGGAAAGACTATATATATTACAACAGGATTTTTTGAGTTTGGTAACCCAGGGATGGGTGCAACTTAGTCTGACTGAAGGGACATATGGAATGGAGAAAGAATGCATCTTGAGCAAAGATTCGGTTTTGGCAACTGACATTGATGAAGATTGGAAGGACTGAAGAGGAAATAGGGATGAAAGAAATGCTGTACTGTAGTCAGCTGACAGCAGAAAAAGAAAATTTTAAGGAAGTAGATGCTGCCTACGTACTCAGCTGTAGCCTGAGTAGGTAGGCCCTGTGGCAGAGCGGTTGATTATACAAAGGCTGGGTTCATCTAATTATGCCCTCTGGGAACAGCAACAAGCCAGGCTTTTACGTAATTGGAGGCTCACACCAAGAGTTCTGTCAGCCTGCAGTCTTGGTGGAAGAAAAGGATCCATTATGGTTGGTGCTCTGCTCCTAGCTGAATGTGTGAGCAAAGCACTATTCTTGGTAGTGAACATTCCCTCTCACAAGAATTAACACCAGGATAGGATGATGATCGCACAACACTTCTATTAATTGGAAGTGATTGGGGTTCAACCAGGCAACTTTCATTTCCCATTCTAGGCATGTTTCAATTTGGCTGATTTCTGCCAGCAAGGTGGGACCCATGTGAGTCTACAAATTACACATCTTTCTTCTTATATTCATTGTAAGCATGTCCCTAAGGAAAAATTATATTTGCTTTTGTGGTTCGAGCCATGAGCTATAGCGGAGCCTAGCAGAAGGTAGATCAAGATCTTCTGTTAGATCTCTAGGTGATTGCAATAAATCAGCATAGATTACTGACTCCTAAAGCCTTTTTCTCTTAAATGGGGCAGCTAAAATCAGAAAGCTTGGAAGGAAATTGAAGATTTGTGAAAGACAGGGTATGTACTGTATATGAGCTCTAGTTCTGGTACTGAAGGCAGATGCCTAGGCTGAGTACATGTTCAGAGGCATCTTGCTCTGCAATTTTGTGTTCACTATCTGGCTCTAATCAGTGGACCTTAGAAAATCAAAATAAATCCTATAAACCCAAAGTCTATCCATTGTGAACTACAGCACCAAATCACAATATCAGAAAGCTATTTCCTGGATACCACATAATCAGGCCTGATACAGCAGACCCTTAGCTGCCACTGTACCATACTCTGGAGATGTTTTCTTAATTCAAAAATTGTACTGAAAAGAAAGCAAGGATGCTAAGCCCAATGGGTAAGTAGGAATACTAGCTACAAACTTAAAAAGAGCCTGGTTCAATTCCCATATTGCTTGCAAGCTGATAGGTGATTTTAGTAAGCAGTTTTTATGTTGATGATTTGGATCTTAAAAGCATCCAGTTTAGCTTATTTTATAGATTGAATTTTAATGGAAAAAATATTTTTGCATAAGCCTAACTACAGTAGTTCTGAGCAATTATTTGATTTATGCTATGAAGAATAAAAGCATCCTATAAATGAAAAGCTGGTACATATGCTTCCTGCTGAAGTAATGGCTAGAATAACAAAAATAATATTTATTTATTATTAATAGCAACCCACATGCTACATATGTGTCCATACATATGCAATTCATGCAAGGATATTACTGAGCTAGAACAGTTCTGCAAAGAAGAGTGGAAAAATTCTAAAGGCAAGAATAGAAAGACTGCTAGCTGTCTATAGGAAACACTTGGAAGCTATTATTTCTGACAAAGAAGCTATTATATAATACTGATTGAAAAGGTGTCCAGACTTCTGCAGTTGCCATATTAATTGTTTTCTTATTTTGAATCCATAAACAACTGTTCATGAATACTAAGTATGTATTCAAAGTTGCAGAAAGATGTTGTATTTCACTTTGTACCATGTAGGCATTGTGTCAGCTTCTGATTATTTAGGAATTAATTAAAATACATAATTTGACCAGGAATGTCTGAACTTTTCCTTGCAACTGCAGTATATCTGAAATAAAGGTAATCTGATTTTGTGGAGTGGGGTTGATGAATACATGTAGGGAAGGTGTAGGTTTAAATATCCATGAGAGGGCTAAAATGTATGTCAGAAATAAAAAATGGGGTCAGTCAAATTTTTGGGGGGCATATGAAAGTGGCAATTCCTAAATTGGTGATAATTGCATATTAGGCTCCAGTGAATGGTGGTAGTGGAGGAACCAGAAAGAGACAGAGAAAATACAAAGTGATTTTGATGGAAATTAAAAATTGTTTTGGAAGTACATGAAGGCAGGTAAACAGGTAAACAAGGACTCTCCAGCAGAGTGAGTGGGATTTAAAATAAAAGTGATGAAATTATTTGGGGTGAAATTGAAGGGAGTGGTTGCTGGAAGGATTTGTTCATAGATTTGTATGGAGATAATAGTGATATGTCAAAGAGTATAATTGATATGAATGCTATAAACATTATTATCCAAGATAATAATGATGAAAAGGAAGTCATAAATGTTGTGAGAAAGTTGACAATGATAAGACTAAAAGTGTAGATGGTGTAATTGGAGAAATGATAAAATGTGGATGTAGATCAGCAGTGCAACTTGTTGAACTTATGTGAAGACTGCATCTGTATCTGATGATTGGAAGAATGTCATTATTGTCCAACTGTCCAAAAGGAGAGGCAGTAACAGTAATACAAAAACTATGGGGGCATTTGTTGGGTAAGTGTGCTATGGAGGGTATTTGGCAGAATTCTGACTGAAAAGTTAAAAGAAGTGACAACAATTAACAAAATTTGAAAAATGCACTTTATGCTGGGCAGAGGAGTACAGATCAGATTTCTGCTGTTCAGCAGGTTATGAGGGACGTATGAATGTGAGAAAGATTATTGAACATTTGTTGAATTAGAGAAGCGTATGTTAAAGAGCTTGAATTATGGAAGGTGTGGAAATATGTAATTGAAGGCTGGTTGCTTATTGTTTTAAGAGTAGTATATGGTGGTGGTAAAGCATGTGAGAATAAATGGAATTGTTAAAAATATTTCAGTACTTAGGAGGGAGTAAGACCAGGATGTGTGATGTTCTCTTGTCTTTTTTTAATGCATTTATGAATGAATATATAAAAGAATTGGTGGTGGTGACATTAGAGGTGTGTTCAACCAATACACCTGAAATCCGCATGTACTTTAATATGTAGCTACGTACTTTGGTGGCTGAGAACCTGAATGATCTGCAATGAAAGTAGATACAGTACTTTGTGTGATGTAGTGATGGGTGTGGATCTGAAAATTATCAAAAACAAAGTTGTTTTTGATAATTTAATTTTCAGATCCACACCCATCACTACATCATACAAAGTACTGTATCTACTTTCATTGCAGATCATTCAGGTTCTCAGCCACCAAAGTACAGTGGGGCAAAAAAGTATTTAGTCAGCCACCAATTGTGCAAGTTCTCCCACTTAAAAAGATGAGAGAGATGAGAAAGTTGTTTTTGATAGTAAAATTGGAATGAACACTTAAAAGTTATATAAATGTGGCAGAAAACTAGAGCAAGTATATGAATTTGTGCACCTTGATAGAATGTTTCCTGAATATGAGATATGTTGAGGTGATTTGGTCATATAATGAGAATCAGAGTGCAAAACAAATATATAAAGCTATTGTGAATGGGTTGGGAGAAAGAGAAACACTGAAAAGGTTATGGTTATATGTAATTGATGAGATCGCTAGAATGAGAGGTGAGAAATTTGACGAACAAAAGGCAAGGTATGAATGAGTGTATGTGGAGGAGGCAAGGATGGTTTGCAAGGATAGAAAGTTATGGCGAAGTATAGTGAGTGGGGTAGGTGTAAATTAGTTTTAGCTACATTTCTTTTTCTAATCTCATGCCTTCAATTACTTTAGCATACTGTTTCTTACACCTTTTCTGTGCCCTGCCCTTTGCTTACTCTGAAAGAAAACAGTGTGATGGGTCTATATGTATATAGAAATAACCCTATGGAAATAATCATGAACGAATGTGATAATGTGAATCATTGTAGCATTATCTGGAGTATGTGTTAAACTTCCACATGTGTCTGTTGTGTTGGTTGCCTAGGGGGAATGCGCTTTTAGTTTCACCCACTTAAATTGGAGCCTGGGGCTGGAGCGCGGTGGGGTGAGACCAAGGCCATTGAAAGCTGAGTTCTGTATTTCCAGAGGATTCTTCTTCATTGTGTTTCCCCCTTTTTGCAACATTCCTTTAAACACAGGCAGTGCTGGCTTGCTGTTCATTATTGCTTAAATATATCATTGCACTGTGACATGGCTCAGGGCTAATGAAACTCCCGCACTGAGTGACTACAACCAAAGCTGGTAAAAAGCAACGTTGAAGGCTACAGGCACTCCCCAAAGAGCCAGGTTTATGCTCTGCCGGATGCTGTGGAGTGACCTGAACTCTGCTGAGTGGAGAGTATTAGAGACCATATGAAGTAAGGGTCATTGCCTAATGGTGTCTGCCAGCGACCAACGGAAGGTGACTTCCTGGTGCTTGTGGCTCACAGCCGCTTTCCCTCTCTGTAACTGACATCATTAATGCAGCTTCCAGCAGCCGAGCATCAGGCAATAAGTAATGAAAAGCAGGCTTTAGAATTACACCAGGCATTCCGCAGGTCTCTCCTGTTTTCTGAGACTATTCCCAAGTCTATGGTAGCTGTGCTATTTGCACGTTAAAAATCTGTCTCCCTTCAGTCATACTACATGCTCTAAAGTTTCACAGTCTTTTGTTCTTCTGTGATAGAAGAAACTAGCTGTCGTCGTCTCCCTGAGCCCTAACCAATGTTACATAAAATGATAGCTTTACCTTCTATATATCATATATAATTCGCATTTGGTGATACAAAGTTTTACTGGTTAACACCCAGCTGATATCTAATCAAACAAGATCAAATAATGCTTCCTTTTAAAAAATTAAATTATTATTTTTTCTTTACAAGTTTTATAGAAAATAATAAAAAAAATTATGAGATAAGAAAAAATAGGAAAGAAATTACTAGAAAAAACAGCAAAAAAAGGACAAAAAAGAAGGAACTATTAACCTATATCATGAAATGTGAAACAGATTCCTAAATTTACCTTAGGAGATTATAATAATAATAATATTAATTATTATTAATAATAATAATAATAAATTATTATTAAATAATTAATATTAATTATTATTATTATTATTATTTAGAATTCAAACAGACAAGCAGCTGCCAAAGTATACCCCAGACTTAACAATTGTTGATAAGAAAGACAAAAAAATCTGGATAGTGGACATTGTAATACCTGGAGACAGCAGAAGAGAAGAGAAAGAGCTGGAGAAAATCACAAGATACAAAGCCCTGCAAAGAGAAATTGAACGACTGTGGCAAAAGAAAGCAAAGGTAGTACCAATAGTCATAGGCGCCTTGGATGCAATCCCAAGATATCTGGAGCACCACTTGAAGACCGTTGGCATTGACAAAATCACACAAAATTGCAAAAGGCAGCTTTACTTGCAATAGCTTACATCCTGCGACGATTACCTTTAACGCCATCAAACAACAACATCTGCTTATCCAAGGTCCTTGGGAAAGACTTGATAGGTGGATAAAAATGCCAAATCGAGTCTAAACAACTGGCTGACTGTGCAACCAATAATAATTAATGATTGTCTAACATTATAAGATAACATAAGATCCATGCTATAGAAAAATATATTGAGTCATTTTTTTATTCAATATGTCAAAAGAGAGCCAGTTTAATCTAGTGGTTAAGGTTTTGGCCTAGACACCAGAAGACTGTGAATTCTAGTCCCACCTTAGGCATGAAAGCTGGTGGGTGACTTTAGGCCAGTCACTCTCTATCAGCCCAGCTCACCTCACAGGATTGTTGTTGTGGGGAAAATAGGAGGAGGAAGGAGTATTAGGCATGTTTGCTGCCTTGAGTTATTTATAAAAATAATAAAGGGATAAAAAAATCTAAAAAAAATAAGTCTCTAGAATCCAAATAATGCTTTCAACTGTTACTTATTTCATAATTCATGGAGTTATTTCCTTTTTGCTCCACCATCCAAGAATTCTACGTTATTTTACAGTTTGCCACCCTGCCCCACCAGAAGCTCAAGGAGGATTGCAGCAGCCTGGAGAGCATCTGAAGAGGTGGCACCAGCCTTATCAAGGCCCCTCGGTTTCTGCATGCAGACATGCCCTGATGCTTTGCCCTGTCAGCTATTAAGACAAATGGGAAGCATGATGACAGATATCTTGAAAGTAGGAATGGAGTAGGAGTAGAGTAGGAATGTAGAAGTCAGACTGAAACTTCAAGAAGGAACAATTATCTCTGGTGAAATCCAAGAAAATAGCACTAGGAACTGTGGCAGATGTCAGGGAAAAAACTGTGGTAGTCCTCACCTTAGGTTTTAAACAAGATGGTGTAGTTGAGGTGGAGAAGCATTTTTTTACGAAGAGTCAAAAGGTATCAAAGAAAGCAGTGTCCGCTCACTTGAACAGCAAGAAAGTGAAGAGACCTCCATTCTCCGCGTCCTCCAGGACTTCAGTAGCAGGATAGGGGTGGTGGACTGAAAGGTGAAAATTTCTCTGAAAATATCTATCCAGACAGTCACATTTCTTATTTTCTCCTCAGTTTATTTTGGATAAGATTTTAAACAATAGTATTATTTTATATTTGGGGCCTCTCATATGAAATTGCCAGGCCTTTATTGTAGTGTAATCCTTATTCAGAAGTGCATCCCCTCCTATTTCACTGGGACTTGCTCCATATAAAAGATTGATTGTTTCAGCAGTCCTCTTTATCCTGATATGGTAAAACAAGGGTGAGTGCAAAAACGCTGCATCTTCTCCATATTCAACTAAGGCACAGCATTTAAAGGAGAGCACATATTCTTCCTTTAAAGGAATATGTGTCTGTCTGTCTGTACACGCACTCACTTCTCTTGCTTAAAACTTTGTCTCAGGACTGTGGATCAATTAAAAGAACTAAGTGGAACAGTTATTTGGTTATGTAAACCTTCCTGGATGAGTTGCAAAATCACATATCCATGTCCTTTTCCTTCAAAGTACTTTTTTCTTCACTTAATTCATGCATTAGAAAACACAACTTTCTTTTCTTCTAGTGCAAGCCACACTTACAAGACAGTTTTTTGTAACCCTGTCATTAAAATGCGAGGTAGCCTACAGTAATTTGAATATTTCATTCCACCGGCTGCTAGCCCGCTCTGCCTTACAGATGGTGCTTTCTCCATCCTTCTGGACTAGGTTCAATTATAAATGAAAGTGGGGAGCTTAGATTTGTCTTTTTGTCTCTGCTTAGTTGGAATAACACAATAAAGCTTGATGGCTAGAAACTCCTCAACCCCCTCCCCTCTTGCCAAGATCTTTTCCCACTTAACTCTCTCCTTGCCAGGGAAGGATACATTGAGCTGTGCAGCAATAATTTTGCAGACATATGTTCTTGAAAGACAACTCCAAATGCTGAAAGCTGTTTGATTTTTAATTTTGCTTGTCCAGGTTTACAACGAATAATATACATGATCTGAGTATCCTCTCATTTTCCAAAATATTTTTCTTCACTTCCCTCTGTTGGATATTTGAGATATTTATTTTTTTTATTCCCTTTTTATCCCACCTGTCCCCTAAACATAGTAGTTAATATGGTTAACAATAAAATATGACAAAATTAGAATTAAAAGTTAAAAACTCATGAAATAAAAGCTCTTCTTTCTGTTTATCTGTCTCAGAGTTTTGATACTTAGGAGCAAATACAAAGAAGACCACCTCACTAAGAATTGTTCTATGAAATAATTTGATTTTTCATTTAGCCTGGTCCTAGATTTTGCAGGTTATTAAAGGCCAGCAACAAAGGCCACTTTGAATTTTGCACAGAAATGCACCAATAGCAACTGCAGCTTTTGTAACAAAAAGATCACATTGTCTGCCCAATCAGTGGATTGGTTGCAATATTCTCGACCAACTGAATTTTCCAAACACTTTCATCCAAACAAATGTGACTAAACCATGTATAGCTGTTGCTAGCATTTACATATCCAGGAGTGGCTGCATTTACAAGCCAAAAAAGACAAACCTGTGGTAAATTTCACTACATAACAAACCTTGTCCACATCTTTGGACAATTTGAACTAAAACTGGACAAGTAAAATCTAGTCTGATATAAATTAAGTATGGAATGACCTGACCAATATTTTATTTATATATCAAATTTATATCACCAACCAACTCCCTCACAAGGATATGATATTGATTCCTTAGTCTGGTCTACATTGTAGGGCTGACAGGTCTACACTTGTTTTTCATGAACCAGGAAAAAAAAAAAAAAACAGATTTGCTTGAATCTGAAAAGTTATAACAGTAGTGGAGAGGATCCATTTCTTTGCCCTCATTTGGATTTGTTCTCAGTTTTCACAGAACATCTGTGACGCTAGCCAAGGTGACTAGAGTCAGATTCACCAGCTTCTTGTTCCAGACCATCTTATTTAATTACCCCTAATTTCAGAGATCAGAGTCTCAGAAAGTCTAAACCTACCGAGGTCGTGGTCTGTCCATGACAATAGAATTCTTCACAAGCACATCTCCATCATTCCACCCAATGCAGAAAATCATTCCAGTCTCTGTTCTCTTAAAGGAGTGGTTCCAGGTACCAATTGTGACAGACCTATAGTTTCCATGAAAGCTTTGAAGTTCTAACCAAACATATTTAGTATATATAATCAAGTTCTCCATCACAACAAGACAGTAATGTACTTTCATCTCCAAAAGGACTGTTGAACATCAGCAATCAGTGTCTCAGCTAGAAACTTATATAAGCACGCATATTTGGGCATCACAGTAAAAACTAAAAACAGTAGGATGTGGCATGTGGTCAGCAGGATAGAATCATTATACACCACAGCAACTGTGTCTTACTCCCAAAATTAGACCCTCCATGGAAGTCCCAAAGTAAAGAGAGATTTATACATTCACACATATCTTATCCAGAAAGCTCTCTCTAGTACAGGCCGGGGCAGATGAAGTCTAGGACGGCTGCTTTTGTCTGGTTTTGTCCATTCATCAACCTAACATCTAACAACAGTACTAGTCGTCACCAAAGGCCAAATTATTCAAGTTCCATGATTTGAGAAAACAGCTGGAAACAACCAACACTCTGTTTCATTCCTTTCTGCTAAAATTATCTGGATTTCCTTGCTGCCTCTTCCTTTATCTTCAGTTGTTCAAATTATCCTACAGCCAATAAGCCCATTAATGGCTAGTGGTATAATTTACAGTGTATATAGTACCGTACTTATTTAACTTGCTCTGCGATTTGTTCAGGGTCTTGTTTAACATAGATTATCCCTACTCCCCACCCTGCTGGCCCCAGTGACTAAAATCCTGACAAGGAATTGTGCTGAGACAATGGGATTAGCATTGGGAATTGTTTCTGTGCACTGATTCAAAAGAGGTAAAAGGAGATGGATGATAAGTGGGGAGATTTAGTTTTGGTGAATTTGGGAGATTTCACATAAAGTGAATGTGAGTTCAAGCACATTCACAGTACAGTTTACCCAGGCTATTAAGGGTGGACTATTAGTGACAGATTCAGACTACATACTCAGCAAAACTCTTACATGCTAGATAGCAGCCAGTTTTCCCTAACTAGAAAGTCCCATGCATGTGATTAAATAATACCAATGTAATTGAACACTACTAGTATTATTTCATCATGCATTCACTTTGATCATAATTATTCCCATTGGTATGCTGACAGTAATAACTGTGATTTAACAAGAGGTGTTAATTACATTGGTGTAGTTAACTCATTCTTTGTTGAAAACATGCGCTGTCATTCTTGCTAACTTTTCCTGAGGAAATTATGTATCAATGAGTGGAGTCAGATGCATCAGGCAAGTTAGCCTTGGCTGGTTCTGCATTAACATCAGACTAAAATTTGTTCGTTGGGCATGTATGGAGAGTGGCACTCCACATTTCCAGAATTTTCTGGGTGATGGAGGTGGCAGTCCACTGACTGAGTTGTCTCTGCCACCTTAAACTTATCTGGGTAGATTTTTGTTTTACTTTGTTTAATTGTATATGAAGTTTCTTTTTCTGATTTTGATTTATATGTATATTTAGATTTTTGTTTAACCATCAAGAATTAAGGATAATTTTAGTTTTGGTATTGGTAAAGGAGTTTTAGTTTTTGGGCTGGTAAAGAAGTTTCAGCATAGTTATAGAAATTCAGATTGATGAGAATATATGACAGTGGAATCTTTTAGATGGCAAATGTCAGCAATCATTCCTTTCATTCATTTACACATCTCATCTCAGAAGACCTCCAAAATCCCTTTCAACCCTCTGATTCTATTATTCATCCACTACCTTGCTTGTTCAACCTATGCTGCTGTATTTTGGATAGGCTACAATGGATGTCTCATGGGCCTGAGAGGTTTAAATTTAGTTGCCATGTCAGCCATAGACTCAGTAGGAATCATCTGGAGCAAATCATTCTTAGCTTCAGTTCCCATATCTGTAAAATGAGAATAATCTCACTGGGCATTTTTTTTAAGGGAAACTGTACAAAAACAGTGCTCGGCACATACTGTAGTCTGAAAGTACTGTTTGCAACATTATTACTGAACCTATATGATCTGGCTTGGATTGTGCCTGCCTGGCCAATCATCTGAGAGTGCAGTTTTCACCACTTGGTCTTCCTGGAGGCAAACTGAATTATGAATATTATTATATATTATAATATATAACAATTAAATAGCACAATTATAATAACTCATACTGAAGTTTTATCATCAGTGCTCAATGAAGAATTGTTGGTAATATGTCAGTGTTATTAGTGACCAAGTCAATTGCTTCTACCCCATGTGCTGGAAACGCACTTTCCAATAATTCAGTCAGAAGGAAGCAGCCAATTGTTTAATCCTGCCAACCACTGCAAAAGAGAGTCCTTCTCCGCACTGAAGGAAAATGGATAAACATGAGGATGCAATTCATGATCGGTGACTCTACAGCAGTGTATATGCACTCCATTTTTTTCCATGCATTTTCACACACACCCAAGTGGTCATCAAGATAAAGATTAAAAAGGAAAAGAGTGTGGAAAAAAAACCTGAGAAAAGTTTTCAGGGCTCCTGTAGGACTTTGTGTCTGTTTTCAAATCAGAGGCAGAGTGTTAACAGTTTGTTAATCCTCTCACCTCTGTTCAGGTGATACGGTTGACTTGGTTGAGTTAGTTTAACCCCAAACAACTTTGGAGCTGTTTCAGATTAAAACTAGCTCTCTCTGGGTCAATTTCCAGAATATCTGACTGGGTTAGGGTATTTGAACAATCCTCACCTTGACCCAATTAAGAGAGTTACACAAACAAGGCCTCAGAGTCTTAAATGAAGTGAGGAGCATATTGATTGTTGCAGAAATTATGTGTATTTAAAGTATCACACAACACAAATTACATGCACCGCATTTCCCTTCCCACTGAGAAGCAAACATGCTTTCACCTGGAGGAAGGACGAGACTCTTGTGTACTTTTAATCTTATTTTATGTTTATAAGGACCAGATGGTTTGCTCGGGTTGTTTTTGATCTGGTACACAGCAGGAGTTACAGCTCCCTTTTTAGGTTCTTGCCTGCTTCACTCAACATAAGGTTGTCATCATAAAAATAAGGAGTAAAAAACTATTACCCAGCCATGAACTGTCCCCTGTTCAGGTCAGCATCAGGTCTTGCAAGGCTGTGTCTCCACAGTTAGTTATCCCAAGATAAACCTTTTCCAGTCCTCCTTCCACTTCAGCATGCAGACTAGAGGTTAAATAAAAGTTGATCCTCAGTTGAAAAGAAAGTAGTATACAACATGCATCCTACTCCCCACACAAGAGAGACCCAGACCAGAAGTAGAACATTCTGACTTCTTTTGGTCAGGTCATTTAAACAGCAACAGAGCAAACAATAAGGAGATTCTTTGTGCAAACAGAAGATAGAGGACAGAAGATAGGCCTGTTGTTGAACTACAAATATCTCAGGTTTTCTCAGAGGCCCAGTTCAAGCAACATATGTGCAGGGATGTGTTTTAGAGACCTTATTCTGAATAAAATTGAGACTGAGTTTGCATTTTTGGAATCCAATGGCTACTGACCAGCATTGAACTTATTCTGCATCAGTGCACCTAATCATTTTTAAAAAGCAGGGTCACATTTACTTAGTCCCCAAAATAATTACCACCTCTTTGGGGAAAAAAAGTATTTTTCTTTAATTTATTTAAGACTTGTAATTTCTGAAAAAGTAATTAGAAATGTTCCAGCTTTTGCCTCCTTCATAGTATTTTGATGGATTCTCCACTTCCTATTCCTAGATACCCTAGTTTGACATGCCCCCATAATGAACTTCCACACTTCTTTAATTAAGGGTCTATTAGGGCTACCACACATTTTCCCAAATGATGAGTTGCAATCCCCCAGGGGGGGTTGTAGTTGCTCCTGCACTGCCTGAACACAAGTGGCAAGACTAGCTATGTGCAGGACCAGGCCCGGGGGCTCTCCTTCAGCAGCGTTTGCACAGCAACAGCTACTGCAGTAGCCCAAACACAATCCTGAGCACCATCCAAAGTAAACCAAGGAGACTGAGGTGCTCTTGCCTAATGCCATCTTTCCCTTCTTCCAAAGGTGGCTCTGCCATCATGCTGGGTCTTGGTGCTTGCACACCTGCTCCAAGCAGCCCAATTGTGCTATTTTCCCTCCCGTGAAGCACTGTCCTCCTTCAAGATGCAGAGCACAGCACTTGGGTAGACACTGTGCTGGAACAAAACCAGGAACTCTGGGAAAAAACCCAAGAAGAACTCTGCTTGCAAGAGAGGGAAGTTGAGTTTAGACAAGAGTGCCTTGATCTTGAGCAAAGTGTCAGTCTTAAGTGACCTCTATGGCAGGCCTAGGAAGAGGGCAGCACCCAAGCTCCAAGGACCCAGCTGCCTCAAGGACTCCTTACCAGTCCAGCAGTGGGGGCAAGTGAGAAGCAGTTGGTCAGTCAATGGGAGCTGCAGCCCTTGGGAGCAGGGATGCTCACTTACTGTCAGGGGAGCCAGCCCACAGGTGACTGGAAAGGCCAGCAACAGAGATGGCTTTAGCAAGCTGACCAGAAATGACCTTTTCCTGGCTTCATATGACAGGGGACAGCCTAGCTGGTAGAGATAAAACCAGGTTAAGAGGCTTCTTGGCAGCTTTGTTCCTTGGTCACCAAGTTAACATTGGGCAAAGCTGCCACTCATTCAGGGTCTCCCCTTTGGCAACCAGCTTTCTTAGGTTGGACACCCCAGGATGAGGGATATTGCTCACCTTACCCTACAAGGTACTAGCTGGGGCTATGCTACTTCATGATACAGTTCTGCTGACAGTAAACAGAGGAGCGGAAAAGTCCAAGGCCATCAACACCATCTATGACCTGCTTCTTCAGCCCCTGTTGTACTAATTCACTCCACCCCTCATTCCTCCAGTCTTGGCAGGGCTGGGAGCTACAGGAGGGGCCTGCAATGGAAGCCTCCCCAATTGATTGGCTCAGCACTTAGCAGGGGATACCAAACCAAGTGGAGAGAGTTTGCAAAAAAGTAGAAGAGGACCTGGATTTGGCCTGCCTGAAACAGGCATGTAGGCTAAGCACCAAGACCCAGTGTGTTACCGCTGGGAAAAGCTCCCCTTGGAAAATGGGGAAGGTGACACTAATCATAAGAACCTTGATTCTGGGAGGGTCACCTTGGGCAGGCTGTAGGAGCCCCAGGCCCAGGAGTGTGTTTTGACAATTATTCAGCTTTGCAAGGCTTTTACATGGACTGCTGGATTATGCCAGACTGCTCCAGCTCTGCCTGGACAAGCTGACAGTGGGACCCCTATGTAACAGCAAGAGACCTACTAGGACATGATCTGACAGTTTTATTCATAGGGTTATACAGATTCATATCTTATGGTTAGGGGGCCATGGCACTACAAAGTTTGAGACCTGTTGGCTTTTCATATCTGGGCTGCAAAAAAATTGGACAACCACTAGATGGTAGCAGAGGGTTAGAGTTCTTTGTATCTCTTTGCTGCTGTCAGGATTTTTGCAGCCCAATTCTGACTGTCGTAGCATAGTCAACATCTGATCTTTGGCTCAGGCTGATGCTGTGAATGGAAGCTGTCCAAGAAAATTGATTGTTCTTGAATTTGTTTCAATGGGACTTGACTGGATTATTCTCTTGAGTTCTCTCTTCTTATCAAGCCAAATGCTTTCTGGAGAATCAACTTTTGAATCCTAAATGGGTTATTACACAGATGTTTAAGATATTGCAGAAGAGATAATGGAACTTCAAATGTTGTCCCCTGCCTTGCCCCACCCCACCCCACCCCCAAACCAGATTGGGTCATTTGCCATGTTATTTCCTCTAAATAAAATATGCATGCCATTGAGTTTGTGTGATTTGGGTTGGATTGGATTTTATGAGTATTATGAGCACTTATTTGCCTATGCCTGTGACATCATTAATAAATGACACCAGTAAGTAAGTTATTGATTATGATCATAAAACACAGAAAAGTAGCAGATATTTACAGAGAGCATGTATATTCAATCTCCTTACCTACTGAGTATGCTTTAGCACAAAATGCCATTACTCCTAGAGTTTTCTGGGCACTGAACTCTTTGCATACATGACCCCAGTTTTCTACACAATGTACCAATGCTGTCATTTAGCCTACATTTATGTAGGGATTGTTTTCACATGAGTTGTATTCCATCTTTCTACTAACAAATAGCCCTCAAAGCACTTGGACTGGATCCAGACTTAGTCCTGCTTAGAGCAGACTTTAAAAATTCAACAGGATTTAAGTTAATCATGACTAACTTGCCCCACTCATTTCAGTGAACCTGCTTATGCATGGCATGACCTAGTTAACACAGTGCATTAAGTCATAATGTGGTTTATATAGATTTGGCTTATGGATCTAGTCATTGTGATTTCTAAGTCATAGTTTAGTGTGTTGTGTGAACTCAGTCAATCGTACTTTATCTAGAAAATCATAGTTAAAGAGACCAGGACTTAACATGGCATGTAAGCCAGGCAATGCCTGAATCAACTCACTGTTTTCTTTTAAAAAATTGTTTACAGACTGAGAGCTATTTTCCTTTGTCACCCAGTAAAACAGTGGTCCAGAAACTCTTTTAAAATTAAAGTGGAAAATGCCAGCAAAGCTGCTTCCCCCCTGTGCAATACAGCAATAGTCTTGAGGCCCCATTTAAAATTTCTCTGAAAAACATAGAAGTATTACATTGCTTTTCCCGAGACTGTCCTCATTTAGAAAAGATAATCTTGACTGATTGCTACATATGCAAACATGTCTGTTATCCAAATGCTTATAAAAATACCTCTATTTTAAAAGAGGGGCTCAGAATGTAACAATCATGAACAGTAATTTATAGTATAACAATCCAATTTAAATAAATGGAAAAAGAGCCATGTGTCACAAGAATGACTACACTTGATCTCCTGTCCTTATTGAAGGAATTGGGATTCTTAGGGATCCAAATTTGCACACGTACATGCATCTTGCGAAAGCTATTTCTGTAGCTAAAGAAAGAGATCATGGCTTTGGTTGACTCTTGTTTCTACTTCTACCTGCTTGAGATGCTGTTAAAGTCACAAGCATTTAAGGCTTGATCAGGTATGGTGAACTAAATCAACAAGTGATGCTGAGTTAAAATACACTCTTCAGTAAAACTCTTATGCTCTTGGATGAGGGAAGCAAGCCACCACTTCCATTGAGGTTGTTCTTACATTTGCCACCTGAGAATGTGTGTGCTGGCCTGTAAAAGATAGGCACGTTAATTTGGATGGGATGGGGTGAAGCCTGCTAGCGCATGAGCCCTCTTATAGAGCAATTACGGCAGTTCCGGCTTGCTAATCCCCTTCCCCTTAACAGAACTGCTTCCTTAGACAAGCTGATGATCACCTGGTGCATCCTCCATGCTGGCCTGCATTTTACAGTGCTGTCAGAACAGGCCTAACATTTCAAACCAGGTGGTCTGGGGTCAGGTCAGGGACACTTAAAGGATCCACAGCATCCACATTAGAAGGCTCTGGAGTATTTGTTTTATTTCTTTAGAAGAAATTGACAAGATGGTAAGATCCTTACAATTTCAGCCTCCTGGTTCCTGAGAGTTTGGAAGTTGGGTCAACAACCAAGTAATATGGGATCATTTACTTTCCAAGGTTTTGTTTCCTCTTTCCTTATACTAAAAGTTGGGAGTCAGCACAGGAAACCCCTCTCTGCTAGTCTGCTTGTATGAGTTGTCCCTGAACAGTTTTCCGTTCCTACCTGGCCGTTGCTTTTTCTAAAGCGCTGCAGAATGAAGAATTCTAAACATTTAATCTCTTGAAATCAAATCTGTACAGATTACTGACTGCTGTCCATCCTCCACAGAGGCAGCTTTTTTTCCGAGCTGTAGTTGCAAGGCATAAAAAATGTAGAATGGGGTGAAATTGTGAAAAAACAAACTTTGGCTAAGCAATAGAAGAAACATCCTAAAAATAAGAGCTGTTTGACAATGGAACAGACTGCTTCAGAAAGTAGCGAGTTCTCCTTGGCTGGGGGCTGATTGCCCATCTGTGAGGGATGCTATAATTGTATTTTGCACTGCATATTCTATATCAAACAGGATCTTGGATTCTATAATTTCCAAGATCCCTTCCAACTCTCACAAGTTATGATTGTATGATGCTGGAAAAGGAAGAAAATACAGTACTTGCGGTGATTTTAGAGGATGACCATTAAAAAAAAATGTTATCAGAGCAAGCACCTGCTTGGTTGTGGCTGTTGTATCAGGTGACTCAGCTCATTTGTTTTGCTTCTGCGATGGTCATTGTGAGCTTAAGAGAAAATCTCACATCTTCTTTCTTGATAATGGATGCTGATCACTAACTAAAATGCTCAGTTATGGGCTCAGTCCACCACGTTGTGTGATTGTGACAAGAGGAATTTTTTATACGTAGCCTCTCTAGCTTCTATTGTGATGTGGAGAAAGAAAGAATTGCCCTGAGCAAGCTTGTGGACAGTAGTCAGTAAAAAATGCAAGCGTTTGCTGGCCAGAAAGCAGCATGTTTATGTAACTGGGAAAGGGCATCAACTGAAGCAGGTGTTTTATGAGAGGTTGCAGCCTCCTGCACCTCTTTTTTCCATTCCTCTGTTTTGTTAACACCCACCCCATCCACTGAGAGACATTTTTAAACCTGCTGGGACTGAGCAATGTCAAGTCAGTGGAGAAATGGGTTGCTGCCTAGAGCTACCCATGCTCCATGTAGTTGAGTGTGTTGTCACTCCATTAGGGTTAATAGTGGAAGAAACCATTTTTTTAAAATTCTAACCTTTACAAGAGCCAGGAGATCTCTCTGCATTTGATGCAGGGCCAGAGTGAGGCTTCTTCTACTTGACAGCATTAGTACTGTAATTAGGATGAGAGTGTGAGCTATGTTCATACGCTCGGGAATGTGTAGGCCCTGGATGGAGAGGAGAAGCAGGTCTGTGCTTGTTTCCACTAGCTTTGTCTTCCATACATTCCCTCGACAGTCTAAATCAGGGTTTCTCAACCTTGGCAACTTGAAGATGTATGGACTTCAACTCCCAGAATTCTGAGAGTTGAAGTCCATGCATCTTCAAGTCACCAAAGTTGAGAAACCCTGGTCTAAATAGAACCATTCAGATGTAGTTATATACACATCAGCTTTCCCACTTGATCCAGAAGCCTGCAAAAATCAAATGTTGTGTTCCTACAGGGCTTGTCTAATATACTGTTGCACCCTCAGTGCCAGTTTGTCGAGAGACAGTAGACATAATTCATTTTCCACTATCACGTGCTGAGGTGCATTGGATGCCTACATATAAATATTTTAAATAAATAAATGCCCATTTTTAAAGATATAGCTAGGGGCTAGCTATGGCTAGGGCATTCTTAGTCATTAGCTTTCCCAGCAGAACAAGTATATTCACACCACTTTTCTTACGCCACTGGGTATCTACCTATGTTCGTTGCTGGAAAACAGTCCTACAGGTTCTTGGGCCAATTGTCCTTTCCCATGAGATATTCCTGTTCCACCTGGAAGACCACTGCAAAAGTCAGATGATTCCCCTGGAGTTGCCTTAGCAGCATCTTTCCCTCCAGGGTGGGGGTGAGGAATGTTTTTCCCAGCCCATTTTAAGCACAGAGGAGGCAGGAAAAAAAGCCCTTTTGAAAATCACAGACTAATCACTCCCATCTGCTCCCGTGCTGCTTCTTGGAGCTGCCTGCCAGGATTCTCTCCTCAGAAACTAAATAGCACATTATTTTCAATAACTTGCAATCATTTACTTGAAAAACTGCTACCTGTTTAAATATCTCCCTGGAAGAAAAAAGGAAAATAAAAAGAGAATTAATCTATGCAGCAGGTTGAAAAGAGAACCCTCTCAGCATAGATTGCGATTAGAATTCAGGCATGTTTGCTTTGGGTACAAATTCATTTCATTTCATTTGACTTGAAAGGGGGGGAGGAGTATCAAAACTGCATCTCAGATTTCTCTCTTTCTCTCTCTCTCGTTCTCTTTCTTTCCTTCTTTCTTTCTCAAGTTCTAGCAACTAGAAATTGGGGTGGGGGTGGGGGGAACTGCCAAGGAACAGCTTTCTGGTTTTGAACATCCCTGAAATTTGCCAGTGTGAATTCTCAAATCCAACTAATACATTCAAAGGAAAAAGAAGTTTGTTTTCTTTGCTTCAGAATATGGTCAGCCAACACTTTTGTGGTAAAAAAATCATTGTCCAAATTTGGACCTCAGAAAAATCATTTCCAAAAGCTGATATTTTTATGTTCAACTTTACAATTGCAATAAACATTTGGCATATGCATGAACAGTTGGAAATTATAAATGACTTTGCTTAGGTACTGAGGGTTGGAGGCCCGGGTTACAATACAATAGATAAAACCTGTCATTCTGGGAAAAAATTGAAAACTCTGTAAGAGAATGTTCAACTCCCTCACTAGTTTACAACCCCAGGATTCTTTGGAGCTGAGACATAACAGTTGAACTAATAAATAATAGTAAACTAACAGAACTGAACAGCTAATATAAGTTGAGAGCAGAAATACAACTTCAGATATTGATAATACCAACAAGAAGCCCAAATTGCACGTTAGGATGCTGAAATGACAACGGGACAATGAACCATGCATAGTATCTTAATTTACTGCACTTTGACCATAGACGCTTAACCACTGCATCACTTTAATTCCATAGTCTTTCTTCTCACATTTTAGAGGTGAATTATTTCAGGTGGGGGAGGGGGCTAATCTTCCTTTCAGGTAAATATAGTAACAACTAATAAAAAGCCCAAGACTCTCTTATTCACTTGTGTCTGATTCTAGAATGGCAGCTGTACTATTTGTTTACTAACAAATTGCCCACTAAATGGTGAGAATCTATATGGAATATAGATCTATATGGAATGGCACATTGTTTTGTTTTGTTTTGTTTATTTATTTTATTTGTATGGCTGCCAATCTCAACAAATGACTGGGCGGCAAACAATCTTAAATTAAAAACGAATTTCCATCATAAACACAAAAATTAAAATACACAGCAGCTGAGACGGCTGTTACAATCAATGGTTGTTAGCAGAACCAGGAGACGGGACCCTTCACAGACTCGGGGCCCCAGGCCTGGGCACATTAATATTATATTATTATATATAATTTTATATATAATTATATTGCAATTAATACAGTAACATTAATATTGGACTTTATGTTTCCAAGTCTGTTAACATTGTAACCGTTCCTTACTGCACTGTTTGTAGATTGCTAGGCATTAGGACTGTAAAGGTCTCAAAAATCCGTAAGTTGCTCTCAGAGGGAGGGAAGGAAGCAGCATCATTTCCACTGTAACTGGAGGGGGATCCATTATCTTCCCTTCCCACTTCTGAGTACCACAATTCACAAAATGTGGAACATTAGTCTATAAAATGATGTGATTTCTAATTAACTGTCACCTTTTCTGTAAAGCATATCTGTGCACAAAGTGCTTTGCACTTCTCTTCCATTGTTTTGATGTGTCTGTGCCCCACTACTCAGCCCCGGCAGCCCTTCCTGACCTCAGTTCTCTTCTTTTGGTCTGTCTTGGGACAGGTGGACCTTATCTCCTGCTTGCTCATTCCCCTGGCTTGAAACACAGTGCTAAGAGCCAGCTGGCAGGCAGAATGCTAATGCATTCAATATCTGACTCCATTCATTCTGGAGACTTGCCCATGTCCTCCTATCAGGGATTCTAGTTCACTGGGTCAGGCCTGAATTTTCTTCTGATGAATTGCAAATGATAAATTTCAAACATGTCAGCAAGCAGGAATTCATCTAGTTCCTTTGCCTGCAATTTCACCCTTCATAATTGACTTCTGTAACGATCTTGCAAGATTCAGCATTCAGTACTGAATAAGAGAATAAGAGGTGGATCTTTGGGTAGGAGGTTTATGATACCAACCAATTAATAAACTTTCATAGCATTAAGAAGTTCCAGCTAACTTATTTTTTCTAGAAGAGGAAAGAATCGGACTGCAAAAAAGGTTTATCATGAATATTAAACATATAAAGCTGTTCCTAATAGTCCACAAGTAATAGTTTCCATTAGCAGATGGAATCCTGTGAATTGAATAAAATTGGTATTAGTTCAGAATTCTGGGGTTGTAGATGCCAGTTCTAAATAAAAGAACTTCCCAGCTGCACTGGAAAATAAACTATTTCCCCAAATCTGGAAAAAAATATTATTTTCTTGATCTAATATTGACCTGCCCCAGCAATGTAATGAGATCCGCAACAATATCCAAACTCTCCCAGAGCAGTGGCCCAGAAACCAAATATAAATGGGTAAGAAATTTCCTTCTCTTCCTTCTTTCTCATTGTCACAAGAGCCATAGCAAAGTGAAGTAGAGCAGGAGGGGGAGAGGAATTAAATTATAGTGAAATCTCGATTTAACAGACCATTTGGAGGAAAAGGTGTTGGTTAATTCCAAACGTCTGTTAAATCTAAATTTACATAATTGATGTCATTTGCATAATTACATAATTGACATTTCTATGTAACTTGCACCTCTTTATGTCATTTGTAAAAATGTCAATTATGTAACTATGCAAATGATGTAAATTGTCCTAAGTGATATAAATTATGTGAATTGTCTGGACAGACTTTGGAAACAATATACTTTACTGTTACTTCAAGGATGAAACCCAAAAGCAATTTTGATCCATTGCATCTGAAGTCCATTAAATGGGAGTACATTAAATCTTCAGCTCAATATGAAATTCAAGATGGCAACTATCTTTCAGCATCATAAAAGTTGCGTCATATTGAGACAAAACAATGAGTCCTTCACCATTCTTATTTCCAAGCCAGAAAATAACAAATGTTGGTGGCATCAGTAGCTTCCAGCGTGGTACATGAAGGAATTTGAGTTAATGCATGCCTCCCAACACACATTCTGCATGTGAGTGTGATTAGACTTGTAATTGAAGGTTGCACCATCATCCACTCACACACATCTAATTCATATTGCTTTTAAAATATGGGCTAGCAGGGTCCTTGAAATAGGTTATCAAACAATATCTAGGACAACTAGGTCTAGGCTGCAGAAGTCTAGATGACCGCTCATCTAGATTTTTGTAGCTCATATCTGATAGCCCTATAAAACTCTTGATAAGCAATTTCAGGATCCCTGTTCTCCTGTACCAAGTTCTTTATATTTAATCCAACTTGTATATCCTACAAATTTCAAAATGTCATCTATAAATGAGGCTCCAAGAAATGATCCCATATGGTAGTTTCTAGTCAATGGTCAGACAATGAATCAATTTGGACCTCATTTATACTCACTGAGGAAACTGGCCTCTTTCTTGACTCCTGTAGTGTCAGAAAAAGAGAGATGCCTATTTTGTAAATGGGAACAAGGTGTGTCCTTTTTTCTGTTTATTTTTTTTAAGCGATTATTACAATTATTTGTTCTTGGAGGGGTGCCACTCCTTTGTGAAGAAAGAGTACCCTCTAGTGGATGTTTGAATGGCCAACATATTTTCAGAGCAGGAAATAAAAAACTCTTGCTTGTTTTTTGATTTGTATGCTTCTCTGCCTTTCCCCCTGTACACTTCCAAAATATTGGGTAATGAATTGGGGTTGGTGTGTGCATGTGTCTGTAGAATAACCTTGAGACAAAAAGAGAGTAAAACGTTTTAAGCAGTGTTGCTCACAGTATGAAAATGAATGAAAAGATACCATTGCTTTAAATCTTTTTTTATTGCAACCTGCCAGACTGACTCTTTTGAGTTCTATAAGCCAGAAACATGCTGATACCACACTATGTTGGAAATATGGGGGCAGAGGTGGAAGTAGCTACAAGTGTTTGGATGGAAGAAAATAGCTACTCAACTATGAACCTCACTATCACAAATCACTGCCCCTGAGCCTGTCACAGGTAGTAGTTGGTAAGGATAAATGCAGCCCCGTGTGGCTTGGCATTTTGAAAGATGGCTATTACAACACTTCCGGAGAGGCCAGCCTACTGGTGTAAGCACTGTACTTTGGGCATTAGAAGATGGGCAGATGGAATTTTAGCCTTTTCAGCCTAGGGTGCTGAGTTCTTTGTGAAAAGAATGACCTCATCCTGGCACACCTGCTTTTTGTAATGTCTCATTTATGCTAAATTAATCCCTGGCATTTTTCTTAGATTGAACTAGGACAGTATAGATGGAATTTGAATCAATGCGCTCCACGTATTCTCACTGCAAGAGGCAGACGTGCATCAAGTGCATTGCCAAGCTCTTTAAAACCAATCTGTCATATTGTCCTTGGTGTCAATTTGGACATTCATCAGATGCAATCAGGGCCTCTGGTCCCAGGGTTCAAGGCTTCTTTGAGCAGAATTTACTTATCTTCATCTTTAAGCATGACGACACAAGACATAATTACCTTTGCACTTACATTTTCTTTTGAATGCTTAAACTGGCCTTTTAAAAGTAGTAGTAAAAGCCAATGGAAAAAGAAACATGAGTTTTTACATTTGGACCAAGAACTTTTAACTGTATGTACATCCTGATTATGAGTTAGAAAGAAGAATCAGCTCAAGTGCTGTAAATTAAAAGTATACATTTAATAGGATCTTACTATTTTGCTGAATATACTCAGTGTGTATTAGCTGCAAATCCAGTTATTGTAACTGAAACATCCTCCAAATTATCAGCTCATCCATTCTGGGCTTTGCTAAATTGCCTCTTGTTTTTATAAAATGTGTGCTATATGTATGAAACTATATATTAACACAAACTAGATAATCATAATACTGTTCCGTCTGAATGCGTACCTAATAACATGTCATAATAGCATTTTCTCTGTGCAAAAGTGTGAAGATTCCAGCACTGTCATTCTCAGTGTAGTATGTCCTGATTTCCCCAAGTCTCCCAGACTGGGGTTCTCTACCTTGAGAGGCTGTCTGTGATGTGTGCCTGGCTTATCCCATGAGCAAATGTCTATGCCAGGCAAAACGAAAAGACAACTGGGCAAGAAAGGCTGAAGTGGTGTGATGTTCAAGAGGATCACAGAAGACAAGTCCACATCTCTGGGATCATGGATCAGGCTGACTTTATAATGACGCAGGCAGGCAGGCAGGCAGGCAGGCAGGCAGGCAGAAGACAGACAGACAGACAGATAGATAGATATAGAACTTTTAAACTATTATTTGTTGTCAGACATAGATTTTCAAATTGATCAATTTGTTTTCTCTGTTCTGCTGGGGGAGAGATTCTCTTTGAACTATAGAGCTTAAGTTATTGCTCAGTGATTGCAACAAAAATATGTAGAGTATCCAGGGTTCAACTGTGCAGAGAACATGTGTGGGTGAAAACTCAATTATGTCTGTTAAGTGTTTGCATTACATGGATGCAAGATACATTAGCTAGAAATCATATTGAGAAGTTATTATGCCCCATATGAAATATTCTTCAGAAATAAATTAGTCCAGTGTTTGTACATGTATAATTATGGCTTGAGACTGATAGTTTACATGGGCAGTTTCATCTATTCTTAAGACAACTTCCACCATTCTTCCGTTTTTTATGCATTATTAGGTGTGAACACATTCACATGTTAATCCCACATCTTGTTTTTCTATTTTCCCATTGCCATTTTTTTCCAGAGGTTTCTAATGGCAATGGTTGTGTCTGTATCTAACCTTTCCATCATTTTTTATTGTTTAGCATCCCTTTAAGACCAAGTACATTCACAGAACCAATCCAAGCAGCACATTCCTTCTGGCTTTCAAATCCTTAATATTTTCAAGAGGATCATGTCAGCCTCTGTTATCATCATAAAGTTTCTGCCAGTCTATAATAAATCATTCCAAAGCTACCAGCACATCGATCTTTAATTTACCATATTTACATCTCACCTTCCCTTCAAGATCAAGTTCACTTCCCTGCTTTCTTCTTAGCACTACCTTGTGAGATTGGCTAAGCTGAGAGACACTGGCCTGGTTCACATAGTATGCTAAGCCATGATTGAAACACACATGGACAAACAGGAAGATGTGTTCATGTGAGCTGTACCTTGCACCACCCCTCTCTCCCTTTATGGCTGGGAGAAAGAATAAATTGGAATTTACTACAATTATAGAAGATTCCTGTCTTGTCAATGTAAAAAAGTGTTTTGGAGTTAAAAGCTCAACTTTTCTAAAGAGTTAATAAAAATAACTCAGGATTTTTAGCTGGCTTGTAAAGTGATTGACTAGAATGTATTTTAAATCACAATTCTTAATTCATGTGTGCCAAGAATCTCCTAAAGTGAAACTAAACTTCTGGTTTATACCTTCTGTTGACCCCCATTCGAGTAAGAGATGGGGGTGATGAGCATTCACACTTTTCCCTTCAATGCAGGCATCTTCTTGCTCACCAGTGTAATGACAATCTGGTTGCCTCTGAATTTGAACTAGCTCAGTAACATTTGAGCTTCATGGGTAAGAGGACTGGAAATGACTCCCTGATCTACCTTACTATTTTTCTTTTTTGGGGGGAGTGGAGCAAGATTACAGAATAAAAAAGGAGATATGTGTTAAATGAAAATGAGAAAATGTATTTTTATGTTGTTTGGCTTTGGTTATGATGGTGATGACATAAAAAAGGAGGGTTGGTTGTATAGGAGAAATGATTTGACAAGAAGGGCCTGGCATTTGGAGTTGTCACGTCCTATTTACTTAATTGCAAGGATCATTTTTCTAGACTTCAGATTGGAAGACAACTTAATTTTACCAATTTTATTTTTTTTAAAAAGAGATCAGAATCAAAGGAATGGCTTGGGACACTTTATAAAAAGGGCACGTTGGATGCTATATCCAAAACTTACTTTCAAGCTCCCTTGAATTTTAAAGTAGCTTGCTATACAAAATAATGACGTGTGGCATTTTGCCTAAGCAAAGCGAGTCTAAAGCCTCCTTGGGTACATGGAATTTGTTTTATAGTTCTTTGACTCCTTGCTGCTGTGATCTCATTAAAAATCATCTTTCTGGATTTGACCATGGTGTTTCTATTTAATTTTTGCATCCTCGATCATACATCTTGTTTTCTTTGCTGCTGAGTTCTAAAATACTTCTTGTTTTATAAGCTGTGATGCACACAGTGAGTTATATTACAGCCAATCTGGTGTAAAGGATTAAGATGGGATATGAACAGGACCCTAGATTTCAGCAGCTATGTTTAGTCATATCTCTGACAATATCTGGTCAGCTGAGCCACTCTAGTATCTTTATAATTACTATTATTCCATTCGAATTGCATCGAATTCTTGCATCTTGTGTCAGAGTTTTGGCCTTTTATAAGGGATCTTCAAATGCAAATGAGGAAAAAAACCGGAAGTGCTACAAAGGATTTGCAGCTTGGTTATATTCATTTTGAGGTAATTGAAAGTATGTAATTGTTTCATTCCAAATACATTTTTACTTGTTTGTGCTTACTATCAAAAGTAACTGATCTGTTTAGATGTTCAAAGGGGACTAGGGAATTCAGTTCTTTGAAGTGATCTCACAATTGTGAAAATGTTACATTGGGCCATCTGAGTTGTTGGTATCAGCAGCATCAACAGCAAATAGCAGTGCTAAAATACTGTAACAGCTTGTGGAACATCATCCAACAAGTGGCAACCTTATATAATGGTGTCCCAATGTCTGATATAAGTATGTCAGTTGTCACAAAGGGCATCACTTGCCTCCACACACACACCTGATGGATGCCCATGGTTAGCATGAGAAGTACTGAAGCTTAAATCAGAATACTTGACCCTGACAGACTAAGACTGCGCTATCCGGATGGTTGGCTCAGTCCTTGACTCTTTCTCTCTTGTATGCCAGGCGTTAGTTCTTTGTGACCCTACTTCTAGATTCTCAGTTTTCTTTTTAAACATTAGCATATTATGTTGAATCATGGTTTCTTTTAACCATAGTTTATTGAACAAGCCATAATAACTGGCTCATACTGTACTGTAAACTATACACTGTGGGTTAGAAACTACAACATTTGGGTTCACCAAACATGGTGAGCTAAAACCAGACAAACTACAAGGCATGTAACTTTTTGTTGCAACTACAGTCCCAGTCATTTTTGGATAAACTTGTTTGTTTTGTGCTCTGTTTGACTTCTTGTGCAGATGTTAAGGCTTTCTCATTCCTTGCTCTTAACAACCCTCAACTTTAGATGAACTACTGACCTCAGTGTGGCCTTGACCTGCTTGTTATTTGCTCCTGGTGGACCATAGCCTCTGATGTTATTCTAAAGAGGCCTTGCTCAGAAGACAAAGTTAGCTCTTGAACTAACCTTTCCCTGTGCAAACCACTCCTAGCTATGAGGAAACCATTCCTGGGTTATGAGAAAAATAAACAAACAGCTCAAAGGCCTTTTTGATCTAAGGATACACTCACAGAAGAGGCTTCCCACTGGTTCCCTGCATGATTCATTGCTCTTTCCACCAGCTTCTGCTGAGCAGAATAGTTTGGTTTCATCTCTCTGAGTAGGGGAAGAGCAGAACATTAATAATTCTGCATAAAAAGATGCCTCTAGAGGGAGAAGTGTATTGCAGTTCTCCAATAACTTGTTTGCTAGGCTCATTCCTCCCTCATTCCAACCATACTCTTTAAAGCCATCCTTTTCAGATGTAATTGCAAAGTGTGCCTCTGGATTTTATTCAATAATAATGTGCAGCTATCCCAAGTTAAAAAAATAATGAACTACCAGAAAGAGCATCCTGGAATGCAGTGCAAAAGACAAGGTTCTACATTCAGGTTTAATTTTTTAACATGGAAAAATAATCTGAGCACCAGAAATTACATCAGAACTGGCTTGGTTTTGATGACCAAGAAAAGTAGAGTGCTAATGCTTTGGTATTGTGCCCACCCTGACTTCACAGAATAATTTATACTTTATAAACCTTTCTTACAAGTACAACTTTCCATTTGTCCATTCTGCAACAACCTTGGCATGGTCAGATGACAATAAGAAAACAAACACTTTTCAGATTATTGGGAATGTCTGATTTTAATCCATACAAGGGAAGGAATTCAAGATTAATTTCAAGATGTATCCATTTCTTGGTAAAGCACATGAATAGATCTGCATTTAGCCTGTGTTTTTTTTTTTTTCCTATAAAAATATTGAGCGAAATTTAGTGTAGGTAAGTGCTTCTGGTCGAGTACTGTACTTAATGTTTGGTGTGACCTGTATGGATCAAATTCTGTAAATAGTCTACAAAGGGAAACAAAAAGTTAAGTGCGAGATCAATCTGTCCCATCTCCCCCGAGTGTCCTTCTATTTGCTTCAATTTACGGCAAAGTAAAGGAATGGTTTTCTGCAAGTAGTTGTAAGGGTGATTAATATAGAGAGTTTACCTAGAAATTAAAATATTGCTATAACATTATCCAGCAACATCCTTATCCATAGCCAAGATAATGATGATAACAATAAGTGAGGTGTCTCCCTTATTTTTAACATCTTTTTATTCTTTGTTTTATTTTTATTTTTATATTTTTAATGTATTTTAGATATTTATATTTTTAATGTTTTTAACTTTGTTGTATGCTGCCTAGAGTCACCTGTGGTGAGATGAGCAGCTATATAAATTGGTTTAATAAATAATTTATTAAACTTGTATGCTGCCCAACTCTCAATGACTCTGGGTGGCTCACAATAGTCAAAGAAATTACAATAAAATCAATAAAAAATAAAAAAATAAAACTAAAAGATGTCAAGCGCAATGAAGTGAGGAGTCTCACTCTTCTTCGCTGAAGGCCTGGGTGAAGAGCCAGGTCTTCATGACTTTTCTAAAACAGCAGAATGGGGGTCATCCAGATCTTGGGAGGAACCTTGTTCCAGAGGGCAGGCACTGCTACAGAGAAGGCAGACTTCCAGGGTCTTAAGAGATGCCATTGTATAATTGAAGGAACCCAGAGCACACTAACCTTGCAGGATCAAATCAGTCAGGAGGTGTTATGGGAGATAGGCAGTCCCTCAAGTAACCAGGCCCTGAACCATGTATCTTTCTGTAATATCCACTTTTTTAATGTCTGTGTTCCACTCAACAGTTTTCTAATATTAATTCTCTTCTTTGAATCTCTAGTCCATTTCATTGCTTCCTATTGGTATGAGTTGTGAGTCTGTGCCCTTTTCTATATCATTTTCTATTTCAATAGAGTGAGGGAGGCTTTAATTATTTATTTACTCCCATTAGTATTTTCTTAAAAAAAAAAGTAGTAGTAATATTTTATAGCACTTAAAAAAGAAAAAGAAAAATGAGAGAGGATTAGTTATTAAAGCCCCTCCCTCCATTTGTCCTTGTGGGAAAAGAAACTGACATGTTGATTTAGAGAGGCTATTCATCTGTAATCAAATGGAAGTAATGAAACAGACTGAATTTTCAAAGAGGAAGTAAGTGTACAAATTGAATACAGCATAAGAACACTGAAATCACACTTTCGCCTGTCAATATTGTACAGTTTATCACAAAACTGCAGTTGCTGTTTATCAAGGAATATCATCGTGGAACAAGAAAATATTATTTAGAGAACATTGGAATGCAATGGACTATTATTGTATGGTGGATGAAAGGTGATCACTTCAAAGAAAAGACTATGGAAGCATCATGATTTTAGATCAATTCATTTGATCAACTTGCAGTTGTTACGACATTTTTAGTGTTGCATAAAATTGTTTTATTAAAGTGGTGACACAGATCAATATTTCCTTTGTTAGAGAAGGCAAACCCAGTATTGGCTTATAAGCAACCACCTATGGTTGGGGTTCAAGTTCCAGAAGCTTCTTCTGACATAATGTTGTGTTTCCCAGGCAAGCGAAACATGAGTGGGGATGTTCCCCTTCCCTTTGTTAGAGCTCTACTGCTGCCAGTTATTTTCTTTGGAGAGTAAATGATTGTGGTTCCCCCTGTGACTTATCCTGATGCCTTCAGGAATGATGCCTGTTCTTTTGACCAAGGAAGATAAGCCAGATTACTATCGTTTCACACTTCTACCATCCTCTTGGGTACTGTATTCCTGTGAAGAGTGTAAGGGCATGGGAACCATTGCCTGCAAGGGACCTTCTTGGGACTGGCTAGAATGGAGGAATCAAGCTTTGGAATTTGCTACCTGTAGATGTAGAACTAGCTACCAGGTTTGGCTGGCTTCAAAAAAAGAGCTGTACCAACTCATGGGAGTCATGGGCACCAACAGCTATTGGTCTTGATGGCAGTGTGACTGCTTCTGAAGGCCATCTGCTGAGAGACTAGTGGACTTCCTTGTGCAACTGGTTGGCCACTGTGAGAACAGACTCCTGGACTAGATGGTCCAAGGGTCCGATCCAGCAGGGCACTGCTTATGCTCTTATGATTGTGGTGATAGCATCTAGCTCATCTGATCTAAGTTAAGCAGGATCAGGCCTTGTTAGTGCTTGGATAGGAGACCACCAGGAATATCAGGACTATAGATTGCACTGGAAGGTCAAAATAACGTCCCAGAAGAAGGCAATGGCAATGGTAACCTCTTCCATAGGAAGCCACCAGAAGTTGAACTTGTCTGAAAGATTTCATTTTTTAACAGAGTTATTATAAAGAAAATGTATATTATTATCTTAAAGCTGTTTTCTTATTGTAAGGGCCGTATGTGTTATAATTTCAAGTTTTTCTTCCTAGATGTATTTTAGTGAGATTATTTTTCTACATACACTTTAAAATGCAGCAACTTTGACTATGCTTCATTTTAGATTTTATATATACAGGTAGTTCCCAGGTTAAGAATGTCTGGTTTAAGGACAACCCATAGTTAGGAACGGAGCCTATTGTAGCAAAATTTGAGTTAAATACACAGTGATTCGAGTTAAATACACAATGGTTTGAGTTAATTACCCAACTAATTATATAGTATTATACAATAATACTGTTCCAGCTTACATAAAGATTCGATTTAAGGACAGACCTTGGGAACGGAACTCGTTCTTAAACTGGGGACTACCGTATTAGGGTATATATATGTATATATATCAGAAAAACACCATATTAAATGATGTATTGATTTAATCATGCAATTGCCTCTTGAGTGCATCTCTGCAGCTTTTAATGGATAGCTGCACAGACTTTGAAAGAATTGTGCATGCTCCCAAATTGTGCTTATGTTCTAGAATTATTTTTTACCACTTTTCCTACTTGAGCGGGAATCTAGGGGCAATCAAATGCAGGGCTGACTGAGCCCATGTTCATTCTTGGCTGCAAAAGATAAAATATAATTAAATTCCTATCCATAGACATTTGGGTCACAATCCAGCCAAAATGAAGCACTGCTAAGTCCAATTTATTTCACTGGGATAGAGTTAAAGCTGTATACAACTCTTCTGTCAAAGAAGTGGAACATAAAATGCTTCTCTTTGCTTGAACTATGCCCAAATAATATTTTAAAAAGTTGGCTGACCCACAATACTTTGAACAGTCCATAGTTTATCATTGTCAAGTATGTATTTTCCATTGAGCCCAATTTGCTACAGGCAGATTTTTTGATACCTGCAGTCCTAATACAGTATATCTCTGATCTTGTTTGAGTTATGTGTAGACTTTGAGAGGGTATTTTCTTTGTGTCCCACAAAGTTACTCTTCAGAATTCATCTTCTGTCCCTTGGTCTATAAAAGTTTAATATTCAGTTGCAATCTTAATGCATAGCAAATACATTGGGAAGCACATGAATACTACAGCAGCTGTTTGGCCATGGCACACAGCCTTCATTAGCAGTCCCTGTAAGAAAGAAAATTGTAGGATAAAGCAATGCAAATGTATTTCCAACTGGGGGACTGACCTAGGCTTCCTGGACTTTTTTCAAGTATACAAGTATCTCATTGTATCTGTAAAACACTGCTAAAAAGGCAGCTCCTCTGCAAACATAGAGCTGAAAAGTGAGACCTAGGCATTTGTGGAAACTGTTCGTCATCGTTTCGTGACTTAATCAGTGCCTTTTACTTCTGTGTCTTCTTCACAGTGTTGAGCATTCGAGGGGCTCAGGAGGAGGAACCCACAGACCCACAGCTAATGCGGCTGGACAACATGCTCTTAGCAGAAGGGGTAGCTGGCCCTGAGAAAGGAGGGGGCTCGGCAGCGGCAGCAGCAGCGGCAGCAGCATCAGGGGGTGCTGGCTCAGACAATTCCGTAGAACATTCTGACTACAGAGCAAAACTCTCACAGATTCGGCAGATCTACCATACAGAGCTGGAGAAGTATGAGCAGGTACCAGTCTTTTCTGTGGCAGTTTCTTGTTCTTTGGCAGAGGCCAAGCTGTAGTGTTAGGGTGGCCTCATCTACAGCACAGTCCTCTGGTTCTCTCTTGGCTCAGGGACGGAAGGTGCATCTTTTGACTGAAGGACTTGGCAAGCGTTTTCCTTGACTCTGCTGCTTCAGCTGAAGAGTCTGAATGTATGAAATGGGCACATGCTAGGTTTCTGCATTTAGAAAGATAGCATATAAGGAAAATGATATAGGCTGAACCCATCTCTCTGAGATGCTAATATTCAGTATATAGGACATTTTGTCCATGGAAAACATTCCAGTGGGCAACCTCTCCCCCATTTCAAATGATGCAGTTCAGAAAAAGCATTACCATTTGGAATCTGCTGAACATTTAAATTGGATGTTAGGTATTTATGGTCAAAATAATGTATTTCAGCTATGAAGTCAGAGATGCTGTGATCGTACCTTAGGTCAGTTGCTTCTCCTTGAAGAAAAAAGGGCATAAAAGAGAAAAAAAATGTTTTAAAACTATTAACACACTAATAGTTATAGGCACCATAGATGCAATCCCAAGACATCTGGAGCATCACCTGAACACCATCAGCATTGACAAAATCACCATCAGTCAATTGCGAAAGATAGCTTTACTTGGAACAGCTTATATCCTGGGGTGATACCTCTAACGCCATCAAACAATAACATCTGCCTATCCCAGGTCCTTGGGAAGGACTCAATAGGTGGATAAAAATGCCAAATCCAGTCTAAACATCTGGCTGACTGTGCAACCAACCGTAATAACAATAATAACAACAGCAATTCAGTGGAGGAAATACTCTCAAGGCAATTAACACCTGGGCAATACCAGTGATTAGATACACAGCTGGAATAGTGGACTGGATTCAAGCAGAATTAGAAGCCCTGGATAGGAAGACCAGAAAAATAATGACAATGAGTCATCCTTCATCCATGCAGTGACGTTGACAGACTCTACTTACCAAGAGCATAGGTGGCCGTGGAATGTTGGAAGTACATCAGATGGCTGAAGAAGAAAAAAGGGCATTAGAAGAATATCCGAAGGTGAACCATCTTGTTAGCTGCTGCAAGAAGATCACACAGACTGACTACAAACAATGGCATGACAAAGTAGCAACAATGGTGCATTGGAATATCTGCAAGTAATACTATTTGCCTGCAAGCAAGAACTGGTGGGACCACAAAACAGACAAAGTAATAGAAAATGAAGAGGCTAAAGTGCTCTGGGACTTTAGAATTCAAATAAACAAGCACTTGCCACACAACACCCCAGACTTAAAAAATGTTGATAAGAAAGACAAAAAGGTCTGGATAGTGGACATTGCAACCTGGAGACAGCAGAATAGAAGAGAAAGAACTGGAGAAAATCACAAAATACAAAGACCTGCAAATAGAAATAGAATGACTGTGGCAAAAGAAAGCAAAGATAGTACCAATAGTAATAGGTGCCTTGGGTGCAATCCCAAAACATCCGGAGCACCACTTGAAGACCATCAGCATTGACAAAATCACCATCAGTCAATTGCAAAAGGCAGCTTTACTTGGAACAGCTTATATCCTGTGACAATACCTTTAACACCATCAAACAACATTTGCCTATCCCAGGTCCTTGAGAAGGACTTGATAGATAGATAAAAATGCCAAATCTAGTCTAAACATCTGGGTAACTGTGTGACCAACAATAATAAGTTTTTTTGAAAAATACTATATTTAACTAGTTTTTACAGCATTTGACAAAGAAGCATATAAAGGTATTTTATTAAATAAAACTCTAGGATCTGGGAGTTGTAATTCTACTACATGAATCCTTAACAATCCTATATTATGGTTATTTTTCTATAATCCAGAATGTTGTGCTGTATTATTAGTTCTGACCTTCGGATATGAGCAAACTTTTCCCACCATCCTTTACCTTCAGTTCTAACAGAAATACATTCTCCAGGAGAATAGAATCAGAAACTTTCTTTCTTATTGACAACTTTTGGGGTCAAATACATCAATAAAAAATGAGAAATTTACACTCTGTTGTTGAAAGTTTGGTTTAAAGTACCAAAAGATATTTCTCTAATAAAGAAGTTTAAAAAAGATTACTGTTCTCAACAATTCTTTTTCAGCCTGATCTTATAGCCGTCTCTATATATGGGACACCAGTACTCATTGAATGTCTTCATGTAAGTTGGAGGGAAGTGTGCTGCAATCATGCAGTGTAAGAGGGCTTATTCACTTTCACTGAATTGGATGGCAACCCTGTATGCACAAGAGATATTTGCACATCTACTATTTAGAATGTTAAAGAGAAGTTAATCAATTTATTCAAGCAGAAAAACTCTTCCCTTCATTGAGACCCATTTTTCCACCCAGTATTTTTCCATGAGACTCTAATAATAAAATAATATTGGCCACCAGATACTTCAGCCACCTAATGTGAAGAGAGGACTCTTTGGAAAAGACCCTGATGCTGGGAAAGATTGAAGGCAAAAGGAGAAGGGGACGGCAGAGGATGAGATGGCTAGATAGCATCACTGAAGCAATGAACATGAAATTGAGCAAACCCCGGGAGGCAGTGAAGGACAGGAAGGCCTGGCACGATATGGTTCATGGGGTCATGAAGAGTCGCACATGAATTAACAACTGAACAACAATAATTAATGTCTGGAGGTTGAGTCATGGCAACTGGACTTCTTTTCTTTTTGGTTAGAGACATTTTGCTACTTGTCCAAGCAGCTTCTTCAGCTTGGACAAGTAGCGAAACGTCTCTAACCAAAAAGAAAAGAAGTCCAGTTGCCATGATTCAACCTCCAGACAATTCCACCTGGATGACTGAGAATCTTCATAAACAACAACAACTAATAAAACTGTTCTCTATTTTTTCCCATTATAAAACAGATACAGTTTTGGCTTCATTAAAGTGTTTGAAATTTAGAAAGATGAGTAATACAAGATCTCTGGATTGTATTGTAACTGGATTAAACTGAATACCTGCCTTTAATTCTTCCATGCATTTGATGAGCCCATTGGTTTCAGTAGTTCCTTATACTGACTCATGTAAGACATTGGGATCATAATATCCATCCATCTAATTTTATATTTTGAATTGGACAATAAAAGCAGGAAACATTATTCTACTAACAATAATTTGGAGGAGAAAATATATAAAACTAATTGCTTCCTTGAGTTGGAGCTATCCAATTTAAAAAGGGGTGGTTTGATTTGGAATGGTAGATGGTGGCCCCAATATAAGCTCCACTCTCTTAATAAAAAAATGGAAGTCAATAGAATAGAATTCCTACAAGAATGCCTCTTTATATTGTTGCTCATATCTCAAAATCTGTTAGGGAAGTCCTTCTTGGAGAAGCTTCCATGCATTAATGTTTACAAAAGTGAGAAAAAAATCTGTTCTGTAGCCTTTCTTAGGAAGCTTTCTTTCTGCAGACCTTGATTTTTCTACCTTTTTAGTGTACATAATGCTCCCACCTCCACTGTTCCCCACAACAACCCTGTGAGGTTCCCACCTCACAGGGTTAGACTGGCCCTCTTGTGCTGAGAGAGATGGACTGGCCCAAAGTCACCCAGTCAGCTTTCACGCCCAAGGGAGGCCTAGAATTCACCATCTCCTGGTTTCTAGGCCAGCACCTTCACCACTACACTGAACTGGCTCTCTCAGTATTATGCTGTTTTATGCTGCCTCAATCCCAAACTCTAGGTGGCTTATAATACAAAACAATATAGTAAAATAAAAATAAAAATAAAAGAATTATCAGTGATAAAGTCATGATCGCACCCATCAACAGTGCTACATATAGGTCACTGGACAATATACACACATACACACACATGCACCCCCCTCTCACCTCCAAATATTAATAAGGAGGGAACCATTTATTTATTTATTTATTAAACAAATTTATATAGCCACCCATCTCACTGAAGCAACTCTGGGCAGCGTACAACAGATACAGATAAAAAGACAAGTAAAAACAACTGAAGAAATATAAAAAAACACATTAATAAATACCATTAAAAAAACAGAAATACAAACCATAGGGCAAAGGAGAATAAAAATGGCCCCCTCAGCAATGGAGCTATCTAAGCAAGTCTCCGGTTCCCTGGGAACCCCAGGCCTGATCACATAACTGGGTCTTGAGGGCCTTTCGGAATAGCAAAAGGGGTGGCACTAATCATCATCCAATCTTCAGAAGACAGAATATTCCAAAGAGAGAGGCCATGGCAGAGAAGGTATGTTACTGGGCACCCACCCTTCCTATGTTGTGAAAGGTGGGGACCTACAGCACATCTTCTTGACTGGTCCTTATCAGGTGAGAAGGTTTGGCTTGGAAGAGATGATTTCAGATACCCAGAACCCAAGCCATCTAGGCTTTATTGGCAATAATCATCCCCTTGACTTGACCCAGAAGCAAACTGTTAGCCAGTATAGCTCCTGCAACAGAGGTGTTATATAGCTTATAGCAGCTCTCACTCATCATCAGGTAGACACCTGAATTTGCCCCGGCTGTAGATTCTGAGTTGTTTTATGACTCTATTTTGTTATTATAAATTAGGATTATATGACAATTTTGAGGTCTTGTTTTGTATGCTGCCATAATATATTTGGAAGAAAGGCATGTGTGTGAGAGACAGCAAAATAAATTCAGATGCACATCCTTTGAAAGTAATGGAGTAGAAAGATAACTTTTGAATTTGGCTATGCATCTGCATGACTGTCTTAATGCATATCCCATGAAAGTGTTCTTCTTTATCCATTTATTTACTTAGTGCATATTTCCCCATCTCTTTCTTCTGTCATAGAATTCAAGGAGGCATAAATGAGGTTTTCAGGTGGTCTTTCATCTAGGCACAAACGAAACCCCACTCTGCTTAGCTTCAGCTTCAGCTCCAGCCACAGATCAGAGAGATATGCAAATCTGATTTACATTTGTATGTCCTAATATTTGAAACATTATATAAGGCTTGGGTAAGCAGACCCTAGTCAATATGCAGTCCCTGAGACTTTGGAATGCATCCAAAGGCTCCTCCTTATTCCCACTGAAATTTGACAGCAGAATTTTAGCAGCAGATCATTTGAAAGAGCCTGTGATCTAAGATGATATGCAATTTAAAACTTGTGGAGGAACTTTATATAAGTTGAACTTCACAGATGTTTTGCAATTGATCTATTTAACTTTTGTCATGCATCCTTTGATTGCACCCTTGGCTACATAATAATTGAGAGGGTGTGTGTGTGTGTGTGTGTGTGTGTGTGAGTTTTAAGAAAAAAATACTAGCTTATATTGGCAAAAGCATATATGAGAGTACACTGTTTACATGTTTTTCTTGAAGTTCTCTTGGAAGCACCTTGCTGGCTGTGGCTGAATCAGAACATGTTTGTTTGTTTTATTTGTGTGTGTGTGTGTGTCTGTATACAGAGTATATATACAGTGTGTGTGTGTGTGTGTAATATATACATACATACATACATACATACATACATACATACATACACACACAGACGGTCCCCTACTTATGAACTTTTGAGTTGCGAACTTTCACTGATACAAAGAAGATGGACCCAGAAGTTGGGAGAAGGAGGAAAAGGGTTAGTTTCCAGCATGCCACAAACTAATGCTTTCCTGCCTTCTGGGAGGTTGGAGATTTGCACTGGAGTTTACAGTGCACTTTGGGAGGCTGCCTTCCTCCTGCAAGGCCTCGCAAAGGGCCAGCAGTTTTGCCTCCCGCATAGCTGCCCCCTTCACCCAGGGAACTACTGCTGCCTGTCCTACCTTGCCTGGCAGCAGAGAGCACCGCGCCCCACTGGCTCATCACAGCCTAGTTCTCCACAGTGTGCAGGCTATCGCTTCTTGCACTGGCAGCAGAAGACAGGGCTCCTCTGTCTACACTGCTGCCCTGTGTGGGCCGGCCTCCTCCTCCTCCTCCTTTTTTTTTTTTTTTTTACTTTTGACAGTACTTTTTTTACTTGGTTGGACCTATGAACAAAACGGACTTACAAACAGTCTGTTGGAACTTAACGTGTTCGTAAGTAGTGGACTGTCTGTATATATATTCATGTATGCAATTTGTTAAATATTTATTCATATCTTTTTTTTTCTCACTCCCCTCCCACTTTCCCTTTGCATCTGCCCTTAATATTATAGAATGTTAATAATCGTTCAAGACTATGGGGCAGAAAAATAGAGAGCTCTGAGGAAGCAAAGACATTCCCTCATGCATCCTTAGAGCTGCAACATGCCACCTTATCATGACTTCTTAGGTCCTAAGGGTTCTCCATGCTCTTTCTCCTGCTGTCCCAGGCATGTAATGAGTTCACGACCCATGTGATGAACCTGCTGCGGGAACAGAGCAGGACCCGGCCTATCTCACCCAAAGAGATAGAGAGGATGGTCAGCATCATCCACCGCAAATTCAGCTCCATCCAGATGCAACTCAAACAGAGCACGTGTGAAGCCGTCATGATCTTGCGCTCTCGATTTCTTGACGCACGGTGAGCTTTAGCCCAGACATATACATTTGCCTGTTTGTCTATGGCACTCAGGAAGCATTCCCCAGTTAGAGAGCTGATTTTCCCCCATTCACAGGATGATAGTGTCATAAATAATTTATTTGGTGATAGTGGGGGAAGTGAGCTAGTAAACACTTGCTTGGGCTAGACCCTTTTAACTTTTAAAAATTATTTATTTAATTTACAATAATAACAATATATTTTGATTGGTACTTTACTAGTTCAGCATCAAAAATTTCTAGTTTCCACATATCCTGTGAGTTATGAAGACTTATAATTGTTTATAAAACAAATAGATCCTATAGAACGATGGTTCGCCATCTTATTTCTTCAACATATGAGCTTTATCTGATACTTTTTTGAACAGAGCTGCTCAGCAAATTTTACTGTGTTATTTTTCAATAAATAAATTACAAAGGATTTTCCAGTACTGAGCTGTTAACAGTTTAATTCCCAAAAGTAAAAATGTGATTGACTTCTTATTCTTTAACCCCAAATTCAGATATATATATAATAGTCCTGATTTTGGTGAGACTCACTTTAGACACTCGATTAACTGATTTACAAGGGTGTTTTATCAGTTTCTAATTAGAAGAAGTAAGGGGATGCTGCACCATTACTGAGCTTAACTAAAAAGAAACTGTTGCTAAAGCTTTCTGACATAAGAGATAGATGAGTGATAGAATTATTTCCAGCACAAATACAAGATTAGAAATATATGACTAATCTAATTTGCCAGATCCAACACTAAGTGCAAACAACTGCAAATTCTCTAACTGACAAGATTAGGAAAGTTTAGAGAATAGTATAAGCTCTGGATAGGTCAGAGCTCACTTAATATTTTTATTCTTTAAGAAATTGATTTTGTCTGAACTCCACCATAGTTTTTCATTACATAATGATTCAAACAATTTAATTGAGGAGAAGCCTAACAGGATGGGCAAAGAATTAAGATAGAACAAACCACATTTTAACCCTGATCTGTGCATGTAGCAAAAGTAGATGGTTGAAGAGTAAATTATGCCTTTCCAGTTGGTATCATTTTTTATTCTTGGAAAGGGCAAATGAAAGGTGCTTTACAAGAGAAAAGTATCAGAAAACAGCTAATGAGATTGGTGGTGCAAGTATCAAGAGGATACCAAGCATGTTAGATGTCTCATTTGCCCCAGAAGGTGAGACCCAGAAAAAGATGACGTAACTGAGCAACAGTCCATTTGTAGGAGCAAAGGAGGAATCTCATGGCTCTGGACTTGCCTTTTAAACATAATGCTCTGGAATCACTGATACTGATTATCCTTCATGTTTTGTGTCCAGGCGGAAGAGAAGAAATTTCAACAAGCAGGCTACAGAAATCCTCAATGAGTATTTCTATTCTCATCTCAGCAACCCTTATCCCAGTGAGGAAGCCAAAGAGGAACTAGCCAAGAAATGTGGCATCACGGTCTCACAGGTAAGAAACCTGAATGCTCATTTATAGGGGTGGCCGTCATCCATCCATCTATCCTTCCATCCATTAAGGATAGAAAGGCTACAAAAAAGTGTTTGCATTACTCCATAATGAATGCTGGGCATTCTAAGTAATGAATTACTTAGAAAAAACAATGGACAGGAACAAAAAGAGGTGGTTTGCTAAAAAATGAACGTAGAAATTTTCTGGAAGTTGGATTATATTTGGAAATAAATAGAATTCTAGAGGACTATTTCCATTCACTAGTAAAAAAATAATCAGTTCATGTAGCAACGGTGCAAGGGTATTATTTTCATGTCATAGAATATATAAGATCAAAGCTGAAACTGAGAAGGTATTGTTTGCATCAGGGCTATTATTTTCCAACTGCATTCTGTGCAGCCCTTTGATTTCTTGGAAGCTTTGATGGAATTCCCAAAGATAGTAATGATAGACATACTTCCTTAAAAGATAGTTTGCAACTACAAAGTATTTTTACCTTCAACATATAAGAGAGGAAGTGGTTGAGTGTCCTTGGATAATATTCTTTCTGCACAGGAAACATTAGACTAATCAGATGCACGTGAACTGAGAATTTATCTAGCAAATTTGCCAGCAGTGTTCAGGGAATTATAAGGCAAACTTCTCTACTGATGGTAGGAAGTCTGAAAAGCAGTGCATTTCAATTACATCTCTTGAAGGCCACATGGCAGCTCAGTACTGAGAGTAGGGCTGGGATTTTCAAAATAATTTCTATTACAGTATTCCAAACAATATGCGGAATACTTTGTCTCCAGTTACTGTTGAATATATAACACTTCTTTCTGTGCTTGCACACACTTTCCAAATTCTTATGCTTATTAAAGTCAGTTTGATGGACTAGCTCAACATCTGTATGATGCAGAACTCTAGCCAGTTCAGCTGTTGTTCACATTCTGGTGAGAACTTCTCAATTTGCCCCACCATTCCTAGTGGCTTTAAAGAATGGCTCACCAATTTATGGTGAAATTCATGTTATTCCTAACCTTGCCAAATGTTCAACAAAGCCTTTGATATGGAAGATGCTGAGCAGATTTACATAATAAAAATATAATAATTTTATGAATACCATATAGTTTGCTAATGCAGGCACAATTGGGAGGCTTGCAGAACTAAATCCTGCCAAAATTGATGTGTTCTAATTTACTAATACCTCTCAAATAACTGTCAGCTGGTCAATTTGTGCTTTATAATGCTGTATGATAAGGCTTTTTATAAGGCTTTGCATGATATAAATGACACCCTGATTATCCCAATAGCTGCTTTCCAGTGCAGCTTTGTTGGAGATAGTATCTTTCTGGAGAAGTCCAACAAGAGCTCCTGGTTCTGATTAAATTACTACTTTACTATGATTTGAAGCTCACAGGTGGCAGACTTGTGATATTCTCTTTTATTACTTTATACAAGGTAATATTGTAATTAAAGTCATATCAGTTGAGTGGTTAGTTTGACTGGCTGTAGCTCTACATTTCTATTGTAAGGAATCAAGAGATGGTGCCTCAGCAAAGAACTGAAACAATATGAATCCGGACAAGGCCTGTTCTGCAATGTTCCTGCCTTCCTGAAAGAGGAGCAGGGTCTGCTTTTAAATAACCAATGTCTTCTGCAAGGCAGGAGTCCAGAAGACACAATTAGGGACTTATTCTGGAAATCCAAGAATGACAAAAGATTATATCAAAAGGCCAAAGGAGGTACTGAAATGTTCTGAGTGGAGAAGCTCTTTCTTGAGTTAACATATTTTTATTTTAATCAACAAATATGAATTAAGCGATCTTTTCCAGGGGTTCTGGGTACACACAGCAGATTCATGCACTGTGCTTCACCAAAGTGGGGAAAGTTTACTTACTAGTATGGAATAATTAACTCAAGCAATCATCCAAAATCTAGAAACTTGTATTTATTATACACACTTATAGGCAGGTATGTGTATTAGAAAAGAGAAAAATGTGTGAGTTTTATATGTGCTTCTGGATTCAGATTACACCATGTAGTCCTAATAGAAATAGAAATATTGTAGTAATTGTGGAGAAAGTAAATGGATAACCAGATATTATTAAAAATCCTAATGGCTTGTATTAAATAGATTTAAGGAAGGGTAAATGCACTTGAATCAAGACTTTGCCTAGCTTCTGAAGCAGCTGTGAGTTTCTTTCTTGATCACCACAACTATTTTCCTCAAACCTATCAAACAAAAATGCAACAAGATTATTTCAAAAAAGAAGTATGGGATTCTGGTTATGTAAATAATGTAATAACAATACTCAGAAATTAACATGAGGAACATCTTGGAAAGCAAAGGTATAATAGGTTAATCTTGAGCTCAAAATCCACAAATTTGTTAGATATAGCAGGAGAACATACAAAAAAGAAAACTGTGCCAAAATTAAGGATAAATATAAGATTTAAAACAAAGTGTACCCAAGTCAAACAGCACACAAGGGAACATTTTTTCTACCAGTAGGTAGAATTCCATGTGAAATATAACAAAGGAATTAATAGCTTCATCCTAAATAGTGAAAGAAACTTTAGAGAGATTCTTTGGTCCTTAACTGAACTAGATCTGTTTGAGAGATAAATAACCATTGCCATGTCAAAGAAAAAGATGTTACAGCTCATGTGATACTTTAATCTTTTATGATTAAGCCATTTTTTCTATTCAGGGTTTAGACTAGCCAGTTTACAGGTAGTGTATACCATAACTATTTGGTGATGGCTTTACAATCATAGGGGGATGTGAATGTACCAAACATATTTTAATCTAATCAGTAGAAGAAATATCTATTGCTTCATAACATAAGGGAAGCATAAATATTTCTGTACTTCTACATTCATAATAGATATTTGAAACTATCATTATTTCAATTGAACTATACAGCCGCCACCTCCGCCGCCACCGCCGCCGCCTCTCCTTCTCCTTCTCCTTCTCCTTCTCCTTCTCCTTCTCCTTCTCCTTCTCCTTCTCCTTCTCCTTCTCCTTCTTCCAAAAGTTGTTCCTGTTTCATCTTCTTTATGTAATAATTGTTCTGTGTATTCTATAGTCCTTTTTTGTTTAAAAATATGTCATATATTCATTTGCTACTTATTTTTTTTCTTTAAAAAAACTTCATGCCCCTGTTAAATTCATATAGGTTACTATATAGTATTCTGCCTTTGACATTCATTGCCATAGAATTAAATCACCTGGCATTTATGCCTCTTTTTTAAGTCATGTGTAGTTGTGACATTAAGTTTAATTTTAGGAGCTTAATTTCTTTCTCTATCAATATGTTCCTCTATAGGATTTCCCACTGAAAGATTGAAAGATAGTTGGTAATCTAGCATGAATTTGATGTGGTTTGTTAATCATTATACTTAGATTCAAGTTGTTCCAGTTTCTAATTACAAGTTTTCTAATTAACATTCTTCAATCCTCATCAAATTCATTCTTTTTTGTATTAGATTCCAAAACAAGGGGATCATTTGCTGTCTTTATCCAATATGAAATTAGCACCTCCAAGAGCATCGATCTCACCATAGAATTATGAGCGGAGTTGAAAATTCTTTTCAGATCTTTCCAGATGTTCACATCTGGATCTCTTCTTAAGCTTATCTTATATGAGTTTATTAATGGTTTGAGCAGTCAGATTATATCCTTTTTTCTTTATTATTTCATATCACATTCTGTTGTCTTCAGGACACTATGTGAAATCAAACTTGAATTGCTGTTAAAGTATGAAACAGATTTTCCATGCATTTCACTTTTTAGCATGTGCGTTATCCAAAACACAGATTTAAACATATGACTTTATGTATGTATGTATGTATGTATGTATGACATTTATATAGCTGTCCATCTCACACACTATGTTTATGGCTTCATTCCTGTGTATTGCAACAGGTTTTATAGTTATTTTTAAATCATGCTAATAGAATTTTAGAATGTAGGGCATTCATAAAATAAACTGAGATTAGTTAATAATCTTTTTGTTGTACAATAAGATGCCTGGTGAAAGAGATGACATTGTTATGATTGAATAATGTGATTAATATTTAATAAAAGACATAAGGTGAAAAAGGTAATGAGAGATGACATTGCAGAGTTTCTGAAGCTGGTGACTACTGTTGACTGTCTTTCCAAAAACTAAGAAAAAGCTTCCAACTTATACACTAATATAACCTTTTTATTCTTTCCAACCCAATGGCATGTTGGAAAGAAATTATGTAAGTAGGCTCAGGACTCTGTCTAAAAACTGATCAGAATGGGACCAAATTTTATATGGTGACAGCTGCCAACAGAAGAAAGTTCATCTTTGAAGATGGGCTGGATCCAGCTTAGGGCTGTGAAGACAAATTCTCCAGAAGAAAATTCCCCTAATACAACCCTACAGGACAAGAGTTGGGCAGGTGCTCAGAATGCTACCGTGTGCTCCATTCTAGGATCATTTGCTCAAGAGTGGAGTATATACTGCTTGCCCTGTACATGCATAACACATACAGACCCAGCACAAGGGAAAAGCAGAAGCACAGAGGGGACACATACTGTATACATCTGCCCTGATTAGACTCTCATGTACACAGACAACACATATGCATACACCCTGATTAGATCCCAGAGAGAAAGTAAGTACACACCTAGATACAGATGCAACATACTACTTCATTGCACAGAAGAAAATATATATACCTCCTATGGTGCTGAGATAAAGGAGTTAGAAAGAATTCTAAAAGCCATGCCTTGCATTCTATCCCTAGCTTGTTTATAGAGAGTGTATTTTCCATAGTTAGGCATATTTTTAACTTTCCAATACATTAAATATGTAGAATATTGTATCAGTTGATTCTATGAGCTTACAGTTATTTGCCATTCACTTCCTTGCAAGAGATCCAATATTATTTATGCTTGTGAATGCACTCTATCCAGTTTTTAAGGAAGCCTCAAGCTCCATTTAGTTATAGGACAGTCAATTTTGGTTGGGGATCTCAAGCATCTCCTTCATTGTATTTCTGATTCTGAGGATATTTTTTCTCACAATTGACCTTGCACGGTGGTATGAATATTTTTGTATACAATAGCACAAGCTAAGGATACACAGTTGAGCATCCACCACTAGAAAGTTATTTGAAAAAACAAATCTTGCCAGTTTTCTTCAGAATTACTGTCCTTTGCTGAGTCAACCATGGTGAGATACTATTGCAGCAGTCTCTCCTATATTATGCTATCCAAGGTCTTTAGAGCTCCCTGCATTTTGTAACCATGAAGTTATCTGACCTGACCCAACTTTCTATAAAATACGTGAATGGAATTTTTCCAATCCTTGTTTTCAGAATAGAGCAAGATCACCGACTTTGGCAGAAAACTTACATTGCTAAAGTACTGAAAAAGTTTGCTTTATCTGAGTTGTTAAAGCCCTTTGCATGTCATCAGTACTGACAATTGTGGAAAGAGACCACTGATACAACACAGGACTTTAGATTGTCATGGGGAAAATGACCACTTAACCAGGAACCAGAGTGATTGGACCCAACTGTTATCTGTCTCCTTCCCCTCCAGGGTCCTCAGGCAGTTTCAGTTTGCCTGCTCCTTGTACTTGCAGTTCAAAATCCCTCATATTAATCATGTATGTAAGGATAGAATAATATTTGTTGCCCACATTCCCCCATTTCTTTTCCCCATCTACAGGTGGAAAATATGGTGGAGGGGAACAATATGATAATATGCAGACCAACCTGGGGGTATAATGATCATCTGAGAATGTTTTACACCTTTGACAACAAGAGTTAGAGGAGCTCCACAGCAAGGATATCCACCCATTATACAAACATATGTATTATCCCTATTAGAAGGAAGAGAAATTAAATCAATAAAATGACCTTTATCCATGTCCACATGGAAGAATATATACTATATGATAGTAATCTGTGTTCTGAGTTCTCCCCTAGGACCTGGGTTTTAGCTACTTCTTCCAGAGATTGTGCCTGCTTGTAGATCAATGCAATATCAGTCTCGATACAGTTATGTTGATTAACTCAAACACAACAAGAAGAATTCACCAATTTACATACTCCCCTTTATGAGGTAGATAAATAACCCAGGACCATCCTATTTTTGACAGTAAGATGGCCAATATCCTCATTTTGGCACTGCAGAATATGTATTGCCTCAGTGACAACACAAAAGGCAGTCTCCACGTCTATAGAAACATTCATGATAGTGGTCTGCAGCTCATATATTCCTAGATATGGCAGCTGAACTTTAGAACGATATACTCCCCAATGTTGTCTCTCAACCAGGGTTTTTTCTATATACTGTAGGAACCAAAAGTATGGGGTTGTTGTGGGGTTGTTAATCTTATTATGGTAAGTCAGATCAACAACTACATGCCCCAGGATTCAGCTTCCTTCAAAGTTACTAGGTAGCATCTTATAAGCATGTTCTCCACAGATTCAGTCACAGCCTGGTTTTGAAGTGACGTAATACTTGTGATGACTGGGAAGCTTATCTGTGGCTTTCAACTTCTGGAGGCAGTCATGACATGCCATTTGTCCAAATTAATTACCATGACAGTCATATTTTCACAGGCTGCTGCCCATATAAGACCCTTAGGATTGTGAGTATAATCCACAGAACTACAGGGCTCTGTACTATTAATGAATAGTCCCAAATCCAATAGCCAGTATACGTCTACACCCTCCAATTGAATATTAAATGCCAAAACAAGGATATTATTCAACAGGTATAGTTCCTCTGTATAGGAAGGGCCTATATTAGGGCCACTGGCTCCAATGGTTCCAGCAGGGTGTAATGTCTATAACACTGTCACAAGCATCAGTGGTTCCCATAGGGTACCACCAGGAAAGCCTCCCTGGGTTGCCGGAGGCACAGTTTTGGTGGATACACAAGTAGGGAATAGTTACCAGACAGTGGGGTAGCTGACTGAAGTTGGACAGAAGGGCTTACCTTGAATCTCTCAATCAAGAGAACTTTTCATAAACTGTTAATAACACCTGCATTATCTATACTAATTGCTGGGGAGTTTTTACAACCAGAACAACAGTAGGCAACTTCTCACTCAACATGAAAGTGATGAATTCAGAATGGTCACACTGAATTTGTACATACAGCTTTACATGACTTTTATTACCCACCAAAAATTTGTAGAGCAAGTGGTGTTCTCTTTGTGGATCATTATAAACTTTTATTTAATTAATTCTTTAAATTCCTAAAATCACTTGGGCCTGTAGGTAAACACATTCTGCAATACATGAGCTCATGAACAATTCCACCCCCATCCTCCAGCACATGAAATTGTACAGTAAATACCTGTCATATCTTAAGCTGATGACCATATCCTTGAAAATAAGGGGTTTGTGCTACCTGGGGCACTCATCTTGCCATCTTTGATAATATTTGAGCTATGAGATCTCTGCAAATTAGCATTTCAGTAATTTGTTCTTACAAAATATACCTTAGCATCCTGTTTTTTTCTACCTTTTTTGTCTGTAAAAAGTCAAGAACACTATGAACTGTCTTGATGCTATATACGTTTGATTTTGCATTTTAAACAGCTACATCAGTTTACTTCTGATGTTGGGGCTGATTTATAGGAAAAATGATGCCTTGGGATGGGAGATTGTTCTTGATAGCTCTCTTGTTTCTTGAGAAGTTTCCAGATTTATGACTAGAAGAACAAGTTTAGTATGCCATCTAAAAGCTCAAGCATCAGAAAAGATTCCACAGTAGTTTTTATTTATATATATTGAAACTTGACATTTGGTGATCTATGGCCATGTCTTGTAAGTTCAGAGATGGTATGGTTTTTAACTATTAATAAGCATGCTTTAACCACCTTTCCATTCACTTTCCCATGGCCTTTAGCCTCCCATCCTGGTCATAACTTTGACTTCTTATTAATAGGTGCTTTTTTGTTTTGTTTTTTGTCTTTTTCTCAAATTCACTCTAGGTATCAAACTGGTTTGGAAATAAACGAATCCGGTACAAGAAGAACATAGGTAAATTTCAAGAGGAAGCCAATATTTATGCTGCCAAAACGGCTGTCACTGCTACAAATGTGTCAGCCCATGGAAGCCAAGCTAACTCACCCTCAACTCCCAATTCAGCTGGTTAGTTTTTTTTTTTCTTTTGGGTTGTTATTGTTCTTTTTTCAGTGGGGTTTTTATTTTCTTTTAGTATAAATGTATGTTTCTTGTTTTTCACTTTGAGTTCCTATTTGATTTGACTATTTTGTTCCTGTCTGTTTTTCTGTTCCTAAAGGCAATATAGTCTCGCTATTTACTTTAATGTAAATGTGTTCAGGATTTTTGCCTAGGTAACATTTGCCTGAGTTGCTGATGCCCTCAGAAAAAAATGTTGTCTATGTACATTTTATATGTTTCGATAGCGGAGAGACGAGGTGACTCAGAATTTTCATTTGCGGGGCATGAAAACAGGAGTTTCTTCTGTGGAAGCCACATTAGTGAAGAAAAGCTAAACTTTAGCACATATACCTTGATGGTGCTGTGGCTCAGGATGTTTTCATTCTGTTTAGGTCTGTATTGTATGGACCTTATCCCTAAAATATTGCTTGCTGACTTCATTGTCTGTGGGTCTCCTCCAAGCTTGTCCTATTTTGTGTAATTTCATTCTTCTTTGCCAGAATTGTCAGAAGGAATTTCTTCCTCTATAGAGATTCAAACATGGTTTGTTCCTCAACCTTTCCAATATGCAGTTTTCATGTTGGCTATTCAAGGAATAAATTAAATTGTATTACCTTGAGTACTGTGAAGAAAGTCAAGATAGAAATATTAGCAATGATCTGATTCCAACTTTGAAATGTAAGTGGAGGGAAACTTTATCATTCAAAACTATTTATTTTGTAACAACTTGTTTCCTATAAGATAAGCTATGATTTGCTGGTCCTTGTTACATTTGGGGCACTATATTGCAAAGCATCAACCTGAGGACTGATGCATACATTATGGCTTTGTGTATTAAAAGGTGAAAAACTACAGCCTACTCGCAGTTGGAAAACATGACATGGGGTCTGCTCTGAATGATTTAAACTCTGAAGTAAATAAAACTTGAAATTTAGTCTCTTTTTCCTACCAGAAACTCTGTCCATAGTGTCATTTTTCTCCAAGTCAGTGTGGCTAGGAGATAAACCCATAGCAACTGAAAATCAGTGACCTGCATCTTCCTCTCTGAATGACAAATTACTAAGTGAAAATTTAGCAGTACCATGCAGACTGAGTCCTTCTTCACGCTTCATTTTGATGAGAGAAAACAGATTTGGGTCCACCCTCCAAGCCTTTAACTACAATTCCCTTTCTCTGGAAAACTGATGCCACCTTCTGTGTTATGGGGATAAAGTTAGAAACTCTGCTGACATTATTTGCATTCTGCAAGTTGGTATTTCTGCTGCTCACATTTGTTTGGTAGGCTTGACTTTGCAGTTGCCTTAACTAAGGACTTTTAGAAAGAGGGATGACCACGGATGACTACTGGAATTGTAGGATTTGCAGACAAATTTGGTGAGCTCCTTTGTTTCTGGCACCCTGCCATATTAAGGCAAAAATGGAGAAATCACAAACATCATATTAGACAGATAGCACCACAAGTTATAAGAGTTTTCTAGTTACTTTCAAAAGCAAATGTGTTTTGCCTTATTAGTGTCTCATTTAATTTGTGGATCAAAGTCTGCAATTTACTGGTGTGAGATGGATGTTTTTATTAGTTCTGCCTTATGGATAGCATTGTTTTAAAAAAAACATGGTGTGTCTTTTGCCATGGCAAAATCATGATAAAATTTCACAAGATCACATTTCATGAATTGATCACAAAAAAAAAAATACATGTAGAAGAAAGGACGAGTCTTTAGACCACTTGCTTGCTGAAGAGTGGAAATGTTTTTGTCCTTTGCCCAAGTTCATAGTTAACCAGAATAAGGTAAAAATTTGGAGCAGCTTTATGTATTGGTTTTCTGTACACAAGTAAAATTCACTTGCACTGAAACATGTAAAGTGTGAATAAAACAAGTGTCTATAGTATAAATCCAAAGGTAGGTAGCTGAGGTTTTTTGCTATGCAAAATGAATGACATATTATTTTAAACACCACTATTTGTTCATAACTTTTGATCAAAAGAATCTAAAATCTGTTAGGCCAAGTAGGTCAAGAAGCTTGGTAGGGGGGTCTGGAATAAAGTGCTACCAACTTCTGCTTTATGGAGATGCTCTGCAGTGTTTCTGCTACATGATGATTTCTCTGGCTAGAAAGAGAATCCAGGAAAATCAGATGCATTATCAGCAAATATGGGAGATAAATACAAAAGCCACGGTCAGAATCTTAAAAACAGTAACAATGCAAAAGGGGAGACGTGAGATATTTGGTGATCAGTTTTTGAAACAGTGTATTGTCAGCTAGTTGAGGGAAATCACAGGCAAATTCTGCAGAAAACTAAGCAAAAATTATGAAGGAAGTGCTGCTCTTTTAGGGATAAAAACATTATCTACATTTTTATTCTTTGGTGATATAAAAAATCCTGAAACACAAATATCCTTAAACAAACGGTACTCAGGGAATCGCCCCTATAAATGGAATTACTGATCTGTCAGTATTAGTCTTATATATTACATAAAGAAGGAGTATCTGTTCTTATTATTATGCAGCTATTTTAAGAGCTATGGTGCTAGGACTGAATACAGTTGTAAATACTGGCTGGCTAATATATTAGAGAAGTTACAGATTATGAAATACACCCAAAACATAACGTACATTAACAGCTGCAAGCATTATATTAGCAAAAACATTACAAGGTTAAACTTCTTAAACTTCTGTGGAGCCTAAGGACTAATCTTGTACACACTTCAGAAATAAAGGACTCCATTTATAAACTACTTGAATATTATTTTTACTGGTCAATGACCGAAATAACATTTCTACTTGAATATGCATATGTTGGGCAAATTAATGACATACTGCATATAAATTTAAATTTGTGAGGAAGATCTGCCTCTCAAATTCTGATTTTTTCCCCCTACAAATTTTGAGAAAGTTTTCAATTCCTGATAAAAATCTCTATTTGCAAGTATTCTTATTGACAATAAAGGCAAGGACAAATACAGAGAAAAACAAGTGTAAAATTAACCATCCTCCCAGGAATTAGCTGCACAGGAGAGCTTCTTGACAATATTTTGGTTGTTTTATTATAGCATGTTAGTCAGAAATGGCCCTCCTATTTGAGGGACCAGCCTGATAACAACCAGGTGGTTGGGCCATGCAATGGACTCTTTTAGATACTCGTGCCAAATAACCCCAGATGACGTTAGGTGTCCAGGAAGTTATGTAGAGTTGGGGAACAGGGAGTTGCTTGTTCATTTCTTTCTTGCTCATTTTACAAAGCTGCTGTTAATTTTCTTGGAGGTTATCTGGCATCCTCAGTCTTCTTTAGAATCATGCCATTTAACAGAACAAACTGAGCATGTGAGCCTCCTGGCCAACTACTCTCCCCATACTCCCCTCTGCTTTCTACCTGGCCAAACTGAAATTGTCCAGCCTGAGTCCTCTCCTTTCCATTGTTTCTTTACCTCACCATTTTTCTTGTTCCTTTGATTGCACCTGTTTGGTTCTCCCTTTCTCACTTCCAGTACCGCTTCCTTTTCTCTCCAGCTTTGACACATACCATCACCGACTCTCATCTTACTGCTTTGGAACTCCTCTGATCTTCTCCTTCCCTCCTGTAGTATAAATCAATCACTCTTTGCAAACTGCTGCTTTCACCTAATGTGGGTGCACTTAAGACAGCCTCTTTTTTACTGGCCTGAAAACTTAAGCACCTGTTACTTTCTGTCATTTAAATGAGATAGACAAAACCAGGCCTCCTTATTTAACCTTTTCTGAATTGAACTGGATTGGTCTTCTTAGTATGCATGACTTTTTTCACCACACAAAATAGTTTTTGATTGCTGTAATATCTGTTACCTGTACATACAGTAGGGCAAAAAAGTATTTAGTCAGCCACCAATTGTGCAAGTTCTCCCACTTAAAAAGATGAGAGAGACCTGTAATTTTCATCATAGGTATACCTCAACTATGAGAGACAAAATGGGGGGAAAATCCAGAAAATCACATTGTCTGATTTTTAAAGAATTTATTTGCAAATCATGGTGGAAAATAAGTATTTGGTCACCTACAAACAAGCAGCTCTGGCTCTCACAGACCTGTAACTACTTCTTTAAGAGGCTCCTCTGTCCTCCACTTGTTACCTGTAGTAATGGCACCTGTTTGACCTTGTTATCAGTATAAAAGACACCTGTCCACAACCTCAAACAGTCACACTCCAGACTCCAATATGGCCAAGACCAAAGAGCTGTTGAAGGACACCAGAAACAAAATTGTAGACCTGTACCAGGCTGGGAAGACTGAATCTGCAATAGGCAAGCAGCTTGGTGTGAAGAAATCAACTGGGGGAGCAATAATTAGAAAATGGAAGACATACAAGACCACTGATAATCTCCCTTGATCTGGGGCTCCATGTAAGATCTCACCCCATGGGGTCAAAATGATTGCAAGAATGGTGAGCAAAAATCCCAGAACCACATGGGGGGATCTAGTGAATGACCTGCAGAGAGCTGGGACCATAATAACAAAGGCTACCATCAGTAACACACTATGCCGCCAGGGACTCAAATCCTGCAGAGCCAGACATGTCCCCCTGCTTAAGCCAGTACATGTCTGGGCCCATCTGAAGTTTGCTAGAGAGCATTTGGATGATACAGAAGAGGATTGGGAGAATGTCATATGGTCAGATGAAACCAAAGTAGAATGTTTTGGTCTAAACTCAACTCGTTGTGTTTGGAGGAGAGAGAATGCTGAGTTGCATCTAAAGAACACCATACCTACTGTGAAGCATGGGGGTGGAAACATCATACTTTGGGGCTGTTTTTCTGCAAAGGGACCAGGACGACTGATCTGTGTAAAGGGCAGAATGAAGGGGCCATGTATTGTGAGATTTTGAGTGAACACCTCCTTCCATCAGCAAGGCCATTGAAGATGAAATGTGGCTGGGTCTTTCAGCATGACAATGATCCCAAACACACCACCCGGGCAACAAAGGAGTGGCTTCGTAAGAAGCATTTCAAGGTCCTGGAGTGGCCTAGCCAGTCTCCAGATCTCAACCCCATGGAAAACTTTTGGAGGGAGTTGAAAGTCTGTGTTGCCCAGTGACAGCCCCAAAACATCACTGCTCTAGAGGAGATCTGCATGGAGGAATGGGCCAAAATACCAGCAACAGTGTGTGAAAACCTTGTGAAGACTTACAGAAAACGTTTGACCTCTGTCATTGCCAACAAAGGATATATAACAAAGTATTGAGATGAACTTTTGATATTGACCAAATACTTATTTTCCACCATGATTTGCAAATAAATTCTTTAAAAATCAGACAATGTGATTTTCTGGATTTTTTTCCCCATTTTGTCTCTCATAGTTGAGGTATACCTATGATGAAAATTACAGGCCTCTCTCATCTTTTTAAGTGGGAGAACTTGCACAATTGGTGGCTGACTAAATACTTTTTTGCCCCACTGGATATTGAGAGAGGCTGAGGGTGTAATAAAAGGGAGGCAAAGTAACTGCAGTGTGGAATTTGTTTCAAACTAAACAGTAAAGAAAGAGTAACCCTCAAAACTTTCCATGGAAGCGAACAGTTGGAATGGGCTGTTTATCTCTCTGCTCAGTGCAGAATCTCAGGGAAGTCATCCCAGGTTGTCTACGCTCTGCATGAACACATCCAGCGAAGGAGAGCCCACCATCTCTCTGGGTAATTGGTTCTGCTATCAGAGAAGCTTTTTGTAACATTCTATTAGAATCTGCCTTCCTATCATTAAATCCTTATTTAAATACAGGCATGCTATTTATTAATGTATTTTATTGGTTTACTCTTAATGCACTCAGGGTATTGATTTCTGAAACTTCAGCAGGTAGAAGAATTAGATGTAATAACCCTATGTGCTATCCAAAGTAATTCCCATTGAATTCAACTAGTGTCCTCTTAGGCTCTTCCTAAGACACTTTCTCAGGTATCCTGATGACATTAAAAAAAACAAAACTATCCAGCCATGTCATTCTCTGAATGTTCCCTCCTGAATGGGCTGTTTATCTCTCTACCACATTTGTGCAGATACTCATTCCTATTGCTAAAAGAGAGAGAGGATTTCTTTAGGTATGGAAACTCACATATTTCACTTCATATTGCTATTTTGGTATGCAAAACACTGTAGCAAGGCTACAGAGCAACTACACTACTGAGACCATCTGTAGTCTTTCTGTCTATCTGTCTATCTAAGAGTAAAGCTATTAAGACCTGGCTCTTCCCCAGGCACTAGGGGCCAGTTGGGCAAGAGTCCCCTTTTGGTTGTTCTCTGTTCTGTTCTATTTGTATTTTATATTTATATATTGTTGATGTTTGTATATTGTTATATGGTTTGGGAGTGGGTCTTTTTGGTTTATAGTTTATTTTTATGCTATCCAGAGTTACACTGTTGAATTGGGTGGCCTTATAAATCTTTAGCTCTAGCTCTAGCAATCTAGCTATCTAGCTATCACATTAGCTGCCCAACTCAAGATGACTCTGGGAAATGTACAAATTAAACATTCAATACAATAAAAAACTAAAGAAGGTAAAAACCCAGGGACTAAAACACTAACACATTGATAACGTTCCTCCTATTTAACCCAGAAATTGAGTAGTATAGTAGTGGAACAGACGGAAATTCTGCATCATATTCTTAGACATAGTAATGTATGCTGAAAGTCAAACAGATCCATTCAGGAAGCAGATTATGAATTAATGTTACAGGATAGCATTTATCAATTTTTAAAATTATTATTGTACTACCAATAATAGGAAGAGATTTGCTTCAGACACTAAAATGTCTTGTGTTGTCCTGGCTATGTTGTAAGTGTTGCTTCTCCCTTCCCAGCTTTCTGTGTCCTGTTAAAAGTCTGTTCTGGTGAGGGGAAATGCTAGTGAACAAAGTTGATACAATTTGGGATTAGAATTGACAGTGCATTTTAAATGGAATTTCAAGGGAAATTTGTTAGACTCTGTTCAGCAGAAACATCGGACACATTTGGGCAGTAGCAAAAAGAGCTTTTGTGAAGATGGTTAGAATATCTCTGGAAGATTTTTGCAGATGTAATAATATACTGATCATCTTGTCTGCTGCTCCATGACAACCCCTTGAATGATGCTGCTCACAGAATTAAGTTCTTTCTCAGGTTATAAGATATGCAGCATAAATAAAATCATGGAGAGCCGCAAAAACAGTTTTTGTCCACTAAACCCAATATTCAGTTACCTTCTTTCCTTAGGTCCCTTAGGGTTTTTTTTGTTCTTTTTTTTGGGGAGGGGGGCTGGTCATGTTTATTTTAATCACTATAATATATCTAGGGTTTTTCCCCCCCTTCACTGTATAATCATCACTATCCTTGGTGTTTCCCCTTCTATAATTTTGTATTGCTGCCAAAAATGCTGAGACAGCACCACAGATGGCACAAAGTGCCATCTCAACAATTACTGCTGTGCATTAATACAATGTACATAATAGTCATGTTTTACCTATTTTGTATCTATAGCAGAAGCAGCATGACACATTTTCCACTTAAAGATGTACATAAATGTTATGAAGAACCTAAAGCACATCCATGTACAAACACCATAGAAAACAATGCAAGCTAAATAAAATGTATTTTTGAAGTTCCTATTCTTTTACTCAGTATTTGCATAGGAGAACATCCTGATAGATGTGTTACCTATGTCAGTAGCAATATATATTCTGTAAACAGCATGTATTAATACTTTTGTTATTTCAACTGAAAGTCTGTGGCTTTTTTTCCCCTCCCCATCTCTTAAATGGGTAGAATGCTATTCATTTGGGTGCTATTTTAAAAGGCAGGCTGAAGAAAGTAGTTATTCTGTTCAAGCAGCCTAAACAGATGTTGAAAGACAGGATGGTGCATGGAGTTCCTAGAATCTCTTCAAGATGATGCAGCATGACCTTGAAAATCTAGATCATTTATTGAGGCCATCTGTTTGGAGGGGAGTTGTACTTTTACTCCCATGACATTCCTGTGAGAATTAAGTAATTAAAGTTGGGAAAGCTTCTGTATGCTCAGAGGACGGGTGTCACATAAGGCAAAACACTGATATAATTGCATTCTTTAAAAAAGTGCAATGCAAGAATGGGAGATATTGAAAATGAATCAAGGTAATTTCCAGTAGATTTCTTGGATTATCCATTGCAAAACTGGCTGTTCATTTGCAATCCATTTCTGTTTGCTGAATTATTTTGTAATAGTTTCAGAAACTATTCCAAAACTGGTGAAGGCAGCAGGGGTCTGTTAGCTATGGGAGACTTTGAAGAACTTTTAGCCCTTAGTGACTATTGTTGTGTTCTAGAATCTATCCTCTAAGAGGCTTTTTAATAAGGGAAAGAAGGACTTTGCACAGACTAGCCAGAGCAGAGAAATAATTAGTGTACTCTTTTCCAGATGTGTCTTCTCACTTTGCTTTGGGAACTAGGGGTTAAGCAGAAGGGTTTGCAGAGTTAAACCAGAGTAGAAGTTACACAGAGCATCTGCCTACACACTGCCATTGAGCAGTTTTACAAAGAGCAAAGCAATTGTGTATCTTCCAAGGGGAAGCACTGAACGGCTTGGCACTGCAGTAGTGCAGTGGAGCTGACCTGGGCCCCTGAAGTCTCTCCCTTCGAGCCTAATGTCATGTTTAGCACTAAACCTTGCACGTTGACCTTTCTCATACTTAACATACTGAGTTGCACGAGAGTTTCAAAAATAAACCCCTCCAGCCTGTCTCATGCATTTCAGTTAGATTGCCACTTTTAAGGCATATTTGGGAGAGGAGACATATGGGGAAAGCTGAAAAAGATTTGCATCTGGAATTGCCTTTTCAGCCTCAACTGGTGATCAAGATAATATCTGCATGTAGTCAGTTTCAAGTCTTGACAGGGCTTGATATAACTTGGAAAAGATAAAGAGAGCATGACCACAGGCGTGTGCCTCATTTTCTCCTCTGCCCAACAAGTGACACGTACTCCTCTCTGGATGTAGATGTGTGGGATATCTGGATGTATAGAATGCAACTATTTAGTCTGTTTTCCATGCCACATTTCACTAGCCTGCCAAGCTGGCCATAACAGCTTCATTACGGGCTGTCACCAGCACCCCTCCTGAAAATGGCAGTGTCTAAGCATGGCATGCTGTACTCATTGGCTATACATTTACATTTATGGAAGTGATTTTAGACTAATAAGACTCTGTCCTCCAGACATCATTGCTGAAAATATCAATGCTTGTTAAGGTATTAGAATGCTGTCCATAACAAACTTGTCATCCCCCCCCCAAACTGGAACTATACCACACATCAAGATCTGAAAGACTATTTCCTGTTGAAAGCCATTAAAGAGAGAGAGAGAGAGAGAGAGAGAGAGAGAGCAGTCTTTTTTTTTTTTAATGTAAAATTTATAGCTCTTATACCCTCTCTGTTTTTTAATTTTAATTTTGCTTGCACTATTCTCTGTGCTACTAACCTGACCATATTGTTTTCTGTTTGGGGTTGCTTTGCATGCCATTCCTTCTTCTTGGCTGACAGGCGAGTGGTTGCTCCTCTTCCTTTCTATGATTCAGGTGCCTCACTCTTTCCTTTCCAGGTTCTTCCAGTTCTTTTAACATGTCAAACTCTGGAGATTTGTTCATGAGCGTGCAGTCACTCAATGGGGATTCTTACCAAGGGGCCCAGGTTGGAGCCAACGTGCAGTCACAGGTAGGGATCCATCGGATGTACTGCCAGTGAATGCATCAGTGTCAGAATGAAGGGCTTTGATCCTATTGGCTTCCCCCATTCCTGTCCCACGAGAGGAATTAAAACTCAGCAACCATCAAATCCATCAAAATGAAACAAAAGTACAAAACCAGCAGGGAATAAAAACGAGGAACCTGCCTACATTTTGTGAATGCATTTGGCTCTGGCTTGATAGGAGGAAAATCAAAATTTTGAATGGAAAGAGTGCCAATTTGCTTAGTGGATTTTCTGGGAGAAGGAATCATATAAAAGGAGTTTATTATTCAGGCTTCCATATTTTTATCTTCTGCCTAGCTTAATAATAAGTGAATGCTGGTAAACTAATGAAGGGCCTCTGTCCTATTTCAGTGTCAGATCAAATCCTGCCATCCTTTCTTAGAAACCGGTTTGATAAGAAATCAAGTCAGAAAAAGAAACTATTTACTATTGATGCAGTAGTTATAACAGGAGGTATTGCCATTCTAGCCTCTTGGGTATTCATAACTTTTTCTGGAATTTCCTTCTACCTCTGCCCCATCTCATTTGGGATTCCCTACCACATCTCACTGGAGTTCTTAATAATGTTGCCAACTACCCAAACATATCCATCTTTTGGCAGTGCCTCTAAAGCCAGTGCAGATTATATGTTACACTGAATGCGGAGAATGCACGCTAGCTTAATAACCAATAAGAGGAATGGATGAGCCTGAGATGCAGAGTACTGGACCTCACATAAGTTCACTTATACTAAGTCAACTACCTTCAGTTGCAAGCGGCATTGAGAAATCTTGAGTTACGTGCTTGATGAGTAAATAGCAGACTTAACAGATTAGAAAGAAATATCTCGCTCCCATATAATTGCTAAGACTGTCAAAGAAACTCCAACAATTTCCTACTCCCTTTGTATATTTTCTTCTTCATCGTTTTAGAATCCAGCACAAACTGCTGCTGTTATAGACTGTGGCAATAGATGGGGATATGGGTGGAAGGCAGCTTCATTTTTTATTCTTTAGAGTGAACACAGGGAAATCTTGACTGTGAACCAATACTCCTATTGTAATGACCTCCAAAGAAATCCTTCTTCTCTAATATACATGTTCCTAATTCTTTCTTTGTTGTTGGTCTGTTTAGGTGGATACCCTTCGCCATGTTATCAGCCAGACAGGAGGATACAGTGACGGGCTCACAGCAAGTCAGATGTATAGTCCGCAGGGCATCAGTGTAAGAAAAATAGGCTTCCTTTTCTCTGTTTCTTACTCTTCTTCTTCTTCTTTTTCTTTTTGTTCTCTTTCTCCCAATTATTTCAAAGCCATAGGGCTCAAAATGCCACTTAGTAGGACTTATCTTAGCTTTACCGTCACCTAGTTTATTGCTTTTGTATCGGTCCTGCCAATGGCAGAATTCTAGCTGCAAAAAAGTGGCAAGTGGGCAGGCCTTGTACAGGCAGCTGGCGTCTACAGCTGTCAGACAGAATCAGCATTCACATGGCACCTGCGGCCACTTGCATTCTGCTGAGAGGAGCTGCTAAACAGGTGACACCTAGTGCAATGGCAGTAGGGTATATCACCACAAAGCAGGACCCAGATATCTCCAACAAGATGGCCAAAGGCTGGCTGGAGCCAGTTCTCTCTCCCACTCCAGTCAGTCTCAAAGAACAAAACAGATGACTACCCGATTAATAAGCATGCTGATAATTATAACAATAATTATTGTTATAATGCGACAACCAAGGAAAGAAAAAGAAAGGTTGGAGTGGAATGGAGACATCTTCTACTTGTTCTGGGTTGCGCTGTCTGCTTCTGACTAGCATGAAAATTCATACCGACAAGCTGTGTCTTACGGAGTGAAATTGATCAGACAGTCACAAGGAGAACCGAATGTAGATTTGGGACAGCAATCCAACTTCATTTCTCAGATCAATCATCCACCATCTCAATAGTGATGACAGAAAACTGGGACAAGAGGGCAGCCTGAAAAAGGAGGCTGCCATACACAATGTTGGGAACTTCTTTCTGCCACTTTTAGAGGTCAAAGAGAGAGCTGCACTCGAGGGGTGACCTGAAACTTGTGGAAGGGTAAAATGTGCTTTGTTTTCATGCATGCCTTGGACAATGCAAACGTCAGCTTGGGGGTTGGATAGGTTTACAGGTTTCCCACCCATCTACTCCAGGAAATCTTCAGAATTTCTGTGGCCTGTAAAGCTCAAAGGTTTGCTGAGCTAAACAAGTCTTTTCTCAGTGGGACTGTACGGCCTGCCACCACTGGCAGGCTGGGCATTCTCTGTGAGCTTGTATCAATGTCCAACAAAAGCATCAAGGGTAAAATATGATGTGATGCAATCCATGACAACTGCTTGCCAAAACTGCATATCTTTCATTATTTCCCTCATTCGTTTTGCTATACAGAATTGTAGGCAGAAAAATCCATGTAAAAATTTAAATACTCAGGTTTAGAAGTCCACCTGTGCAGGTTGCCAAACAGCTTTTCAGTCATGAAAATGTTTGGCTTTGTTGTAGTGGTGGGATATTGCTGAAGGTAACTTTATAACACAGTTGACTCAGAGCTATTCTACACACTGAAGACTCAAAGTTTTACACAAACAGGGCAGTCACATAGGCTGCCCACACAGCAGTCTTATTCTCATATAAAGTGGGAGGAGGGAGATTTAACATAATGGGGGCCCCTTCCCACCTTGCTTCCTTTCATCCCAGATTGGCTTATTTTGGGGGAAAGGATTAAGGTTGAAGAAAAACACCGACAAGTGAGGAAGATATTCCCTTCAACCAAGTGCTTTTATAACATTAAAATTAGATTTTCCCTCCCACTTTATGTGACTGAGGCAGACATGTAAACAAGCCTGGCACAGTCTTCAATCTGTCAGCTCAGCCTGTACCTCTGTCCCACAGGCACTTTTCTCCTAGCCTTATTCTGATACCAGAGTGAGATGGATGGAGTAAAAGTACTTCAGGTGGCCTAGTGGGAAGAGGTAAGGTGGGGAGGAAGAGACGATTTCATTAATTAAAAAATGAGAAGACATCACGCTGCAGAACAAGCAGCCTGCCCTCAGCATCATTTTTATTTCCAGAAATGCTATAGGCCTCACATAGGCCCTATAGGCATTTTTAGAATAGAAAAAGTGATTGCAACCCTGTACTTAAAAAAAAAAAAATGCTCATCTGCCCAGAAAAATATAGAAAATGTAAACTGCCATTGTATCTTGGGAAAGGCAGGCTAGAGGATCACCTTGATGAGCAAGTTAGGGGAGATGATGGAGAGCACTCACCTTCTGATAAATGGTATTTTGGGATTAGTTACATCCATTATGTAGAGCCATTTCATAATATGTAAATCTCATGGCAGCTCTTTTCTGAGAGCATCCACAAAGCTCTCAGAATTTCAGAGATGCTCACCAGCCCCAAATAACGGTTTCCTTCTTTATCAGAGAGAAATGTGACTTCCCAGGCATCTCACTGTGATCCCTATCACCCCAACATCCTATGCTGTAATGAATGTCCTCTAATGGTTATACAGATAGTCCTCGACTTACAACCACAATAGGGACTGGAAAATTCATTGTTACATGGTGCAGTTGTTAAGCAAGGCATCACATGACCACACCCAATTTTACGACATATTTTGCAGCAGTTGTTAACCGAAACACCGTGATTGTTAAGTAAATCACGTGGTTGTTAAGCAAATCACAGTCGTTAAGTGAATCATGCGGTTCCCCATTGATTTTGCTTGTCGGAAGCTATCTGGGAAGGTTGCAAATGGTGATGACATGACCCTGAGATGCTGCAACCGTTGTAAATATGTGTGCTGATTGCCAAGTGCCCAAATTTTGATCTTGTGACTGTGAGGACGCTGCAGTGGTCATAAGCACAAGGACCAGTCATAAGTAAATTTTTTTCAGCGCCATTGTAACTTTGAACAGTTGCTAAACAAATGGTTGCAAGTCAAGGACTACCTAGTCAGTGCAACATCTCATCAATATTTGTGTCACTGTTCCAGAACAAAATAGAAGGAAAGGATGGATGGATGGATGGATGGATGGATGGATGGATGGATGGATGGATGGATTCCTCATTAAGAATTGGGAGAGAACTCCCTAGAAAACACAGATCAGTAAAATAGAAGGGCAGGAATGTCATTCCCGGATTCCACTGCTGTGCTATTTGAATTCCTTCTTTCTTTTTCAATCCCGAGCTGGCTGCATCTGAATAATATAGCACATGCATTCTACGCCTCCCATATTAGCACCAAGTCTGATGTCACCGGGCAGGAACAGCAAAGTAATCTGAAGCAAATGCAACTGAACATGTGCAGACAATTATGTCTGCTCATATAAACCCATTGCAAAAACTAGGCTTGAAAATGCCACATGAAAGAGCCCATCATTCTACATTAACCTCTGTGTTAGTTGAATCCATTTCCATTCTGGCTTTTTAATGCTGAGGAGTAAATGAATCCGTGACGGATCATGATAAGATATGATACTTATCTACAAATTAACCCTGCCCCCTGCCCCCCGAAGGATTGGCCTAGCTCACTGCCCCTGACTGTTCCTGAAAATAAGTAGGTTTCATGACTAAACCAAAAGACCAAGGGGTTTTGTTTTCAGGAATACCGCTATGAGGGAGCAAATGAGCCAACAGAGATTTGAATGCAGTCACCCTGATTGACTTAGTATTTGCTATTAAAACAAAAGTGTGAAAAGAGAATCAGCAGTGATTTTGAAAGAGACAAGATTTGATTGATCTCCAGGACAGAATGAGGGAAGGGGAGAGAAAGGCTTAAAGAGACTGGCTGGAGGAAGAGGGAGGACTAACCATGTGCACATTACACAAAGCACCAAGTGTCATCTACAGAAAGATCACCTGTAAAATAAGCAAACCTGAAAAAGAAAATGGAATGAATACCATAGGTAAATGCATTATATTATATGTGGTTCTAAACAAGTAGATAAAGAGATCTTTATTTCTATGGCTCACAGTACAAAAACAGTGAAACTGACTGGTGAGACATTTAGAACAGATCAAAGAAAGTACTTCTTTATACAGGTGAACTATGGAATTTGCTGTCACAATGGCAAATTGAGCTTTTGGCATCAATCTGAATAACTTTAAATGAGGATTTTAGATTTCTTTATTAATAGTCATGGACCAAAATTCATAAAGCACACCAAACAACAAAACATAAAATAAAACTAAAATATTAAAATGTAAAATATATGGCTGATTGCTTATAATATGGAAAATAATTACCAAATCTTATTTATAACCAAAATTTCCTTACTGCCATAATGATCGAACAATATTTTGCAAACCTTTCTGAGATTTCTGAAGATTTATCTGCCAATAAGATGAACATATTTTCCTTAAAACAGCCAGAGCAATTAGCAAGGAGGGATGATACTAGCTCGGAGTGCTACGTATATCATATTGGACAGCTCAAAAAAATGTGTGATGTTGATTCAACTATGCCCTCTACACAAGTACAGATTCAATCTTGGAAGAGATGGTTACTACAGTATATCTCTTCCAGAACCATTGCTGGTATAGCATTAAGCCTTGTGAGAGTAAATGTTGTGTAAGGAGGAAAGAAGATGTTATGTAAATACTTAGTTGCAGAAATGCCTCTGTTCCAAAGGCTGATGTTACAGTGATGAGTAATTATTTTCATGTAAATCTAAATCCAGGATACATTGCTTGACATGATTTCAACTCTTGGTTCCTCTTCAAATTATATCATTGTTTTGCCCTTTCAAGCAGGATTAGATAAATCTTTTAGATTTTCAGTGGCTACTAGTCATCCTCCTACTGTACATAACCTCCATGTCCACAGAGGAAAAGATGCTCAGTACCAGTTGAGGGGGCCAACAGTGACAGAAGACTTTGACTCTCATGCAGGTCTGGGCAATGTTAGAATCAGGAAGCCAAACAAGATACCCCTTGTATAAATCCAATTAAATGCCTTTTACCTTTTAATTGGTTATTCATACAGATTTTCATCAGTTAATCTCTCAATTTCATATAAGTAAGAAGCAAGATGAGAGCCAGTTTGGTGCAGTGGTTAAGGCACAACGCTAGAAACCGGGAGACCATGAGTTCTAGTCCCATCTTGGGCATGAAGCCAGCTGGGCGACTTTCTGCCAGTCACTCTCTCTCTCTCAGCCCTAGGAAGCAGGCAAGGACAAACCACTTCCAAAATCTTGCCAAGAAAACTGCAGGGACCTGTCCGGGCAGCACCCAGGAGTCAGCGCTGGCTCAAAGGCACAAAGCAAACAAACCCAAAAGAAGCAAGATGCCTGCTTTGGTTAAGAGGATGCACACATGCATTACAGCAGACACCATTTTAGAAGAGGCATTCTCCTCCATCTGTGAATGAAAAGGGGGGACTCCTCCTTTAATTTCTAGACTTTTTGTAAAATCTGCATTGTAATAATATGTTTAGTGCTGCCTTGTTAATTGGGAATACCATTTCAATCAAATATTTGTCAACTATTAGATTAAACATTGGGAAACTTGTTCCGTTATCATCTTTAATGAGCAAACCTTTGAGGCGTTGCTCAGTCATAATTTATGCTGAGTATTTTTCAAAAAATAATAGTTCTCACTTCAGTGTACAACGACAGTAAGAAGTTGGCTCTTTAGATTCCTTAGTCTCACCTTCAAGTGTTACATTTTTACCATTGTTGACTGTTTCAGTTGGCTGGCCTCATTGTTAGCCTCATAATTCCAAATAGTTTTTCCATGTCATAGTTTGCGGCAAATATCTTAATCAGATTCCTTTGCCTCCCCAGAACTAGATCTGGAATTAGGGTCAAACTGAACATTAGCTGAAAAAAGATGCTGTCAACTGTATTTGCTTTACTCAGATAGAAGCTCAGGAATCTGCAGGCATGAATGAGTCCCTGTCTAAACTGGACCTTGCAAGTGCTCCCCTACTTTTGCCTAATATACTAGCCTGGCTTACTTTAAGAGAAGAAATCTTCTTGTTTCCTATTAAGTCGGCACAAATGCAGCAGGTAGGTGTAGATCTGGAATATATTCTTCTTATGCAAATTGTGCACAGGCCGGATAGATTGCTTGAGACATCTGATTAAGAAATCCAATATAAGTTACTGGAATTGGACTTCTCGTGCATAAATGACCCAGTAATGGAAAAGATTTAATGTCTGGTTTCACAAAAAATTAATTAAAAAAAAATTTGGAGCATTTTATTATTTCTAAGTTTCATTCGATTGCTTCTTGGATTGTGTTAGGCAAGAGATATGATCTATTCATATCTCAGGGTCAGGGATCCAGGACTAGGATTTGTATTGGTGCATAAAGGTGCGTGTGCTTGCAGAATGCCGTGTAATGGGATGACTAGCCAGTAAATAGGTGTTCATAGGAAAATGCCTATGTATTTCTAATTGGGGGTGGTGCTTTGGTTTTTCTCTGATGACTCAGGATAGGATTTCTGTGTCATCAAGGTTTCAGTTGTATATTTTCACATATGCTGTTCAGACCTGGGAAATATTAGGAGAATTCAAGACATGGAGAACCCCAATCTGGAGTTTAGGTAAAGTCCTGATTTGTTCTAGATTGAACAACCAGTAGTAAAGTCCAATCCAGTGCCTGTCTGGAGTAGCGTTTATGAAAATGGAGCTTTATTTGTTCCATCGTCTACCATGAGAGAAGCACAAATTGCTTTAAGACTTTTTGTTTGTGTTTTTAATAGAACGGGATAAAATTTGCAGGTGAGCTAGGACTAAATGATTGGTTCAAGTCTGCTAAATGTGATTGAAATTGGTGCAGAGGGCTTTAACTAATTCTTTTAAAAATGGCTTTCTCTCCCCTACATGTAACTTGGTGGTTTGAGGAGGGAATTTGATGAAATGTAAAGTTGTAGTAGTCCTTTCTGTGGAAAAGGCCTGTGCAGAATTTAGGCTGAGGGAGGAGCGGAAGAGAAAACATGTTCCTAGGAATGAAGATTTCTCATCTTGGAATATAGTGGAGCTGATAGGTTGAACATACGCCACCCACAAGCCCAGAATGTTCAGATTATTTTTCCAGACTTTGACAATACTGGATTAGATTTGAAATGCAAAAGGTAAGTTAGAATTTCAAAGAAAAGAGCAAAAATGTGGTCAGTAAGTAGAGTGCCAAGCATATTATGTCAAGTACTGAAAGGGAAAGAGATGTACAGGAAGATGGTGCAAATCTCTGCCAATAAGAATAATAAGCACATGGATATTGCTGAGTGAATTGGGGAAGGGTATACTTCATGGTCATTTCCTTGCAAATAAGAACTTCTTATACCCAGAAGCATGACACAGAAATCAAGTCCCAGATTATATTGCAGTTATATCCATGTTCCATAGAATGTGGCTGCCACCATGTGAATCCTAGATCTGTCCTCCATAACTTTTCTATCGTAGGGAGAGAGCTTCTGGAAAAGATCCAGCAATGCTTGAAGTTATTCAGAATTAGTCCCTGAACTTCATGTCTAGGAAATAAATAATATAAGTTGCACCTGAAACAATAAGGTTATGCCAGCTCTGAGGCTGCGTGGGAAGTGGAGACAAAAACAATAGCATGTGAGGTCCAGCAAATGGCTGGAATTAAATGGCTGTTAAATGGATCTGCTCTCTCACTTGGCAATAGGGATCATGCCTGGAGGGAGATGCCAGAGTTTTCTCTCCAAAGCCAAAATTGAATATATATGCTGAGTTCATTCCTCATTTCCCAATGCCTCTGTGCCCTTCAGGTGAGGAGGGGCGTGTTCCTGATTCTCAGAGCATCTCTTCAGAAGCCCTGGGATGGGGGTAAAGACTGAAATAATAAGAATGTCTGTGTTGTACAAAGATTATATCTATCCCTCTTGTTTAATTGGGCAACTGCAATAAAACCCTTGCTAAAAATAATTTGAGTACACAATAGGAGACTCTTCCCTCCCTCCCTCTTTTCTCCTCCACATTTTCTGATTCCTATAATGACCCTGCAAACACTAAATGTCATTTGAGTGCATTAAGCAGCAAACTCTCCAGTGACATAGCAATTACAGTTCTGAAATAGATTTGGTGTGTCATCGAAGATAAGGGTTTTGAAAGTTTCTGTTGTGATTATAGCTTGTAACTCCCACAAATAACAGGCTTCAAAATAAGAGGCTGCCAACAGGGCCATTGTGGTGTTCCCTCAGTGATGGCACGTAAATTGCTATTAATGTCCCGAGTGTACTTGAATATGCCAGTCTCCGGGCGGCAGCGTTGGCTCAGTGTCTCTCTTTATGCAGCTTGTCATTGTTGGGCTGATAATCTTTGGTAATTGCTGCCTCTTGCAATGGTCAGAATGTGGAAGAGTGTGAGCTGGCTGCATCTTCCGGGAGATAGTAAACAATGAGCTGCCTGCCTTCCTGTAAATAAAGTGGGAGCAGAGCAGGGTGGTCTGCTGCTACCTGTCTCTGCATGGGGTGTGAGAGTGACCCTTCTTGGGCTTGGAGAATCTGCAAGCCACAGTATCCACAAGCACCAGCAGCTGTCCAGGCAAATGGGTCAGTCGGGCTTTAGTCAACCATCTGAAAATAATTGCCTCAACCTCGTATTAAAAGGTGCGCTCAATAAGGCTGAGAGCAAAGCAGGGCTTTGCAGTTCTGGAGGCCACCTAGACATGTCGGATATCACAGGTGGAGAAAACAAAACTTCAGACTGGGTTTTAGATCCAGCTTGCATCAAATGCTGGTCGAAGTTTGCCTTTTACGGTACAGAGAAAAAAAGACTATGAGATTCCTTTGAGTGCTAAAACATTATTAATATGTTGGGGGAGGGATCCGTTTTTCACAGCTGCGCTCAGATGAGGAGAATTCCACCAGAGGTGGGAACTCACAAGAGATCACAGATCAGCCGTTCATTGGCAGGAGCAGGTCTTCCCAAAGAATGCGAATAGACCTGAGCATTTCAATATACAGAACTTGATACTTCTCAGCTTAGTATCTGTCCTTGCTTGATGTACTTTGATTTGCCAAAATACCGATAACCCTTGAGATTTATTTGTTAAGCCAGCCTGGCGTTGGTGTATTGCCTTTTACCTGTTTGTTGGTTTTTTCTTGTCCATGCTGATTTTCAGCCACATGGCAGCAGGCAGAGCTGACCAGATGATTGTTGAAAATAGGTACTTTATTTAGTGTGGATGTGGGGCAGGAAGCATTTGATCACAATTTCTCATGTTTTCAGGGATTGCAATTAAGCATAAAAATTTATTTGTGCTGCATACAGCACATTTCAGCTTTCAAGAATAGACTTTAAAATGTGCCGTGGTGGAACTCTTAGAGTGAGAGCAGTAGCTTTAAAGAGGCAATATTTCTTTTTCTTTTCTTTTTCTTTGGATCTAGCACTCAAGCATTCAATAGTTAATGATTTGCAGCTTATTATGGGAACACTTAGTTGAAAAATATTGGTATGAGATAATAGAAGTGCTCTACAGTATATGTAATATGCAATTTTTGATGACTTAAGGTTAAATTAAACATAATGTTAGTCATGTCTTTAAAAAAGCATGAACTTGGTTTATTTTGTTTTGGAGAAAAGCAGCTACTGGCTCTAATATAGAATTTTGCTTGCTCTGGATTGTATCTGACATTTCTGTTGAGTTTAAAATGTTCCTTTCTTCTTGTTTTTTTTTGTTTTTTGTTTTTTGTTTTTTTTAATTATTAAAAGATATTTACCACAAAGTACATTTTGAGGCTAAATAAGAGCCCAGTACAGTAATTTGGTGTTATGTCTTGAATCAAAAGGAGATCATGTTCCAGATTATTTCTCTAAAATAGTACCAGCAAGGTAAAGCATGTTTGTTTAATCTGTAATTTATTTAACATGTTATTTGGCCTTTAGCTCTAAACTTAGTATAATGAGGACAGCTATGTTTAAACGTGGGCCAACCTTACCTATGTATCAAGGGAGAATGATAGTCTGTCTGTCTGTCAGAAGGTGCATTGCAGACTTTGTTCACCAGCCAGCTTTGAAATGGAAGTGATCTGGGCTAAGAGAGAAAGGGCTGAAAGGGTGATGCATAAGAAGGTTAGGAAAGAAGATTCACTTGCCCGCCTGAGCACATCCCCTTTCAGTAAAAATGAAACTATACCAAAATAAGTGGCTTGTGGCCCATCACCCAGTTTTTGCAGATCCCAGCTCTACCAAATTTTCATGGCAAACCATCATGCATCAGCAGTGTAATTTGCAGTATTTTAAAAAAGATATGCATTAAGCTTATGATCAGGTTAACATGCTTAATATACTATTTTAAGATCCCCCAAACTCCTCCTACCTCAAAAAAACCCTACCCCAAATTACTGACTCTAAAACTTGCAGCTTGTACCTTCCTGAGATCTCAGTGGATCATCATTACACCTCCTGCAGCTCTTGGTGACTCAACAAAGAATAGGAAAGAAAGAGGAGACCGCTGAACACCAAAAGGTTGCTGTCCCACCTCTGTGCTATTCTTCACTTTAAATGTGAGCAAAGCAGGGACGTGAATAAGGAACTGGGAGCACCATCAATGTTATGTTATGTTCTACATTTCCACGTAGAAGCCATCACCCAATATTGCAGACAGCAAGTACAGTAAAAGATATGCATAACTGACTTTGGAATTCAAACTGCAAGACCTAAAAACATAAATCTAATCTACACAGTCCTTTTTCTTAATGTAATTATGTTTTTGAATTAATGAAATGCTGCAGAGCCGTTTATTTATTATTTCTTACCGCATAATGTGGTAAGAAATGCATGTTCATAACTAAGTGCTCCTGATGCAGTGTTTCTGTATACCAGTTTTTCTCAACCTTGGTAACTTAAGAGGTGTAGACTTCAACCCCCAGAATTCCCAGCCAGCATGCTGGTTGGAAAATTCTGGCAGTTGAAGTCCACATATTGGACTTCAACTTAAAGTTGTCAAGGTTGAGAAACACAGCTCTGTACAGTCAATTGTTACATTGCTAGATTGGGAATCTGGAAATTACACTTGTTTTTACATATGATAAACCACCTAACTTATACGTCTTTGTATTAAAACACTATAAGCATTTAAGGACAGAGATATAGAATATTTTAGTTTCAAAAACTATGCTGGAGCTGAATGGACTAGTCATCAACAGAATTTGACAACTGCCTGAAATATAAGATTATTTTGGAGCTTTTCATTTTTGTATGTTATAGAGACATATAGATAGTCCTTGCTTAACAATCACAATAGGGACTTGAAAATGGGTTGTTAAGGGGGGCGGTTGTTAAGTTAGTCACCACATGACCAGACTCGATTTTACAACCATTTTTATAATGTTAGTTAAGTGAATCACATGGTCATTAAGCAAATCCACCTTCCCCATTGGACTTTTTTGCAGGTATTTGCTTAACGATCATGTGATTCTCTTAATGACCATGTGATTCACTTAACAACCATCATAAAAAAGGTCGCAAATTGTGATCACATAACCATGGGGGTACAATGGTTTGCCACGGTTGTAAGTGCAAATATAGGTCGTAAATCACTTTTTCCAAGGCTGTTGTAACTTTGAACTGTTGTTAAACAGTCGTTGAGTGAGGACTACCTATAGTGTTGGAAAGGGCCATTTAGGCTATTGAATCCAACCCCCTGCTTTGTTCAGGCTTCAGATTAGAGCATCTCAGACTGATGGCTGTCTAGCTTTTACTTGAATACCTCCAACAAAAGGAAACCTTCCATCTCTCTGGGTAATTGATTCCACTGACTAACTGCTCAAACTTGAAATGTGATTTATTATTTTAAACATCAACATTAATGGTATAGATTTCATTAGAGCCAGTTTGGTCTAGTGGTTAAGGCACCAGGCTAGAAACTGGGAGGCTGTGAGTTCTAGTCCCACCTTAGGCATGACAGCCGGCTGGATGACTTTGGGCCAGTTACTCTCAGCCCCCGATGTCAAGCTCGAGCAGCAAGCCAGTTGGTCAATTCCTGTTGCAACCAACAGATCAACGTTTGGTTGATCCGAAAAAGCAGACCCTGCACCTGCAGGAAAATACTAAGAAAAAAAAATCATTGTATAAATATCCACACAGAGTTGGAATTTTACAAAAAGAATTAAATCCTGCACACTGATTGAACATATGAAATACCTGGTGTGGTATCAGAACTTAACTAATGTTTGTGATTAATGTAAGAAACAACTTTTACCTTTCTTTGGATCCTCTTCATTCACTCATTCTTCCACACGCTAGTATGCAAAGAATAAATGACAACAAGTTCAGATAATTAAAATCTTACTGATCTTCAATACAACTGTGGCCACATTTGCACATTATGTTAAGGCATGGTTTCTGCAAGCCATAATGACTTCTTCCACCCTTCTGCTTATTCCCTGAAAACACTCTTCAATATGATTGAAGTAGAAACTCTACAGATTCTTAGAAAACTAGATGAAATGAAGTAGTAAAATTAGGAGGAGGCTGAAAGAAGAGAAACATGGAAGAGAACAAACATGGCAAGATGCTGTAATAGGACTTCCTTTGAACAGAGTATACAAGAACAGTTTTTGGCTCAATAGCCATGGGATAGTATGAACTGGTCACAGAGGAACTGGATGATTAATTGGATTGCCCTTGCCTCTGTGTGGAACCTTCAAGCTAAAAGTTGAGTGACCATGATACAGTGGTACCTCGGGTCACGAACTTAATTTGTTCTGCGACTCTGGTCGCGACCCGAATTGGTCGCGACCCAAATCAAATTTTCCCATAAGGTTCAATGTAAATACGGTTAATCCGTTCTGACCCCTACGAATTTGGTCGCCAACCGATTTTGGTCGCGACCTGAATCAAATTGTCCCATAAGGTTCAATGTAAATACGGTTAATCCGTTCTGAACCATATGTATTTTTTTTTAAACCACAAAAATATGACACAAAGTACAGTATAGTACACTATGAAGAGAGAGAACGCTAACCTTGCTTGAGGCGTGGAGGACAGGAAGGCGGGTGGGGAGGCGGTTATTGTTTGGAGGGAGAGTCCCCCACCCTACAGGAAGCCGTGACCACATGTCACAGCAGGGAAAATGGCCGTGGATCCTGTTCGTCACCTGATGCGGAGTTTGCGAACGGAAGCAAAATTTTGCGAACGGTGCTGTTCGTGACCTGAATTGGTCATGAACAGAAGCGTTCATGACCCGAGGTGCCACTGTAGTTAATTTTTCCACTCATCTTCCATGGGAATAGCATTGCCTTCTGCACCCAGTCTGGGAAGCTGATGGAATTCCTTTAGGAAAATGGCACATCCAGATTCACAGATATTGTTTAGCTTCCTCAGTGTTCAAAAATATGTTCAACCTCCATCTTCCCTTCAGACATCCAAAGGTTCTTTCCAGTGACAATTTCACCCTCCTTTGAAAGTAAATAAATTTACTTGTCACTCAAGATAAACAAGTGCACTGGAACCTTGCTGACCTGAACTGGAAGCCCACTGAAGAAGATTCAAGCTAAGAGAGGATTAATTGGTTATTCTTTGGAGCAGCTTTATGTTCAGACTCCTGTTGCTTCTGTTTCCTGGTGAACATTTAACATATGAAAGGGCAGAAGCATTAAGTAATGGGGGAGGAGGTTGTTTGGCATTCCTGGAGTTGTTTTTGTGCAGCGTGGACTTGTAAGACTATGTGTGTCATGGAGGAGGTATCTGCAGTTGAACACCCAGCAGGAGCAAGCAGGATCTAAGAGAGAGGGGTCTGCTGAGTTAATTGGCTGGTGGAAAGGACTGTAGTTTTCAGACAACAGACCAGAAATCAGCAAAGACAGCTTGACAAAAGAGCTGGTATGCAAGAAGTCCAGAAAAGAGTAATTTTTTCCCTCTTCCCTAGATTGGAAGGGACCCCAGAAGTGATAGCACAGAAAGAAGTTGTGTAAGGAAGAGAGGGAGGCAGGTAGACCAGCGCAAAAAGCTCCATCTGAATTGTAGTTTGTTAAGCTAAGGGCACTATAAATATAAATATCACTGTAAATAGAGGACTGTGTGTGCAGGTCTGGAAAACTGCTGTCCCTTTGTCCCACACTTTGACAAGCATCACATCCAGAAATAAACCAGAAACAAGCCAGACCTTTGGAGTCCTCGGGGTTCTGTGAGCTTGGTTGTTTTCTTGAAAATGTTTCATTACTCGGCTAGGTAACATCTTCGGTGCACCTAACGAAACGTTTGCAAGAAAACCACCAAGCTCAGAGAACCCCGAGGACTCCACAGGTCAACCCTGAGCTGCGCATATTCTCTTCTGTTGAAGCCAGATCTTTCCCATTGACTGAAACAACCATGTAGTCTTTAAAGATTGGGTTGATGAGTGCTGAACTGCTTGGTAAGTGAATTGGAGAGCCTAGAGTGTATTTGTTGATTAGATTTATATCCCACTTTTATTTTGTACAACCTCATGTGTACATAATGAACCCTCCTCTTTTCCCCACAACAACAACTCTGTGAGGTGGGTTAGGTCAAGAAAGAGTGGCTGGCCCGAAGACACCCAGCCAGCTTCCATAACCAGTGGAGCCCTGCCTTTCATAAAATGATCCTATACAACCTCTCTGGCCACTCCAACTTGATTCTTCTTGGCAACATCCAGCAGCTATGTGACACACAGGATAGGAGCAATAACACATCAGTAAAGGGTTTTTAAATTTAAAAAAAAAATTTTTTTTAAATCTTTCAAGAACTGGGATAAGTAACCTGAAGTACTAAAAATGGCAACCCAAAAAAAAAAAAACAGTCTTGGGAAATTTTAAGACAATGTGGGAGAGTGGCAGAGGCGCCAGACTAGGACCTGGGAGATTCAGTTTGAGATCCACTCCCAGCCATTAAACTCACTGAATGACCTTGGGACCAGTTGCTCTGTCTCTCGACTCAGCCTACCTCACAAGATTTTTGTTGTAGGGATAGAGCCCCACATAGGCCACCTTAAGCTCCTGGAGAAAAAGTATAAATTTGATAAGTAAATAAGCAAAATGCCATATTTAAAAAGTAGCAGAGATATTAGAACCATTTTAAGGTTATGATATCTACACATTAATGTGCAGAGCATGAAAAATAAGTTCTACAAAGGACAGCCAGATTGTTATCTCTTGATGGGAATAATCAAAATTATTCCAGTTGTGGCTGAGAATATAAAAGATGCTTTTGTGAAGGAAACACATTTTTACAACACATGTAATTGCAAGGAAAAGTTAAGATTAATGGTAGTATTTCAATTGATCTGATATCTGTGGGGCATATGGAATTTCTGCAAATTTCTCTTATGTCTTTATGACAACTTTCAAAAAGATGAAAAAAACAAAAGTCCTCAATTTTGACTGATAATGAGAAGTCAGTTTAAAAAATGGAAATATCAGAATGTTTGAGGAAATGTTATCATTCAATACTAGAAACTGAAATTCATGATCTTCTGGAAAGCTAAATATGAAAATAGCCAAGCAGGTATCTTAGATTAAAAAGCTGAATTTAATAAATCCTGAGAAATTCCTAATGGGATTCCATGGCTAGATATACTAATAGGAAAAGAAGTTCAAGATAAATTAGAGTTCCTATAGAAGTGCTGCTAGAAGTATCATCACAAACAATTCCAGTGAAAAAGACAAATAACATCTAAACAAGCAGATGTGGTTGTGGAAAAGATTAATAATAAGCTGAAAATAAAGTACTTGTAAAAGAAATTAAAGGAAGGACAACTCACCAAGGCCCATCACAGATGTGTACAGAGAAATAACTCTGGAAGACTGTTAATAATGAGGCTGGAAAGGAGATGCATTGGGTCTTTTCCTGATACTTTTGAAGCAAAAGACTCCAGTAGGCATGCTGTTAAATGAGTATGTGAAACATTCCCAGGGGACAGAGAGAAGGTATACTGCTCAATAGTTTTGTCTCCTCTTCTCCCCAAAGTGGGCCTGTTTAAAGCCTTGCGGAAATAGCAGACAAATTGCACCCAGAGTACCTTGCTGATGAAATTTCAGAATCCTTATCTTTCATCGTTAAGAAATCTTAAAAAGGAATAACATGCCCAGGAATGAAAATAGCCACATGTGCTTCAGAATGGAAGATCTTGGGACATTTGGGCCAGAGAGTCAGATCTGAATACCAGAGAAGATATTAATAAAGTCTGTAAAGTAGTAAGCATCTTCTTAATAATACAATATCAGTAGACTCCAACCTGGATGTGTTATGTATAGCTCTTATCCAGATTAATCTTGATTCTGCTTTTCAGTTGGATAATGGACATTCGAGTGGGAGTGAAATATTTTGAATACAGCAAAGTATTTGACTATATAAGAATTAAGTATTTGACTTAAACATCTGTGTGATATTTTGGGCTGCATTCTCATTAAACGTGGATCAGATGATAATACACAGCTTCATTATTGTCTAGAAAACTGTTCTGAGAAGGTTCCTTGTCAAAGCAGAGGGAGATTTCAAGTGGGATACCAAAGAGCTTTCTCTCCTGGGCCTTGCAGTTTTCTGCATTTTCACAAATGATGTTGATTAAGATGTGGAAGGATTTTTTACAGATTTACAGATGACACAAAATGTATAAAAACATGGTTTCTGATAACTTCATATAGTTTTCTTGGCAACAGGGCAGAAGTATTTTGCCATTGCTTTCTTTCAAGATTTTTTTTTGGAGGGGGGAGCTGACTTCCCCCTTTTTATACATCTGCTAATTTACAATAGTTATTTCTTTTCTTTTCCTTTTTTTTTGTCCCTACTTTTTGGTATTTTAATTCTTGTTAAATTTGCTTAGTTTATCTATTTTTTCCTTTTATTATATATATTAGGTAACAATACAATGGAGACTTTAATGCTAAGTAATCAGTTTAAGATTGAAACCTTTATCATACAACAAATACTTTGATGCAATTCGCAGTGGTATTTTTTTCAATGCTATACTCAACTTTGGATGAAAAAGTCAAATAATGTTATGCTTATAATATAGACATCCTAAATTGTAACTAATATTCATAGAATACCTTTTTTTTCCTCTTCTCTATTTTCAACACTCTAAGTTATCTTAATAATAGAATGTCAATAATCTTAAATTAATATTGTATAAACATCACTGTATTGAAACAATGTAATGTATCAAGATTTATAACAATTTTTTTTAAAAAACTTTTTTTTTTCAACTTTCCAGTCAAGCCAACAACTCTGATGGTCTCTCATTCAAGTATTAGCCAGACTTGATCCTGCTTAGCTCCCAAGTCCATGCAAGGCAAGCCAGCTGCTACCAGCTGCTGAAACCCTTGTAGGATAGTTAACACCTCTGAAGACCAGAATGAAATTCAAATGTTTTGATAGATTGGAAGACTATGTTGAAACTAACGATGTGCAATTTAACAAATGCAAATGCAACATTCTCTATTTAGACAAAATAAAAATAAAACACAAATGCAGAATGAGATATTTGGCTTACCAACACTATGCGCATGAACACAGGATTATAAGTAGATCACAAAAAAAATCAATGAAATTCTCAGCAGTCTCTATAAAACCACAGTTCCCTTTTTTATTTAATTAAACAGAACAGAAAAAGTAAAATAGAAAAAGTGGAAAAAAGGAGACTACACATAGGATATACCAAAAGTCAGGCCTCATAAGCCAATCACAGTATGTTTTACTAGGTTTTTTTTTCAGAGAAAATGTTATTGTACTTAGAAATGTTCAAAGGTCATCTGTCAAATAAGTAAGCAAGTGTTTAGAAGAAAATGGCAATCAGTTCAAACGTTAATGTAATTTATATAATAAATTGTTTATGTGGCCTGACTTTCGGTACACCCGGTATATATACAATACATGTATATTCAGTTAGATACAACAGTTTCAGTAAAGGATTACCATATTTCATTATAATTGTCCATACATAATCTACATGTCTAAGCAACTCATACATAAGCTATAAGTAGCATCAACTCTTCACTCCGCTAACAATTGGGGCCATAAATTCACCTTTCTAACATTGAAGAATAAATCTCTTAGCAACAAGAAGGGCACAGAGAATCCATTTCCATTGTCCAACCATCAATTTCCCTGTACTAGGTGTGTAATTAAAAAAAATATATAGACCTCCAAAAAAATTAAACCCTGTTTCAAAGTAAAACTAATACATATAATGACTTTTTCTAATATAACAGTTTTAGGGTACCACAAAAACATGTTTTAATGAAGTGTTATTCTCATTGTATTTCTATCAATACAAATCAAATCAAATCTTTATTACAGTCAAAGACCAGCATAAGGAGGGTGGGATACAATCAATTAGAAAGCATAGAAAATACATCAGAGTCTAATAATAACTATTATTATTATTATTATTATTATTATTATTATTATTATTATTAAAAGCTAAAAGATATAAAACAGGAAGTATATATCTAAAAAATCTAAAAGAAGGGTAGGAGCATTAGATGGGTGTGGGAGATCATAAAGATTAGTATGTGGCAGACTATATGAAATTACAGAGCACTCTAATATGGTGAACTAGATGCTCACTAAGTCTAGTTTATGGCACAGGTCATCATCTGATGAATTTTAATCGCTGCTGCACAGAACCTGGCAACATTATATGTTGTAGCAGGGTTGGTATCTCAAAGCAGCAGGGAGGTGTAGAATTGTCCTGTGCGCTCTGGGCATTTATGCGGAAATGGTGAGAGGAGGCTAGTACGAATGTCTCTGTAATACAGGCACTGGAGAAAGTACATGCTCTGTTGTTTCTGTGTATCCAGAGTCACAGGGGCATTGTCTCTCTGGGTAAGGGATCTTCCTTCAAGGGCTGCTGAGGGGAGAACATGGCATTGTGCCAGAGTAAAAGACCTCCAGTGGTTTGGTACTTCAAGTTTAGCTATCAACACAATGATTTAGTCGTTCCTTTTGTATACAAATGCAGTGGGGTCCAGTAAGTCCAAAATCTTACTTTTTGTTGAATAAGCTGTAGTCTAAAATTGGAACTTTTGATTAAGACATTAAGACAGTTTTCCATTATTTAGAAAAAAATGAGACCTCCAGTTCCTTATTCTGTTCACTCTTTAAATTTTGCATATCAAATTGATATATTGCTAACAAGTATTAATTGTGATTAATTGTGGGTTTTTTTGTCTCATAAGATTTAATGATCACATCTAATAATTTAGGTGTTTGTGCAGCTGAAAATGTCGTTAGTCCAAATCGAGACATCAATAGAAGTTAGCATTGTAAATATTGCCAGTGGGTGACAACAAACACATCCTTTAATGGAGGATATGATAAAAAGTCATCATTATTATCCAATAATTAATCTAAAATAAAAATGCCAACATTCTTCCAAATCTTCCACATAGCTAAAACCTGTCAACTATAAAGTCTGATTAACCCATAGTATCAGTTTAGCATGATAAAAAGGATCAAAATGCAATTTTCTGGAAATAGTATGCTGTAATTTTCAAATCACTGTAATAGTGATAGTAGCTGTGGCTCATTTATTATATTTTGAACCCCAAACACTCCATTTTACTAAAGGTGCTGTGTGAATATACCAAAAAGGCTCAGAAAGGAAAATTTACACTATGTGAAGCTATCCAAAGTTTGGTACTAGTCAAAAGGTATGCATAATGGTGTAATTCAAGAATCAGGACACCAATGCCCTCCTTTTAACAGACAGCTACATCTTTTTCAAAGATAATTTGGAATTGAAGTATCCCATAGAAATCTACAGAACAGTGTATTGAATTTTTGAAAATGTTTACTAAATTTGTATATGAGAATTCACACAAAATATAAAGTATCTTGTGATTTACGTTAATTTTGAATATTTTTACCTTAACCCAAAGGGTAAGGCCCATCTATCAATATCCAAAGAAGCATTTTTGTATAATGTGTTCATATTTAACATTTCCAAGTAAGTGCAAGTAATAATTAAATGGTGTTCCCTCAGTAGACAGACCTGAAGTTCTGTATACAATTGGGTACCATAATTTAAAAAGGTAGGCAAACATTTTGGAGGTGGATATTTGGAAAACAAGTTATATGAATGAAAGAGAGTGAAGGAACTGGGTATGTTTAGCCTAGAGAAAGACGTTGTGAGCAGTGGCATGATGATATCAAAATGACTACATGGCATTTCATGATGTCATCATGCAAAAAGATACAACTTAGTACAAGTTATTCCCGGTACTTGATGAGAGTACATAAGTCATGACATTGGACGTGTATTATTATTTGCCCTCCTTCAGACAGCTATGATTCTGAGTGGGACATGACAACACTGTTGTAATGCCTTTAGGCTCACAAATAGAATAAGACAGTCCTAGATGTAACGTATGTAATAAGTTGCAAAAGAGGGGAAACTGCTTGATGATAAGGACATTTCCATGTCTAGTGGAGGTCACCAAGCATTAGAGGATGCTACAGTTCTGAATTTGTTGGAACTAGTAAGTGACATAATCACTTTTGGATTCTGAAGAATCTGTGAATTTAGATCACAGCTCTACCAGAATCTTTCATGGTATCCTGCAGTATGAAGTAGTGAGGATTATAGCTGAAGCTGAGAGTGCCAGCTCTCATCTTATCTTAATGTTATATTAATCGTATGAATAGGGCATTCCTGTGAGTTTTTTGCAAAAGAACAAAACACCTCAGTAACTGTGAACCCGAGTTATATAAACTTTGAATTAGGCAGCTGCACTGAGAGTAATATTAATGCATCAATAATAAACTTGTATAGGTTTCATTGTAACCCCATAACAGTGATCCTAACATGCCTCATGCTATCATCTGCCATTTGTACTGCACACTACTACCCCTTTAAGTATACATGAGGGTGATTGAGAGTCAATGTTTCTTAATGTCTTATATTGCTCGCTAGTTCCATTTCTGAGACATGAAAAAGCAACCTATAATACCAAAGGCTGATGCTGTAGTAACATTAGTTGTTCTCAGTTGGATCAATGTAAGTGACTGTCACCTTTTAAATATCTGTCACCTAAGACGAATGTGGCTGACCAGCTCTGGCATTAGAGTCCTGAGCAACAGCTACAAGTAAGGGGAGTGGAAGAGGAGATCCTTCCTGCCGCTGCTGCCGCCGCTGCTGCTATGAAACCTTGCAGGGTGGAGCACCTCATCCTGATGGCAACTGACAGATTTCTTTCTCTTTCTTAGGCTAATGGAGGTTGGCAAGATGCTACGACTCCTTCGTCAGTGACTTCCCCCACAGAAGGCCCTGGCAGCGTTCACTCTGATACCTCCAACTGATCTCCCAGCAATCCAGTATCCCCGGCTGCTCCCACCCTGTACCAGGCAGAGGTGGGGGCAGAGAGGGGAGAGTTTTTTTCTCCTGTTGATGCCAGCAGGCTGGATTCAGAGCTGACTGGCCCACCCAACAGGAGTCTCCTTCTCTTCTCTCTTTGGGGATGCTTTTTCAGCCAATCTGGACACTTCTTTATACTCTCTTCCCTTTCTTTTCTGGGTAGAAGCCACCTTTCCTTTCACCATCACCACTGCCCATCCTCTCACAGCAGAATGATCAGAAGAAGAGAAAACAAAAACATCTTCTGAAAGCATTTGTACTGTTTATGTTATTGCTGCTGTTGTTGTTGTTGTTTTTATCCCAGTGTCGATCTTTAACTCCCTCCAGCCTACCAGGTATCTGACCGCCTCCTCCCATTTCTCTCGTGTTCTCACTACCTCTTTCCAGGAGCCATCTAAGCTCTTCCCTTGGCTTTTGGGCACCATCCCTCCTTCATAGGAGAACAGTTGTCTGTTCCTCCAAGATCCTGGGTCTTTGGTGAGTTGCCTTCCGGGACAATCCCTGTTACAGGCTGGATAAATGCAATCCTGGTGCTGCAAGGTATGTCTGTAACATGCCACATGGTTACAAGAAGATAGGAAATTGTTAGCAGAGCTACTCTACCATCCCTTCATGTCTTGTATCCACCCTAGACATGAACCTGACCACTTCTCATTTCTGTTGTTCCACACTCCCCATGGAACTGTAATTAGGGATGTGCATTCTTCTTCATGAAGGAAGTGCACAGTTAGTTGCTTAGTATAACATGGTAAACTGCAGTAAATCTGGGTAGTAAATGATCTTGCATAATTTATTTGGGTTCTACAAATCATGTTTTACTGATGGAGAAAAGCGTTTCACATTTTTGTTTGAAATGTAAACCATATAAGGGCAGAGCAATAAAGACCTGTGCATGGCACTGTGGTCTTCAGTCTTATACCCTTTGATTTCTGAGCTTTATCCAAGCATCGTCCACCTGGATGCACAATCATAAAGCTTAGATATTCAGAAAGGGGGGGGGGTATTACCTGCACAGTGAAGCTGCAGAAATTGCAAAATATCCAGAGCTTTCATTACACTCCTAATTTACCAATATCTGTTACACAGAGAAAGAAATTACTGGGAAATTACTTCCAAGCTGCTAGAATGTACAACTTGCCTTTACTAGGGCATTAGTAAACATTTGGACTTTGTGGCTTTGCATATTATAATTTGCATATAGATCCTTGCTAAAATAGTGGTGTTGCCTTGATCTTGAAAAAAAAAAGACTGACACTTCACTTTTAAGAAAGCATGTTTTCCTGGTGGAAAAATAATTAAATAAAAATGATGGGGTGGGGTGAGATGGGGAGAGGAGAAGATAACTGGCTATTGGAAATGCATATTCAAAAATATATATTTGCATGGTGACTTTAAATTATTGCCTGTGCTCAAACTCAGCTCTCCAGAATAAGATGAAATGGGTTGCCTCCTAGTCTTCAACATGAGGACAGATCACATTTCAGCAAGGCACATTCAAGGGAACTTCCCAGTGGATTGACTGTGTCCTCAATGAAGTATCTTGCCCCAGCCCAAAGACAGAAAGACATTAAATAACCCAAGCTGTGCTGTGGTGTGGCTTCTTTATTAGTGGCAACACATAGACAAATCAGTCCCCCAAGTTCAAGAACAATGTCCACTGGTGCAGTATCTAGCAGTGTACTTATACCGTACTCTAAGCTCCCTCGGCTCTAATCATCATTATTCCATATTTTCAGTAGAAAAGGGGTTTTCTATTTGGGATCATTATGAGTTCAGTTTGGCAAATAGCCCACATTGATTAACACAGATTACAAATAGCTTTGTAACCATTACCAAACAACGTTGGCAGTTCTGTCTGGATGAGTGTTGGGACCCTGCTGCTTCTTATGAGAAGTCATGAGAAATCTATAGCTTGCTTGGTCCATCTGTTCTCAATAACCTGCATATACCCAGGATTAAAACCAAGTAAATTGGAGGCACTATAGAAAAGCAGCAGGTTTAATGGACCAACTAACATTTCATAATGTTATTGTGATGGTTTCATAATGATTTGAGCAAAGCACTCGCTTTTCAAAGCACCTTGTCCACCTTCCAAAAGACTGAAGTGAACCTGCCACAATATTTCACATTGTTTCTGGGGCTTCCTTAGCAAATGCAATAGCCAGAAGAGGCTCTTCCGGCTAGTAAGCATGCTAGATAAGGCCCCAGAAGGGACACGAAGCACCTTTGCAGCATGAAGCAACTCAAGGCAAACTGCAGCCACCTCACACAGGCCTAGTGTCACTTTTAAACTGTACAGAATACCTCATTAGGATGAATTAAAGAAAGAAAAGGCAAAAACAAGAAGCAAATACTAACTAAGAGATTAAAGCCACAGTGTCTATATGGTGGTATTAAGATGGGAATGTGGAAAGAGATTGCAGAATTAGATAGAGATGGCTTTCGGTAAGAGGTGTCTTGTATCTAGGAGCTGGGACAAAGAAACACATGCAAAATACAACTGACCACATCAAAGGTGTATACTTAACTTTAGTGCATGAGGGGAAATATAGCCATAATAGGTAGCATTGCCTAGTGTTTGGATGGAATATACCTTTGCCAAATAAAGTTAGGAGAGATCTGGGCTGCACAAATCCAGACAACCACTAGATGACAGCAAAGAAGCAAAGTTGTTGGTGTCTCTACCGCCATCTAGTGGCCGCATGGATTCATGCAGCCAAGATGTGCTTTCCCTGGTAAAGGCCACTCTGCATGGACTTGAAACTTCCTTCAGTTGGATTCACGTGGGTGAGATTCCATGAATATTTCTTGAAATATTTGTTTAATGTAATTAAATGTAATCAGGTTAGTTGCAATTAATTACATTAATTGTGTGATCTTTATCTAACACATCTATTGGCAACTTTCACAGAGACCACTATATTGCTGTGATAAATGAAAAAAAGACATAGTCTCCTGGAAAGCAGATTTTATTCAACTTCCATTTATAGGTAGATAGTGTTGTGCAGTATTATTTATTAACTTCATTTCAAACTATTATCTGGACTGTGCAATTTGCACGGCAGACTACAGTTGTTTGGGAGGGAAGAAAGAGATGGAACTGCATTTATCTGCCTGTAACAATATATCTTTCTATTATGGTCCGCCACGGTATGGTACTGAACTCCTTAATGGTACATACACTGGTAGTAGTTCTTTGCATATCCAGATTTACTATTTTTATTATAATTATGTAATACTGATATTTTTGCTTAACTGTGAGCTGCCTTCTCATGCATTTGGTTCTTTATTTTCTGCCCAGAAAAACCCAACTTCGATACCAAAAACAAAAAAATTAAAAAACTGCAGAAACTTAAAAAAAAAGAATCCTAAAAAAGTAAAAAAAAAAATTAAAACATTCAATTCTTTCAGCTTTATTAACATTTTCCATTGTTTCCTGCGATTTGTGTCTCGTTCTTTGTAGTATTGATGATAATGAACATTTGATAATGAATGTTCTTGTATATTCAGATAAAGGAAAAACAAACCAAAAAAACAGTCTGAATTTAATAGTGTTTATAAAAATAAAAAGTTACCCTCCTAGCACGCATCAAAGGACAGACCATCCCCATCCTGTCCTGTGGCAAAAAGAGCTTCATACCTGTATAGTTTTTAACACCAAGCTACCTACATTCGCCCTTCTTTTGTTTCCATTTTTAACGCATTTGTGAATTAGTTCAAGAATGGTAGACAAGTGTAGAGTTGTGCACATTCATTTCCTGTTACACAATGTTTTAAAAGAAGTGACAGTAATTCATTTTGTAAAACTTTTAACAATGGTTGGAATAGTGAGCATAATAGGTACACTTAATACTTTGTTTACTAACTTTGAAAGCCAGAAGTGACATTTTCATTATGTTCTGCATACTTTAAAAGGAGCTTTTATTTTAAGGCCCAATCCACTGGGAGGTTTTCCAGTGTAAGCCTCCCCTGAAACAAATGGAAGCTACAGAAGGGCTTTTTCTGTGCAGCTCGTTTTTTTCAACAAGGCTTGTGCAGGATACTAGACTCATCTCTTTTATTTTTATCTTTTTCTTTTTTCTTTTGGTCGGACTATGGCCTTGAAAATATATTTCCCAATTTCCTTACTACTTAAGTCTTTTTATTGCCTTTAAAGTGATGTGAAAAGCTTCTTTAGAGCAAATAGAAAAAAAGATAAATTATTTTCCCTTGAATGTGCTTAATTTATATAAAATTAACACTCTTATTCATTAATCTGATGCCTTCAGAATGTGTTGGGACTACAGCTCCTAGAATTCGCAGCCAGAATAGCCAGTATTTGCTGCAGCATACCTGGTAGGGAGACAGCTGCCTCTTGCGGAAGGCTGAAAAGTGATGAGCAAGGTACTTGAAACGCTGAACTTCCTGAAATCTACCTAGCCTCAGTTCTCACCTGGCTTGCTTGACAGTGATGGTGAGCTGAACCTTCTGAGGACTCCCACGCAGGGATGTCTGGTCGCTTGGCTTCCCTGAACTGTTTTGAAAAGCTAGACAGGCCACATCAACTTTCTCCCTGGAACGAGGTCATAGCACACTGCTACTACAGAGCCATCAGGTTATTAGCAGGCTGGCCCACAGTTAAAGTTTGGCCCAAGTTCCTCTAGCTGCCCCCTTCTAGTAGTAGCGTGTAGGGTTACTGTTGTAAGGCAGCTGTTTGCTACTTGCAAAGGTGGCAGATGAAAGGGACAGGTACTCAGTGATCGTTGCCTGGCCAATGCAATGATCGTATTCTTTCAGAAGTGAAAGTGCAAATTCTTTTTGCCATATCCCATCTTCTAGGCCGCCATCAGATAATTTGAACTGGCACTCTGCTGTAGTACTGGTAATCTCCCTCTCCCCTCCGGGTCTTGGTTTCCATGCAAAAGCCAGCCCCAGGACCTCTCTCAGGGCATTAACCAAAGCTGCTGATCTGCCAGCTGCTGCCCAGTCCCGCTGCCTGAATTTAGACAAGGAGAGCCAAGAGTGGTAGGCAAGCATGTTGGAAATCACTAGGCAAAGGGAGTCCCCTTGTGCCATCAATCATCACTTCCAGGCTATACCACCTGCCCACCGAGGGAATGCTCATAAAATGCAGCCATATGTTTAAAATACTATCTAGCCAGATCTCACTTTATTGGTACTATATTTTTAAGATTAAACAGCAGATGAAATGTACTATTTCATCCTGTCTTCTTAAATACTTATCTAAATGACTTTGTGGGAGATGCTCGTCAATCTTAATTCAAGGACAACCTTGGTCCAGAATTTAGCCAGTTTTGCTACAATCCACGAGTACAACTCTTGGTACTTTCTCTCAATTCTCTCAATTACCAGCACCTTTGTTAAAGAATCATCAATGAAGAAATTAACACTGTGGGGAACAAAGCAATAACGAAGATCAATTAGTGAGATTTTTGTGCCCCGCTGCTCAAAAAGCACTTTGCCATCACAACTCTAACTTGGTGATTTTGGAGAGCTCAGACAATTGTGTAAATACTACTAGAGTGCCCCATAATCAGGGCCAAGGACTAGGGTTTCCTGTTGTAACTATTTCCATCGTTAGCACCAAGGACAATTCCCGTCTCCCAGTTGAGAAGGAGACCAAAACAATTAACATTATTTCTCTTCACTGCCATAATGAGTTAAATCTGATTAGCTACCTCGTGATATGACATCATCACATGTAATGTGATTCCTGATTTGCTGAGCCAAAGATGCATTGGCCTTTTGGGGCCTCATTTTCAGGCTGTGAAAGTAGAAGAGGAGGGTTCTTGGAAGGTTTCAGAGTTTAGAAGGCTTGCTGGGGAAAATATGCATGTTGCTTTTTCAAACAAACAAAAACTGCTCTATCTATAATACTTTATTAAATGATGTTACAACATGTACCTATTTCTAGTAAGGCATCATAGGGCAAAATTATATCCTGTATACAATGCTGAAAACATTTTTTTACTGGTTTTGGTGGTTTGTTTTGGATTTTAGGGTATTTTTTCATCTATGCGGGAAAAACAGTTTCTAACTGCCCCCACTTCCCTGAAAATTTGGAGATTTTCTTTCCATCTTTTATTTTCAAAGAAAATGGGGAGGGTGGACAAGTTGAGTCTATAGTGCATCCAGTTGCTTCCTAGTAAGTGTTTAAGATAACAGCCTTGATGTTAACACACTGAAAAAGCATTCTGTCTAATTTCAGATTTGCCCCATCAGGATCACACAGTAAAGGAGTAGCAAACCCAACCCACAAACCTCCAAAACTAGCAACAGATATGCGAAAATCCAGAGTATGATGTTACAGGAATCTCTTTGCTCTCTTCCAAAAGTGAGGCAAACTTTTAAGCTCTGGCTTAAACACCCAATGTTTATTGGCTTGAAAAATAATCTGATTTGAGTTGGAATTAGTTAGCCCCTTGCCCCATACAATGTGTATACATACATACATTGAGTCACATTATTATGGAAATACTTCAATTTTGTAATTGAAAGCAAGCATGCTTAGACATGTCTGCACTCTGTTGTATAGACAGACACTAACAAACCTCTTCTAACTACAAGGAGAAATCTCTGGAGTGATATAGTCCAGCTGCAGTGATTCAGATTTACAGACCTGGACTCATGTCTAAAAGACAAATTGTATGCTCTTTGGAAGTATGGTACCCTGAATTCCAATTATCTGTAGATTTAAGGTAATCCCAGTCCACCTTGGTGATTTTTTTTTTTTTTTACTATATCTTACCAGAGAAATCTCAAACTGGTAAGAGTATACTGCCGTGCAATTCACACTGCATGGAGAAAGCAGTGTCTAATCCAAATTCTCATTTGTTCAAAATGTTATCTTTTTGACTGATGGCCATTACTTCTCAGAAAGAATCAGGGAGTCAAAGCGATAGTGCTTTCAAAAGTGATATAACAGGAATCAGTCACAACTTTTCCCTGCAGCGAGGAAGAATCCAAGGCTCAGGCTGGTAGGCAGATGGAGGAATTTATAGGACTGGACTCATTTAGGGAACAAAATTTGATATATGATCCAACATTTCAAAAACTCAATCTGTAAAACAATGGATGGCAGCGCTGTTCTTTCTTTATTTGCAAGGTATGGTGAGATTTTCACATCACTCTTTGCATTGGCCCCTTATTTTTCCTATGCAACCTTGTTTGCATAAAGCTTTTAACATATTATTACCATTGTTATTATCAAAATGTATCACAAAATGCATTGTTTGTTCTTAATCAGGATCCCTTTTGTTTCTTGCAAAAGCATCCTGCTGTATTCTCAATTGCTTTGTCTTTTCTTATGTTTCCAATAATTTCCCAATATAAACCTTAAGAAATCTTCGCTTTGCTTTGACTTACATCAAGTTTTCTGCTCCCTTAAAGACAAGGCCTGTGTCTTTTGGATCCCCACTGAAACTTTCTGTTCTATAATAATACTAACAAGATGTAGGTTTTACAGTCTCCTGATTTGTATTGCTACTGCATATTCCAAATAAATAGTTTCTTTTGTTGCAAAAACTGGTGTACTTCTTGTACGGAAAAAACTTGTCTTCATCCTAAATCTTTAATCAGTTTGATAACTGGAGAAAAGATAGGAGACAGAGATGCCCTATAATCTTCCATGATACCCAAGTGAATGGCACACGGCCCCCACCTTTGGTATAGTTACCAGAAAAATGATAGTTGTTTCCAGTTACAAGGAAGCTGGTTTAGTATGAGTTGTAATTAATAGGAGAGAAATATTTAAGCCACTAAAATACATTATTAGCATAACTCTCCAATTATCCACAAACAACTTTGCAGCGCAGAGTCCTTTAGCATTTTAAAGCATACCACAATGATTTTCAGTGCGAAGGGGAGCATCCAGAACTCATTTAGCAATAAACAGAATTCAAAAGTGGTAAGATGCTTTGAACCCTCAGGACATGGTAAACTAAGCTTCTACTAAAGCCTCTTTTATCTAAATACATACTCTTTCTTGTCTCATGAGGCAGTATCTGTATTTTTTCCCCTAAAGAGCAGATTCTGAACAAGCTTCACTGAAATAAATAATAAATAAATAATAAATAAAGGCTGCATTTGACTTAAGACTCTGCTCTTTTTCAGATCCTTTATCATCACTGAGTGGCTGGCATAATAAACAGGAAGGAATTCAGTAGCAGAATTTACACAGTGTAGTATACTTTTGACCCCCAGTTCTTCAAACCTGGGTCTTTTCATGGAGTATTCAGCGTTGTTCCGTTACAGTCATAGACAGCTAAGATAAATAATAAATGCAAAAAGAAAAATATGAGTTACAGTAATTCATATAGTAGTTTTTTCTGATAACACGATAACTGATCTACATCTCTGGACTCTCAAATTCCCAAACCCAATAACAGTAAAAATAGCCTTCATATTGGCCAAGTCTTTGCAATGTGAATAACAACTTAGAATAATGTTTTTAATTCAACCCATGTCTTGTATCTAAGAGGCATGGGGGATGTCACTGTGGCTACAGCAATTTTTTTTAGAAGACCCTAATTTTTCCCCTTTCTGCTTATTCTTTGCATCTTTCAAGTCCCAACGTCTTCTGATAAAGTACCTACAATTAACAATTTTGCAGTAGTCAGGAACATAACAGGTGGCACTTTCTTGGTTCTTAAAATGTAAGGCCAGCCATCCATTGCTGAATTCCTGCCTACTGTGCAGCTATTACAAGAATACTCTTAGCTATGAAGAAAAGCTCTGCTTTAGGAACTATGCTCCAAGGATATGGTTCCAGCAGGTTTTGCTTTCCACCCATTTCCAAGGGCAGTTCTTACTCACTTGGCAATACCTTTTTTCATTTGTCACACAATCAACATAATGCCCCTGATGTGTTACTCTCACTAGCTCTTCCCAATGCATTCACTGATCTGCTTTATATAACACAAATCTGAATCAGAAGTTGAAATTCCCACATATACCTTCACCTGTCCATTTCCCCCCAGTCTTCCTCTCTACCATCTTCTGTTCTCTTAGCCTGCAGAATGCTAGATACACTTTATAGGAGAGGAATAATGAGAGATGAAGAGATCAATGAAAATGAGTGAGGTCATTCAAAAGGTGGAATGGGGGGGTTAGGTGGAGAAAATATTTGCTGTGACCTGACTACTCTGTAAGTCAAAATAAAGGTTTTTAAATTTTAAAAAAGCCCACAATTTTAGTAACTACAACGTTATCCACTCCATTCCTGCTCTTTACAACTTCCTCAGTGCTTGGGCTGCACCTATGCAGATTCTATTTTTTGTCATGCTAGTTGCTTCTCTTGACATTTTCTTGGCAAATACCTTCCACAGCTCATTTGCTTAGGGAAATGCAGGTTAAGTGTCCATTTTCCTCTCCTTCTTCTGTCTTTCCATCTCATGAATTTCCTTTTCCAGGAAGCATGAAGCAGATCCATGGGTATAGCATACTTGATTGGATACACGGGGAGATGGTACTGCATCCCCCCGACCCCATTCCTCCAAATCTCTGACCTTTCTCAGGAAGTTTCTACTTAGGTTTATTTCATCATAGTTCCAGGATGTACGTAAAATTCTGTTCACGTTCCACTGAACGTTAATAGAACCACTGCAAACTCTCCAGTTTAACCCAAGGAAGTCAGGGCCATTACAGGTGGCCAAGGCGCAACACCGCTCTGAAATGGCTACAAGGGACAGAATAGCTTCGTATGAGCTGCTCTCAATCTGCAGTTGGTGAGTAACCCAGGATCCCCAGATCTATTTTGGGCATCCCCCAGAGCCCCCTCCCTCGACCATGCTGATTAAATTGGTGGCATGACTGTCAAAAATTGGTAACATGGTTTCCTGTCATGTTCAGTTGAGTAACATATGAAAATAAATATGTAAATGTATATAGACTTAATCCAGTTTTTAAAAGCAAATACCAGAGTCTCCTCCCACTGGCCCTGCAAAAACACAGAAAAGGCCAGCCGTCTTGACTGACTTTATACCACATCCATGCCCACAACAGCCTTCCCCCTCCAAAAAAAGAAAAGCTATTAAGTGGGTCTCCCCCACTTCATCCCCAATCTATAACTTGGCCACTAGCATGATTCCCAGGTGACATCTCAGAAATTTCTAAAACCCAATTATCAATTATTTCTAAAATCAGTTATCTGCCATGTATTGAAAACCCCAAAGATGTTTAAACTTCAGCTGCCAAGAGATAATAAAATCTAGGCACTGCTGCCTTGAAAGCAAATATATTACTTATTTCACCAAAGAAAAAAAAAGTCTTGAAACATTAGCTTCAGAATGGGAGCAGCAGCGGAGGGGGAGGGCAAAAGAGAGGGTAGTTATGACCATGAGATCAAAAAAATATCTATCACCTGTGCACGTTTGGTGTATGAGAACCAGCTTGGTGTAGTGGTTCAGGCAGCAGGCTAGAAACAGGGAGACCCTGAGTTCTAGTTCTGCCTTAGGCACAAAGCCAGCTGGGGGACCTTGTGCCGGTCACTCTCTCTCAGCCCTAGGAAGCAGGCAAGAGCAAGCCACTTCCAAAATCTTACCAAGGAAACTACAGGGACTAATCCAGGCAGTAGCCAGGAAACAAAAACTGACTCCAAGGCGCGTGCTCACGCATTCACGCAGACACACGCAATGCAGGAAAAAAAAAGGACAGCTGTACTGGCCATGTTGTCTTTTTTGCCCCCTTCCTTGCTTCCAAACCAATTGGAATAATAGCCAGCTCAACCTTCTCAAGTTGCAGTTTTAATAGTTGGTGTCTACGTGAGACCGCTGATAACAACGCGTGCTCCGCAACTGATCTATTCCATTCCTGGGAATGTACTGCAGAACGCCTCATCCGACCGTAGCTCTAAGCATGAGCTCCCCACAGAATGCCAGGGCGGCAGATCACACGGAGGAGCTGAACGACGGGCACCTCCGCCCGGCACGTCGAAGCCGCGCCTGCCCTTCGCTCAAGGAAGCTCCGATCTAAGCCGAAGGAAGAGCCTCCCGACCAACATCTTGACCGGGGTCGGTCTCCGCTGCAGGGGACCACGTTCTCCCATTGGACAGTTCCCCTAGACCAGTAAAGTAATGGCCAATCACGTTTGTCCTTTTAAAACCCACATATTGAAATACATGTATACCAAGTTAAAGCAGAAGAAATGTACAGATGTGCAGGCGTAACGCGCAGCTTTAAAATAAAAGTTCCTTTCTTGCATTTTCAAAGTGTTTGTTCAAGGTTTTTTTGCTGCTTGTTATTGCGTGATCTCAATAGCACAGCAGTTAGAGCCCTGGCGTCACATTCCCCAGGTTTAAACTCAGCGGAAGCGTGACTGTTGTCGTTTAGTACTATTTTTCCTTCCCTAACCTCCCATCACGACGCTTACAGCAAGGCATGATCAAGGTAACAAGAGTCATGCAGCCTTCAATACCGCAATGAGTTTGAAGGGTAGAACGGAATCTTGGAAACTGCAATTGGAACCCCCCGCCTGCGCGAAGCCGTCGTTTCTGAGATAAGCTACTAAGAAACTCCTCTCCCATCTGTTGGTTGTTCATGTCTGGCTTTCCTCCTGTTACTTCCCCAGCCTCTTCACAGTCATGCACCTATTTTCCTTTTCCTTCCCTTCCCTTCATTCAGGGTGGCTCTTTTCATTGTTTCTGCAGCCACTTGAGTCTCCACTGGTGTCAAACTGGGGATATTCTGCATGCCAGTGAGGTTGTTCTTGTTGGAAAATGATTGCGAATATTTTCCACTTTACTTTGCGCCTAGCGTACTCCCAGTCAATCCCTGTATCCAGATCTGGGCAAGTACACGTGCCACTCAGTTCAGCTAGCAAAAATATAGCTTGAAGCTTGTTTATTAAGTGTCAGAAACATCCCAAAAAGTTAACTGGCAAAGTTGGCCAAAAGCAGGGAAAGAGACAAGAACAACAGACATAAACTTATTGTACACTTTCTATTTTTCTACATATCAAAAAGAACAAAGCTTTCTGGAGCCCTTGGCAACAATATTGAGGGTAATTAGCATGGAGAGCTCCAAAGGGAGTGGCCTTTAGTTATTGCAGCTTTAATCCTTTTATCTACATAACAGCAGCAGAATAGAGATGGAAAGTAGGGCACCAGGTGATTCCCTCTATTCTCCATCATCTATGAAACACATTGCTGGATAGTGGTGATGCATCAAACGTTCCCTTTCTCATCAGTTCCATGCTCTGAATTGTGCACGGCGATGGCTTATGCCACCGTGCATCGTCTCCTGTTCCAGGTCCCACTGCTTTTCTCAGCCTGAGGAAGCATCCTTGGCTAATGGCTCGATAAGTGTATCTGCCACCATACCATCACCAGTAGGTCAGTTTTAATGGCCTCTTGCCCTGCCTGACCTTTATTGGGTGCACCTGAACATCTCATACATATGGGGTCTGGCCTGCTCTGTGTCTGCAGTTCTTATACATCCCATGTATAAGAAATAAGGAATAACATGGCTGGAACTGGTTTTTTTATTATGAAGTCTAGTAATAGTTTGTGCAGCCCCGCAAAGTCTTGGCATGTTTGGTCCGCAGCACAGTCCTCAGCTTTTGCAGTCGGCAGGGCTATGATGAGTTATGTCTTGCTCCAGCAGACGATGGGCACAGCCCCATAGAAGAATAGGTATGCCTCTCTGCTTTATCTCCAGCCCAATCTGAATCTTAAGATTCAATACATATTGGATTATTAGTTACAGGCAGTGTTAAATGCAAGTGCATAGTTCCTTTTAAGTACCTGCATAATCTTTTAACACTCTCCAGTCCTCTTATGTTGGCTCACTCCCCTTTCTGCTTAGCAGTCCAACCACATTGGCTGGGTCAGGTCTGCTCACAGATGCAACAGACAGCAGCTTTCCCATGGCTGTCCTATCCTGCCTTGCAAACTAGACTTGGTTTCCTCCTTTGTTTAGATTTTTTTTTTTTTTTTGTCTGCGCTCAGTCATTGCTGACCCTGCAGTGACTGCTTGGACGAGTCCTTGCAGTTTTCAAGGCAATTGTTTCGGAAGTGGTTTGCCAGAGCCTCCTTCCTAGAGCAGAGCCCAGCTGGCGAGTGCAGGAGGCGGGGTTTCTGTTGCTTTGCGCCCTTTTCGGGCAAGCGTGGTTTTGTTTTTTCGCACTTACCGGCAACTGCTCCCAGCTCCTTTTGCAAGGCGTCACCAGCATTTTTCCTCCCACCGGAGTGAGAGTACCCATTTATCTACTCAAGGTTTTGAGTAGAGTTTTCGACCTGTTGGGTTGACAGGAACTAGGGAGGAAACAGGAGCTCACCCTGTTTAGTGCGAAGGCTGGACTCGAACCGCCAAAGTGTCAGCCATTTCTGGCCGGCAACTTTCAGCGTCATTAAGCCACTGCGCCACTGCGTCCCCCTTTGTTTAGATAGCCAACTCCCATTGGCGTACTTGACTCCTTTGCCTCACTGAGCCCTAGAAAATTCACTACGTCTATTACCTCTTCTTTGTCATTAAGCAAGCACCCTCCACTTTTGTTCTTTTTTATTTCAGTTCCAAGACAGTGGCTAGTATCTCCAAGACGTTTTATTTAATAGAAGAGAATATATGTAGCTCAGGGTTGAACTGTGGAGTCCTTGGGGTTCTCTGAGCTTGGTTGTTTTCTTGCAAACGTTTCGTTACCTGGCTAGGATGTTACCTAGCCGGGTAATGAAACATTTGCAAGAAAACAACCAAGCTCAGAGAACCCCAAGGACTCCTCGTTTTATTTAAATTGTTCACTAGTTACATATACATTGTTTTCTCTGTAAGTTCAGTACAGTATGAATTTCTTAAATATTTCATTCTTAGTGATTAAGAGATAGGCGACAGTATACTTTGAGTGACAGTCCCTGAATGTAGTTTTCATGGGAGTTTTCCTCGCCCTTCATTTTGATTGGCATGGGACCACAAATATCTGTCCAATGGCTGGCTGGCTTGTTTGAATTCAACCCTGGGGATCCTGTTCCCTTTTCCCTTTGCATTCAAGTAACAATCACACTTCGGCTCCATTTGTTTCTTGCAAGGACAGATATTCAATCCAATTGCTAAGTCCTCAACCTTTATTTTCCTAATAATAGGCTAATCTCTCTGACCAAATCTTCTGTGCTATTTTGCAGAATTAACACTGGGCATGCATCCTGTTTTTCTGTTTGCTTTAGGTAGCATAAGCTTCAGCAAATTAGATCCATTTTGCTTTCCCATTAACATTACTTTAATGTTCCTTTGTAGCAGTACAAAGTCCATTTTTAAGCACAATTTTACAGCCACATTACATAAGATAACATAGACTTATATGATTTCAATTCCATTCAGGTACATAAAATGCTTCTTGAAATACAATATGCCTGCTAGCATTATCATTTATCAGGCATTTCAGTTTCAGTGCCTTTCCACATATGTCTATTGACATTCTATTTGCTATGTTAACTTTTCTTTGGTAAGACTGGTCAAGGCTTATAAACACATCCTTTGTTGCAGATACACTGACTTGATGCACCACTCTCCAGCAAAAGTCTGTTTTCTTTCTAAGTCCACAATCATACCCAATTTTAAGTGAGCATTTAGTTGCTAACATAAAAATGGTTTCACAGTCTGTACCTCTTTCTTTTTACAATCCAGCTTGATTTCATTTAGGATATTGATCTCATTATCTCTCTGTGATGATTGGGTCTTGGCTCTGTAAAGCCTGCAGTCTCTTTTACTGTGTCCCTTTCCATTACAGCCATGTTTCTCAACTTGGTAACTGGGGAATTAGCATGTTGGCTGGGGAATTCTGGGAGTTGAAGTCTACACATCTTAAAATTGCCAAGGTTGAGAAACACAGCATTACAGTAATGGTAGACAATGTTTCTTCGCTTTTATCTTTCTTAGAGAAGTTCCTTCAATTGTGTGTTTTGAAACATGCTAGTATATGTCCAGTATGGCAATTACATTCTCCAGGGAAATTTCAGCACGAAGGCCGATTAACTCTAACATGTATTTATAGTTTTCTGGCAATGATCTTAATAACGGTTCCTTAATTAAATCAGAAAGCTTCACACTGTTTTGTTTTAGTATCTTCTGAATAGAGAGATATTCTGACACATGTGCCATTAAACTTGCATTTCCTGATAATTTGTGAACATTTAAGCATTTTTGCTCATTCCTGAACATGTATACTGTGTATCTGTCTTAGATTGTTCCAGATCTCCTTTCCTAAAGCACAATTTTGAATTAAGTTAGAGCTTGGCAAGTTCAACCTCAGTAATTATTTCAGATTTCAGTAATCTTTTATTTTCATCAAACCTAGTTGTCTTGAGCTTCCTCTGGACATGGCATCTCCAAAATTTCTGAGGTCCAGCTTTCAGGTAGTGCTTCCATCTTCATGCTGCAGATGCTGTATTCTTTCCCATCATTAAGCATGAGATTTTCTTATTCTATTGTAAATGCCATTTTCAAAATCTTTGTCCTAGCTTTGTAGGCACACAAAAAAAGTTCCTCAATTAGAACATTTTAAATGAGTATCTGCAATGTGCTCTGAGTTCAATGTGTTCAGCTGCATGCTTGATCAAGGACCTGGAAATAAAAATGGGGATATTTTGTGACTGGGCGCTTTGAAGTGCTCAGAGTTTAGTTCTGGCTCCCTGCTGGGCCCCAAACCCTTTTGCTGGAAATTACAGTGAAACATTTCCACATTTCCAGCACACTCCCAGTCAATCCTGATATCCAGATCTGGACAAGCACATGTGCCTCTCACTTCAGTTAGCAAAAATATAGCTTGATGCTTATTTATTAAACACCACCAAACATCAAAAACAGTTAACTGGCAAAGAGAGAGGGAGGGATCTGCACAATAGGCAAGAGATAAAAAGAGCAGATGAGTTAATATCAATAATCAGTATTACTAATATTTATGTATTAGAAGGCACAGAACTTTCCAGAGCTACTGGAAACAATACTGTGGGTAATTAGCATGGAGAGTAACAATTTCAGCTTTATGAACACAACAGCAGCAGAATACAAATGGAAAGTAGGATACCGGGTGATCCCTCCTCTGTTCTACACCTTGAAAGAGACTATTTGGTGGATGGGAGTGATGTAACCACTGTGCTATTGAAATGTCACTGCAATGGAGGCAGCAGAAGCCCTTTTTGAGGAAACACCTTCAAAACAAAGTGGAGAACATTCTTTCTCCTGTGCAGTACCCAGGGGTAAAGCTGAAATGGACAGCAATGCTTAAGGCAACATAAGAAAAAAAAACAGTACTTTAAAACTACTACAGGAAAAAATGTGCAGATGTCATCTGCAAAGAGTGTAAAGAGTGTAAAGAGTAAAAGAATGTAAAGAGTGGCATCAACTCTTCCTATGTTCAAAAAATGGTTGCGGGCTCCTTCTAACAATGGGACAACTAGCAGGAAGGATGCACCCAATGTAGAGAGAGCATGTCAAGCTGGAATCGCATCTAACCCTCCACTAGCAGTAGCCATAGGAAGAGTCTGAACTAAAGCTGGAATATCCTAGAAAACAGAAGGTATCTGAATCTACATCCACACAGTCTTGCTAGGGTTAAGACTAAGCCTGTTCTCCCCCACTCCCAGGACTCAAATGGTATTCAGGCACTGCAGGAGCATTTTGACAGCATCTCTTAGATGGCCAGTGACTGAAACACCCAAGTGGGTATCATCAGCATATTCATAATATTTGTCCCCATGTAATCAGATAACCTTATCCAGTGGCTTCATATAGATGTTAAACAGGAGCAGGGAAAATGTTGAATTCTGAGGGAACCCACAGAGCAGGGGCCTTGATGCTAGATCTCACCTGCTCCACCAATACTGGCTAGAATGGGCCCTGAAGAAAGGAGGAAAACCACTGCAACACAGTGGTCCCAGTCCCAATTCCCAATTCCCAAAGCCAGTTCAGAAGGATACTACTATCGAGGCTATCAAAAGCAATGGAGAAATCAAGAAGGACCAGGACATTTGCAACAATCTCATCCTTCTCCTGCCAGAGGTCATCACCAACCTCAATCAATGTCATCTGAGTAATGTACCCTGGCCTGAAACTTGACTAAAGAGGGTTCAGATAATTCATTTTCTTCTAGAGCCTCTGGAGCTGTAGTCTGACCAGTTCTCTGCTACCTCCCCCCAAAAGGGAAGGTTGGAGAGCTGTCAGAAATTATCCAACACTTGGGACTAGTGATGGCTTCTTGAGGAAAAGGTGCCCCATTGCCTCATTCAGTACAAGTGGAACTACCCCTCATCTGAGGATGAAATGGACTCAACCACACATTATCTCTTGGGTAGCCTGGAGGGACATGGATCTGACATATAATTGGCTGTATTAATAGCTTCAAGAACTTTTCTACTTTTTCAGGATTTACAGGCTCAAACTCCCCTCTCATGTAACAGGGCAAGATCCTGTCTCTGTCAGCTTAGAAGGACCTGTTTAACCAGAGTCCAATCCAGAGAGGGCCCATTCCTAAAATCCTCCTAGCAGCCTTTCGAATGTTCTTCTAACCTTCCTTCCATGATAGGGTTGCTGGCCAGCAATGTGTGGGTGTGGGTGTGCTGGAAAGCACAGGATGGACTGCATATACTTTGTTCTCATTCACATGACCAGGAAGGAGGGGACTTGGAATGGAGGAATCAGCAAAGTTCTGAGACACCTCCCAGTTGCCTCTCATTTAAGGATGGACTAGGATAATTTTTTTTTTTTAGATGTTTTTATCCCGCCTTTATTATTTTGATAACTCAAATAATTCAGGGCGGCAAACATACCTAATACTCCTTCCTCCTCCTATTTTCTCCACAACAACTCCCTTCTGTGGTGAGTTGGGTTGAGAGAGAAGGACTGGCCCAAAGTCACCAGTGGCTTTCATGCCTAAGGTGGGAATAGAATTCACAGTCTCCTGTTTCTAGCCTGGTGCCTTAACTACTAGACCAAACATATTCTGAAATGTTCCTTGGTTGGATCTGACCCATTTTTTAATTCAACCTTTTCCTGGCGTCTCTCCCTAGACTAAATCTGGTCCCATTCTGTACAGTTTTGTCTTGCTGATGGACAGAGTTCCAAGACCCTTTACATAATTTCATTTCAATGTGTTATTGGATTGGAAAGAATAAAATGTCTTGGAAGAAGGCAGTGACAAACCACTCCTGTATAACTGCCTAGATAATACAGTACATGGGCACCTTCATGAAACCACTAGAAACCAAACTGCTGGAAGGAGACATTAGTTTAGCTAAAATCAGTTGCATGCTAAATAAAACAAATGCTATTACACTTCAAACAAATGCTATTACACTAGCTTTAACAACAACAAAAGTTTATTCAAAAAGACCGAGTAGTTACCATTAGATAGCGTGCCATGGTTTAGTAGTTTTGAAAATATATTTAACATGTTTAAAAAGGAAGAGAGGAAAGGTTGCTAATTACAACTGCAAAATAGGAAGAATGCAGAAGAGGGAAATACAGTGATACCTCGGGTCACGAACGCTTCTGTTCACGAACAATTCGGTTCACGAACAGCAGCATTCGCAAAATTTTGCTTCCATTCACGAACTCCGCATCGGGTGATGAACAGGATTTATGGCCATTTTCCCTGCTCTGGCACATGGTCGTGGCTTCCTGTAGGGAGGGGGACTCTCCCTCCAAGCAATAACCGCCTCCCCACCCACCTTCCTGTCCTCCACGCCAGAAGTTGCCTCAAGCAAGGTTAGCGTTCTCCCTCTTCATACTGTACTGTACTGTACTTTGTTTCATATTTTTGTGGTTTAAAAAAAAAATACATATGAACATACGGTTCAGAACAGATTAACCGTATTTACATTGAAACTTATGAGAAAATTTTATTCAGGTCGCGACCAAAATCGGTTGGTGACCAAATTCGTAGGGGTCAGAACGGATTAACCGTATTTACATTGAACCTTATGGGAAAATTTGATTCAGGTCGTGACCAATTCGGGTCGCGACCAGAGTTGCAGAACGAATTAAGTTCGTGACCCGAGGTACCACTGTATTCAGCTTGCCAAACTGCAATCCAGAGATTATGCTCTTAGTGTTCTTATATTCTTAGTTTTCTCAGGCTCACAACAAGTTAATACTTGTTATGGTAGAGAGGAGGAGGAGGAGGAGACCCACCAGTTATAGCTTCAGTTATAACAGCAACAACAACTATATAGGCAATAGCTGCTTACAATCTGAATAAGTACTAGTGATGAAGGTTCTTGTAAAAATTTCATCCCTGCCAACGATCTGTGATTGACCAGGACAATCACAATGGAGGGAAGCTCACTTGATCATCCCGCCTAAAATCCCATCCTCGGAAATCCTGCTGTTCAGTGCAGAAGGAGCTACTGAAGAGGATGTTTCTGTGACCCACCAACAGAACAAGCAGTCCTGAGCTGGCAGGATGTGATCGGCAAGTGACGGGTCCTGCAGGGTGGAGCCCTGGAGCCATCAGCCCCTGGCTGCAGCCCTTGGCGGGAACAAAGAGTCAAACAATTAGGGCCAGGCAGAGACTGGTAGCAGCGGGGCAGAGTGTGGGTCAGGGTCACGTGGCGCATGGTGCAAACCATCTCCCTATCCATGATCCTGACATGGCAGCTTCCTGCTGTTTCTCACTCTGGAGAGTTTTTTTTTCTTCCATAACAGCTTGTTATCGGCAGCTGTTTTTAATCCAGCGACATGTCCTTCTTTTGGTTCTGTAATCTTGTCTTGAAAGTATGGGGGGGAAAAGGAGAAGATATTCCTTCAGCACAATCTGCAGTGTTGTCCAAGCACAGGGATGTTTGTGTTTCACATTTTGAGGTTCTTGTTATGTCTTAATAGGAGGGACACGGAGGGAAGGAAGTTATTTGTTCTCTGCTTCTAGCCTTGCAGTTTTAAGAGTCCCTTGAGTTTTGTGGACTAGACTGCCTGCCAAGAGAGTATCAAACCCCACCGCCTGAAGCTTGAAATTGTATTACTTTAATGGTTATTTAAAATTGATTCTCTGCTTGTTAATATGAAATTTACTTTGCAAGGCAATTTGGATGTCTGAATGCTAGTTCAAGGGAATGCAAGAAGCTTTGGGACGTTCAATTCTGTCAAAATGATCCTCATTTGGAATTAAAGCTTCCTTTAATTATCTTTGCTTTGTTAGTACTTTGCTTGGATCTCCCTCTTCAGAAATGCCCTGCCTTGGCCTGCCAGGAGCCACTGGCTTCCTCCTGAAAAGGAACACCCTTCAGTCAGTTCAGGAGGACCCAGCGCTTCTAAACAAGGGTTGTTCTCTGAGGAACAGTTTGTACTTAAAAGGTTGTAGCCAGGGTGGGGGACTGAAATGGAATCTCACATATATCTGAACCACATCAGTTTTTCAAAATGAGGTATGTGGGCCAGCAACCCACACTTAGGCCTTGTTTCAATGAACTGAAGCACAAATCTCCTTGATGGATCCTACCTCAGAATCTTAGATGGCTATCTGAATCTTTTAGGAATGTTTAAAATAATAGAGATAGATAGATGATAGATAGATGACAATAGATAGATAGAAATAGATAAGAGAGAGAGATTATATATATATATATATATATATATATAGAGAGAGAGAGAGAGAGAGAGAGAGAGAGAGAGAGAGAGACAGATTTGTTATTTATTAAATTTCAAGGCCACACAACTCCTTGACAATCCTAAGCAGCTTAGAAATTTAAAAAAAAAACATATAAAGGTTACAGCCAATCCAAAGAACTATAAATCAACCACCAACTATAAATCAACATAACTAAGGGGGGTTCTACAACCATCCTATCCCAAAGCCTGGAAGAGCAATCAGGTGTTTATAATGTCCTAAATATCATAAGCCACACAATTGGGAAGGTACATTGTTCTAGAGGGCAGATGCTGCTACAGAGTAGGTGCACTTCCTGGGTCCCATGAGATGGCACTGTTCGATTGATGGGACTTGGAGTGAACCCACCCTGCTTGATCTTATTGGATGGGCAGAGACGACTGGAGATAAATGAGCCCTGAAATAGATAGGTGAGACTAGGCTGAAGTTACCTAAGATACACCTGGGAACACCTAGGAGCCACCTGGGAACCAATGCACTGTTACATACACACCCAGGTTCGGGTTATGGTCACGCACTCACACACTCACGCACACACAAGCAGCCTATCGAGGCACTCGGATCTCACAGCCTCCCTTCCTCTCTACCTGGGTTTTACATATACTGTAGGTGTGTCTAGCGCATACAAGACACATAGCCCTGGTCAAGAGCCAGGAAATAATTAGGAGCACGTGCAAATCACTTTCAACCAAATATAGAGACATGTAAGGTTCAGATACAATACACAGAGACCCAATGAATTCAAAGTCATAGCAAAACTTTACTGGTTACAATGTACATTTGCTCTCCCGTGCACTGATATGCCAAGTCTGCATCCAGAACAACTCAAAGAATGGGTGGGCTTCAGGACCTCTTTTATCCCCCCAAACCCTTGCTGTGCTGATTCACAAGTTTGGTAGCTGTCGATCAGGGGGTTTTCTGTGTGTTTGGTGCCTAGCTGCCTTTGTCCATCTTCTGATGACATTTCTTCTTTGATCCTTAATGACTTGATTCCTCCTTATCTACCTCCAGAAGAGATTTTTTGACGAGATTCCTGGCTTTTGTCCTTTCTGCATATGTGTCTCCTCTATTTTTAGGTTATGGTAACTTCAACCTAATCTCACATTCTTACACAGCCTAGTGTCGTGTTCTTGCAAAGCAGTGGGGTCATGTGCACATAACGCAATTCCCCCATCACTGCATTCTGAACCAGATGGTCTTCAAGAGCAGCCCCATGGAGAATGCATTACAGTAATCCAGTTGTGAGGTGACCACGCCATGAGTCTCTGAAGGGCCTTCTGGTCCAGAAAAAGATGCAACTGGTACATTAGATGTATTTATGTAAAGGCCCTCTTGGCCACATCTGCCACCTGCTCTTCAAGCAGGAATTGAGAGTTCTAGACTGCACACAAGTCTTGAATGGGGAAGTGCAACCTCATTGAGAGTAAAGTTATTATAGAAAAAGAAAGAGAGAGACAACAATGGAATATCCCTGGATCTGAGAGAAGTAGGCCAAATAAACATAGCACTTGGTCTGGTCAAGACTGAGCCTCAGTCTGTTCTTCCCTATCTAAACGCACATTTTCTCTCTTTTTAATAGTAATGTTATTAAAAATTACAATTATAACAATATAAACTAAAAAAAAGAAAAGAAAAAAAGAAAAAAATAGAAGGTGCAGAAAAGAAAAAAAAATAGGAAAAAAAACTAGAAAAAAGAAAAAATAAGAATATAGTAAAGAAAAATAAAATAAATATATAAAGAAATGACTTTCCCCTTCATCACAAGTATAAACAATTTTAGTAACTTATCACCTTCTCTTAAAATACAACAAATGGTCTCTTCTTCCCATATTCCATCTCTTTTCTATAAACAAATCCATACAACCTCGTCCTTTCAGTACTGATGTCAGCAAAAGTCCACTAAGTGTTACCAGAGATAACAACATATCTATTTTAACCTTGATCAAATAAACCAACTTTATATTTCTTTCTTTTACTTCTAACAATCTTGATCTTTAGTCCCTTCAAATAATGTCCTAGAACTTGATTTCTTTTCATTTTTTCTTTGTCCCTTCTCACAAAATTCTGCAAAGCTTTAACAAGCCTCTTTAGTAAATCCAATATAGGAAAATCATCCAGGTCACTCTCTTGGCTTGTTATTTGTATATCCCTTTTAATCATTAAGACATCAGATGGTTTCTTTTGTATGTCCAGTGTAACATCTTGTTCCATGTCAGTCTTGTAGCCTGTCATTTTTAAATTCACTTTCAAATCTGTCTCAATCTTTTCAGGTAAACTTGTTTCTCTTCCATAAACATCTTTTAAACACAGTCTATCTATAGAGGAGACACTCTTAAAATTAACTTCTGAGTCCATCATTCAAAAATATCCTTCAATATGTCCAGTGTTAAAGTATTTTGCTTCATTCTGTATTTGTAAGCCAAGTTTAAGTGTTCTTCTTTAATTATAATCTTTAGTTCCTTCTAGTTCCCTCTAGTTTCCAATTTTTAAAGTCTTATCTTACTATGATGTGATGGAATATATCTACAAGGAGGAGAGTAATGTAGGAGATCAAGGCTATCAGAAAGGAGGGGGTGCATTCCAGCACGGGAAAGGAGGCAAAAGGCAATACAGTCCACAGGGGGAGCGTGGGAAGCATAAGAGGTTCAGAGTAGCCACTCCCTAGAATCTCCCAGGGTATATCCACTAGTTGCTGTAGTATACGTTTAGTTTGGCAAGATTCTGTCTATAAGGTGTAAGCTAATAAAGGAACTGTACTCGACTGGACTGTTTCATCGTTGTTCTTGGGCTGGGCCTGACATATGTTTTTTTAAAAAAATTCAAAACAAAAGCATTTTCCTATGGGAAGGATTCTTTATAATTAATTCCAAATCTTATTTCAAATTTGTCTGGACCCTTAGTCCATTTGTAACTTTCTAAAATCAAAGTTTTAATCACCCTTTTGCTGTTTATTCCAAAAAAAAAAAAGTCTTTAAACTTGTATTTAAAACTTCTTTTGCTAAGGATTGAAGGAAACTCACCTGGTGCTATAAAACTTGTTGATCCAAAAGTTCCTAATAGCTGAAAAGCAGTTAACAAGCAATTTCTGAAAGTGATTAGAAACGGAAGTATGTGAACCCAGTGCCCTTTCAAAGGTGCTGACCATGGTTTCAACAAGATGGCTATTCCCTCATCTCTAAGAGCTCTAAACCTGCCAGAGATGGCTATCTTGCAGTCTCCTCATGAGAAGCAACTGTCTGGAGCACTTGTGGGCAATCTCAAGTCCTCTCCTTGTCCAGAGAAGAATTATCAAAGAGTTGGTCTACTTGCTGGCTCTTCATTCCACTGTAGTCATCAGCTCTGCTTTTTGTGGAGCTGTCTTCAGTCTGCCATTTCTTCCCCAGAAGTCCTGACCCACACAGTTTCAAGGCACTAGGTTAGGAATTTGACATCATCTAGCCTGCCTGGGGTTGAGATGTACAACTGGATATCATCAGCATATTGATGATACTTTACCCAAACCAACAGATGACCTCACACAGTGATTTCATATAGATGTTAAATGAAGGGGAGTGTGATGAATTGCAATGCTCAGTCCCCAACAAATGTGACTCCTGTTGAAACTCAGATAAGTTCAAAGAAAGATTCATTCATTGAGAAGTAATATACAGTCTCCAAAGTATTGCTGAAACTAAAAAGCCTGCACGCACAAAACTTTACTTAACCTCTTTTTCCTTCACCACCACCCTTCTATCCCATAGTCCTTCTTGCACCTTTCACTGGGTCTCTCCTGGTCTCACGCTGGTATGACCTTGGGCATTCCTAAGAAACAGATAACATCTGCACTTAACGGTTATCCTTCTAGCTTCCCCCCGCCCCACCTTTCTTATAATGGCAGAAATGAAGCAAGCTAATTAGCAAAATGGTTAATTGATTGTGAGGCTTCTGACAGGGAGAGAGTGTCAAGCCCTGCAGCACCCCACAAGTAATGGGCTGCAGGTACAACCTCTCCCCACCTCACAACAACAACTGAAACCAGCCACAGAGAAAGGAGAACCACCATAAAATGGTGCCTCCCACTCCCAACACCCAAAACTCATCCAAAAGGATACTGTGGTCAACAGTATTGAAATCCACTAAGAGATCAAGAAGCACTAGCATGGACACCCCCATCCCAGCTCTACCTCAGGTCATCAGCAAGTATGACCAGTGTCATCTCTGTACAACTGAAATGGGTCCAGGAAGGAGGAACCTAGGTTGGAGACTGGATGGAAATTGTCCAGGACCATTAGGTCCAGCAATGACTTCTTGAGGAGAGGATACTTCTAGACTCCTTCATGAATGTGGGGACTATCCCTTACTCAAACATGGAGCCAATGACAGGTTATTTCCCAGGCAGCTTTAACCATCCAGGTAACCAAGCTTACAAACTGGAGAACCTTGTCCACTTCCTTGGGAGTCACAAAATCAAATACCCACTCAGATAACCCCATAAGACCTTGCCTCTGGCACCTCTACTGGATTTCTACAGTCAGAATCCAACTCTGAGCAGATCCAAACAACTTATCTGCCAGATAGTGAGAATATTCCTCACAATGGCCCTGCAGATGGTCCTTGCCTGTCCCTCCGCAGCAAGGACCAGATTGCCTTAAACAGGGCCACTGGGCAGCTACTAGCAGACACAATAAGTGTGGAAAAATAACAGCATTTTGCCTCCCTTATCACTGCGATGAGGGGGTTTTACTCATGCTTGGTCAGATTCACTCTTTGTCTTTCTCCAATGCCACTCCAGGTGTCTGTTCTTGCACTTCATCCCAGAGCTGCTCAGAGAACTAAGGTGCACCCCAGGTGCAGAAGGAGAGGTTGCATAAGGCAATCTGGTCTAAGGCCCCCGCCACAGGGCCATTGGAAGCTGCGACTAGGACCTCAGCCAAACTGCCCATCAGGCCCCTGGGGAAAAACCCCAAGCATCCTCTGGAAACAAATCAGGCCCATCGGTTGCCAGGGGTGGGGTGGGCTGATCTAATAGGCTTCATTTCTCTCTAAGATGAGGTAGCACAGTGAGTCAAAAAGCAATCAGAACGGCAATGGATTGAAGGCAGTGTCCTCCAAAACAGATCATATCTCACCTTCCCTGAAACAAAAAAGAGATAGATCATGAGGGATCAGTAACATCTCCTTGCTTCATGAAACCCCATCCTTCCAGTGAGGAAATTGATGCTCAAGAATAGTATTTCAGTGAAAACTTTGCTTCTTCAGGAAATAAAGCAAACATATTAAAAAGCAAATACCTGAACTCATGAAATATCCTTGTTTTTGTATCCTCCATGTATTTCTGTCTGCTAGATGTAGTTTATTTTCCAGTACCTGTCAGTTATAGATCTTTTCTTCTGTGTCTCCCCCTTTAATCTTCCACAGTGTTTTCTAAACTATTCAAAACATACACGTCTGTGGCAAATAAATTTTTGTAAATAAATGGCTACTTCCTTGGTTTTTAGTTAGTATAATGGTGAGGTGGGTTGCCTTTTGCTTCTAGTGTCCTGTTGTTCTGGATGGGGTGGTCCTCTTGGACAGGACTCTGAATGTTGGGGATTCTTTTAACTGAGATTGCAAATCACTGCCAGTTTGTTTTTTTCCTCTGAGCAATGGCTGTTCCGAGGGGGACGCGGTGGTGCAGCGGCTTAATGACGCTGAAAGTTGCCGGCCAGAAATGGCTGACGCTTCGGCGGTTCGAGTCCAGCCTTCCCGTTAAACAGGGTGAGCGCCTGTTTCCTCCCCAGTTCCTGTCAACCCAACAGGTCGAAAACTCACGTGAGTAGATAAATGGGTACTCTCACTCCGGTGGGAGGAAAAATGCTGGTGGCGCTTGCTTTCATGGGAGTCGGGAGCAGTTGCCGGTAAGCATGAAACCGCGCTCGCCCGAAAAGGGCGTGAAGCAACGGAAACCCCGCCTCCTGCGCTCACCAGCTGGGCTCTGCTCTAGGAAGGAGGCTCTGGCAAACCACTTCCAAAACAATTGCCTTGAAAACTGCAAGGACTCGTCCAAGCAGTCACTGCAGGGTCAGTAATGACTGAGCGCAGACAAAAAAAAAATGGCTGTTCCATCATCAAACTGAACATTTCAAACTTGATTTTCAATATTTGAACAGATCTATGCAAAACAGGACACTCTTCCACAAAATGTGTTTCAGGTAGACAGTTCAGAATATTTATTTGCAGGAATGGCTTTGGGCCCCACAAAATCACACTGGGATGGCACAGACTGACCTGGAGGGCCAATTGTGACTGGCAGGAGTTCTTGGAAATCAAATCTCCCACTGTTATCACTGTGTGACCACATGTTCTCAAGGTATGAAATGTGTTTCCTGACCCAAAAGATTGCCTAGCCTTTAATAAACAATGCTGAGAATCATGCTTAACACAGGGGACACGTGTTATGATCTGGAAGCTTAAGTTTGGGTGACAGACTATCAGTGGGGGATCACTTGACTGAACATTTTCCTCTGTTTTTAAATGCCTCCAACATTCCCTAGTTACATAACATGGCTAAATAATTATTTAAATATTAACATATACTATTAAACTGAGGGGGAAACGCTCAGGAACACGAGGATTAGCCTTCTTTCCTTTTCCATGTAAAAGGCATGCAACCATATGAGGACGATTAAAAATATATTATTGTACAGCAAAAGTCAAAGAGCTGGAATTAATTGTCTTAAGGTCAAACTAGAATGATTATGTTCCAGTAACAGCCTCCTGGAAGCTCCGTTGTCTTTGCTTGCTTTGGTCTGGGCCCTGGAAAAAGAGCTATTCTTGGAACAACAATGGTCGGAGAAGCCCCACCTCATTTGACCTCAAGATCAGTCAGCAACAAAGCAACAGCAGCTGCTTTCTAAGGTCTGTTTGCTTCAATGCTAAGTACAGGAGAACAGTTACAGTACCTCCTAGCCTGGAAGGTTTCAGAAAAGATTAATAGCCCTGGGACAGGAAGGCAGACAGCACTGTATTGCAGCCCCATATTGAAATATACTGGTTTCCTACTTTTAATTCCACTATAAGATGCAATTAGAGTAAATAGTAGCTGGAGGAGATCAGCAAGTGCTGCATTGCCTCATTCTCCTGAACCTCTTCATGTTATAATCACAGCATCCACATCTGGAGTCTGCAAGTCTATCCAGAATGGTTCTGCCTTCATGAAAACTGACCATGAAAGTCCAGTTAGAAAAATAAAACAGGAGGCATTTTCTGTGTGGGTGGCTTCTGTGCATTGGAATGGAGAGAAAGAGAAAAGGACCCTTGCCCCTTTTGGCTGCTTCAGTTAGCTGGGGTGGGGGGAGCGGCAGAGTAGTTGTTTGGATCCAGGAGATTTTTAACATCTCATTGCAGGAGAGGAGGTTTCCAGAGGCCATAAAGGAGGCTGTGGTGCAATTCTTCCTTCAGAAGCCCTCCATGGATCTAGAGGTGTTAGACAACTATCGCTCAGTCTACAACCTTCCTTTTCTAGTGGGGAAGAATCAACTATGCTTCAGAGCGTACAATAGCTTCAGCCTAGAGGAAATGGAGGGTTCCAGCCTGTGTATGAGGTGGCATTAACTGTTGTAATGGATGACCTTTATCAGGACCTGGATAGGGGAGTGCACCTGTCTTGAGCTTTTTAGATCTTTCAGTGGCCTCTGATATCTTCAATCATGGTCTTCTTCTGGATTGGCTACTGGCTCTGGGGATTGGAGGCATTATTTTGCAGTGGCTCTGCTCCTTCATCAATGGACAATTCTAGTCAGTGAAGGAGGGGGATGAAGAGAGGTCGGCTTGGTGGCAGTTTGCTTGTGGGGTGCCATAGGAGCCAGTCCTCTTCCCTCTACTATTTAATATCTTAATTATGCCACTAGGAGAAATTATCCAACAGCCTGGGGTTTACAGTGCTACTCTGGGCCACACTGTTATGCTCTTGGTCTTGTTGCAGTACCTAGAGGCTATAAGAGTCTGGTTGGAAGAGAACAGGCTCAAATTGAATTCTGTTAATCCATTGACATTCCAGTGGTGTCTCTTGATGGGGAAGCACTGCCACTGAAGAATCAGGGGACTTGGAGGACCTCCTGGACTCACGGTTCCTGTTGGACCAGCAGGTGAAGGTTGTGGCCGAGAGGGACTGGGCTTTTGCTAGGGTGCCAGTTGTAGCCCTACTGGGCAAGTGGACTTTGCTGCAGTGACTCATGCTCTTGTCACCACCTGTTTGGACTACTGTAAGGTGTTCTACATTGGGGCTGCCTTTAAGGATCACTCAGAAGCTCCAGTTGGTCTAAAGTGAGGCAGCTGATAGGAGCACATTACATCCAAGTCATGTTTTAATTGTTTTGGATGGATGTTTTAATTGTTTACAGTATTGTATTTCCTGTACATCTTCAAGAATTCTTCAGGATTGTGACAGGGTAAACAAAAATAACAAAGCAAAGCACTAACACTACGATGATACACATATTGTATCTACAGCCAATTAACACAGGCAGGAGCAGAGGGAAATAATGCAGAAGAGTTAGACCCAGAAGAGTGTGGAGTTTAGGCACGGGTCTCTGTAGGGTAATAAAATATTAGATGTGGGGAGAGTGATGAGAGGCACTGTTTGCTGTGGTGGCTTCATGATTTTGAGCCTTCTTTCCTGAAATGGGATTGGAAAGGGAAGGTAAAAATTGGGCTGAGGATACTAGTTGGGAGACTTGAGATAAAAGAGGTCTTTATTTAGTCCTTCACACGGATTCAGCCTGAAGGTAAGTGCATATAGAAATCCTGCCTCAAGAGTCAGTAATCATAGGAGGCTACTCATATGATGAGATCTGATGAGTGCAGACATCTACAGCTGAAAATGCTTACAAGTAGGGATCACACTGCAGCCCTTCCATGCTCTATTCTTTTACTGCTGTGTAAGCACACACAGGTCTGATTCAGATTAGGAGCGCTACATCTAGACAGGGGGAAGCCCATTCTCTGCCAACTTGCTGGTTTGGGAAAAACCCACTCCCTTTTTTTTGTTTTATTTTTTTGTGCCTTTGAGTCAGTGTTGACTCCTGGCAATTCTCTGCAGTTTTCTTGGCAAGATTCTTCGGAAGTGATTTGCCCTGCCTCCTTCCCAGGGCTGAGAGAGAGTGACTGGCCAAGGTCACCCAGCTGGCCTCTTACCTAAGGTGGGACTAGAACTCAGGATCTCCTGATTTCTAGCCTGGTGCCTTAACCAAGACACCAAACTGGCTCTCTACTCCTTCCTTTAGGGTGACTAAAAAACCAAGAAAACTGGTGCCAGTGGAGGGGTTTTTTAAGCCATGGAGGAGATAATTTTTAATCAGTGGAGAAACTGATGGAAAGGGTTAGGAATCCCTCCCTGCGGACAGTGCTCCCAATCTGAATTAAGTCACTATGTGTTTACACTGGAGTAAAAGAAAACTGGAAGGTGTCCTGCCCATTATATACTTTTTGTGTCATGAAGTTTGGGTTGGAGGCCCCAGTGGCTCACTTCAAAAATAGTCTTGGTGTATATCATGCATCCCTCACGAGTCCCTCAACTTTGTTCTGGGGATATGGGCTCAAGATATAGCAGATTTCCTGCTGGCAACGAAGGGGCTTCTGGTTCAGAGCTTCACTGCTCTTGCTGAATACTTCACCCTTGTATAACGTGTGTAAAGCTTTGACCGGATGAGCAAATGGAACCAGCAGCCCCACAAGCCCCAACTTCCTGCCGCCTGGCTTGCTCATCAGCCTTCAGGACAGGCTGCGCTGCTGCTCACCACAGTGGGAGCATCCCTGATGGATTCCTTGTCAATGATTATTCAATTTCCAGCTTGACCTTTCGATTCTAAATAACATGGCAATATCAGTGTGGCCCAGCCTGCAGCTCAAGTGCAGAATTAACTGTATCAGCTGCTCACAGGAGACCTGCGAAATCCCGGAGGAAACTGAGCTCAGCCAGCTTTTCTAAGCAGCTCCAGGAATTATCTCCTCCTTCTGCAGCCCTTCTAATGTTCGTCTAAATATCACTGCGCTCCCAGCTGTTTAATTCTAATAAATACTCATCTATTCTCCAAAGAGACAAATGTTAGGTCTCAGGTGGGGCCTGAGCTAGTCTGCAGGCAGGAGGGGGAAACAGAGAGAAGGCAGCTGCTGCTGCTGCTGCTGCTGGCGATCAGAGCTCCATCCCCGTTTGGGGAAACGGGGGGCACAGGGGGGGCACACATATGCATGTCGGGCTGGGTGCCAGACAGAACAATAGAATTTGGTAAAGGGCTGGAGGTGGCCAAGATGGCTATTTGATCTTTCAGCACTGTGGATGGCTCTGGTGAGAAAGGGAGGTATTTCACAACCAGTGGGCAGGCTGGTTATGGCTTTCACTGTAAAACTCAGCTGTTAACCCGCATGGGATGCTCTGTCTACATTCTGATATTCAAAATGTTAAAAATCATATTTCACTTGTGCAAATATCCTGAACAAGCATATATTTGTGAATAGTATGTGTGGCTCTTAAGAAAAGAAAAAGGCCAAATTGTGTAGTCAGATAGTTGTATTGTGCAGAATTGCTAGTATTACACCAAGGTAAAAATCAGATGTCTGCTCTCGCTAGTAAGTCCCTAGGGTGGAACTTCATGACAGTGAATGTATTCACACTCACAAAAAGAAAATCTTTCACACAGCTGTTTCTATGAAACAGAAAAACCAAAAACATATTTGATTGAATGTAGTACAGAAATTATTCTATTTGGTGTCATTCCTGGTGCCTTGTTGTATTCCATTTTCTTCTCTCCCCAATATGTTCTGAGCTGCAGCTCCCAACCCATTTTCTCTGCTGTAATAAACGATCAAGCCAACCTACTGACAAATGTAAAAGAGAGCAACATCTGTAAAGGAATGCAGACAGAGTGTTGTATTCCACAAAAGATTGGAGAACTTCTGTAACATGATTCCTGACACATGCTGTGTATTAAAACCAACCAACCTCTCTTTTCTCAAACTGAAGAGCCAGTATGATTAATAAACCATTGGTTCAGCTCTTAGCAGGGAGATGAAGACATGAAAGCCTTTCTGATTTTATTATTTATGTATTTATTTTAAATAAATAATAAACTCGTGGTGGCAAATTTATGATTGTATTCCCACATTAACTGAATAAACCTCCTATAGATTTAGGAAGTATGTGCCTCGAGCTTATTCAGGACAGCAGTGTTCTGAAATTGCCATATAAAAGCTCTTCATGCCACCATTGGATATGTGATCATCACCATGAAGCCTTCGGTGCCACCCCCTCAGTCATACATCTGGAAGCACTAGTTTCTGCCAGTTCTCCATCGTCAGTCAACCAGAACATGCAACATATATGACCTGCCCCTGTCACAGCACCAGTCAGCTTATGAAGCAGCAAAAAGGAGGTTACTCTTTATCAATCACATAGAAGTTCTACCATTAGATCCAACTTCTCTGACAACTGCATGTGCTGCTTAAAAATCTGGATAACTGTAAGGAGATTTCTGATAGCATAGGCAAAAATTTCACAAAGTTCATCGCCTGCTTCACAAAGCATCTGTACTGCACAAGCAGCACAGAACTGCATGATCTCTGATGAGAGGTTACTAAAGAGAGTTACTACTCCTGAGCCAGGCTTAGAAACAAATTTGCAAGATGACTGAATCCCAGCTCAAAGCAAGGGGAGCTTTATATGCCTCCAAGATTCTCCTTTGGTTTGTATTCTGATCTCTTTGAGAGAGGTTGTGGCTCGGCGGTTTTGCCTTCTACTGGCAAAGCCACCTTTACCTCGTTCTCCCCAGCTCAATTCATGATTTCCTTCAACTGTCTGGCCCTCTCCTCCCCTGTGGATAGTGCATGAGCATGGTGGCACCAGCAAGCAAGAGAGGCATCAAATACTAAGGAAGTGCTTTGTTTTAAAATTGGGTTGGTTTTTATTATGTTTTTGTTCTGTTTTTAACTGTTAGCCACCCTGAGCCATGCATATGAGATGAGTGGCCATATAAATTTATTAAATAAATAAGAACACACTTAGCTTAATCTGGTTGCAAATGTCCCTAATGGACATACCCCTTATATGGAAGGGGAAAGGTTTATCTCTCAGACACTGGTTGCTGGTAAGAAATCTTAATGTCAGTTAGAACTAGAAGAGCACGACCTGAGATTTGGATGGCATGGCTTTCTATGATACAATAAAGTTAAGGTCAATGTAGATTTTAAAAATCACTATATTAGAAGTCCCATATTGAGAACAGGGAATAGATATAAACCCTTTATGGGTCTCACAAGAGGCATTTTTATAGAAAAGAAACAGCAGACAAAGAGAAGTGGTTAACCTATCAAGAGTTGTTACCAGAGCATGGAGAATATAAGATGAAATCAAGAGATCAACTGACTGCAGAAGGATTTAGTTTTCAATGGTTTTCATATGCACAGTTAAGATTTAAGGTAGATAATAGGACATTCAGAATTGAACAGCACAAGACAGAATTTGACCTGAACTATGTGCAAATGATGAACATGTAATTGCTAAAATGTATAAACTTTTGTTGAAATTTGAAATGGAAGAAGAACAAGTGAAAGGCTGTATGATAAAATGGGTCTAAGAACTTTTGACATAATATATTGATGGAACAGTGGGAAAATATGTGGCTGAAAGGACTTATAATTTAAAAGAAAACTTTTTAAAATGATGTAGCATTGGTACATGACTCCAGAAAAATTATCTTGAATGTATAAAGGTACTTCAATTTTATGTTGGAAATGTGGATATCATGCCTGGTGGACTTGTAAAAAAGCCAGAAAATTTTGGGTTCAAATACACACAGTAATACAAAGAATTTTAAAGATTAATATTCATTTGGAACCAGAACTTTTGTTGTTGGGACTAATGGATAGACAGTTAGAAAAGAGTTGTGGAAGACTGTTTTTATATGTGTTAATTGCTGCGAGATTATTATATGTACAAAA